>NW_006283633.1:279933-335551 GCF_000327345.1 Myotis davidii
TTCTTTTTCTGCATCAATTGATATGACCATGTGGTTTTTATCTCTCAATTTGTTTATGTGATGTATCACGTTTACTGATTTGCGGATATTGTACCATCCTTGCATTCCTGGGATAAATCCTACTTGGTCATGGTGTATGATCTTTCTTTTATGTGCAGAAATAATAATAATAATAAATTCTCATTTTGTGTAAGCCATTGTTTTTTAGGTCTCTCAGCTGAGATCCGATTTCAAACAAATACAATAGCCCTATCTTTCTAAATAATGAAAAATGTGTTACAACTTCCTATGCACAATCTTACAACATTCACAAGATTTTACAGACCATCTTATATAATAAAAGCCTAATATGCAAATCGACCGAACAGCAGACCGACTGGTGGAACGACTGATCGCTATGATGCTCACTGACCACTAGGGGGCAGACGCTCAATGCAGGGGCTGCCCCCAGCCTGCAGGCCCCAGGCCAGCCAAGGTGGGTGCCAGCAGGGGCTCCTCCAGTCGCCCACAGAGAGAGGCAACTGGCAGTGGCAGCAGGGCGATCAGAGGGCAGGGCTGGCTGGTGAGCGGGCAACACCACCCCCTGAACACCCCGCCCATCACCTCCAAGGTGGGTGCCAGCGGGGCTCCCCCCAATCACCCTGCTGGTCACCCCACAGAGGGAAGTGACCAGTGGTGGCGGTGGGAGGCAGGGCCAATGAGTGGGTGGTGCCAGCGGGGGCCCCCTAATCGCCCCACCAGTCACCCCACAAATGGTCCTGATCACCGGCCAGCCCTAGGGACCCTACCCATGCACAAATTTCATACACCGGGCTTCTAGTGTTAAATAATAATGGTGACAGCTTTTTGGATCTAGAACATATTTCCAATTTTATTTGAGTCTTGCCTGACTATATATTAATCCCCAATATTTAACATATTTTGGCTCATGTTCTGGTGGACATTCTTAAAATTGGTAGGTTCCTGTATTTGTTGCCATACCCAATCCGAAGGCATTGGCTCTCTCTTTCAGAGGTCACACTATTCATTGGTACTCAAAAAGATTGCAATGATCTCACTTTGACCCTTCTTCCACTTAACTGCAGTCAGTGTAAAGGAAAGTAACACAGGGCATCATGCTGGAGAATGAGGTGTTCCTTATAATAGTCCATTCAATGGTTTGGAAGCTACATAGATGTCTACTACTATTTGAAGTTTAAAAATAAGTTGCTGAAAGAAAATTAAAACCTGTGATCATAATGTGAAAAATTGAATCAAGTAAGTGAGATAAAAGCTAGCGTTTAGCCTTTTATGAAAAGGCTTCAGGAAATTATATGTGGTCATGAAAATATTATGTTTCAAAGACCCTTTCAAAAGAATAGTACAAAACTATCTTTGGAGGCACTTTTGTGAATATAAAAGAGAATTATTCCCTATAGAACAATGAACTTAGCATGGCTGAAATGGGAAAATCATTTTTTTACACATAAGTGCTTCTATAATTATCAATAAGAGCAAATATTAAAGTGCATAACAGAAAAATCCCTCAATCAGATAACAAAGCCATTCAGAACTATGGTCTGAAAAATATGAATTTCAATTCACTATCTGATGTACTGTAACTCTCAATCAGCTGCCATAAAATAAATGTAATAATAATTTTATTATAAGTAAAGAGGTATGATAAAATTATAAGAACCAACTAAAATTACATAACACATTAAGCAATGCAAGAAGCCATAGTTTGTTTAGGGAAATAATGATTAAAAGACTATAAATAATAAGAAATTATAATGGCTAATTATATACATAGAAATGTGATACATGGAGTATTTACAGCAGTTAAAATTTTGTATCAAAAACTAGTTTATTTTCATTTACATTGAATACTCTTTTCCTGTCCCTCATGAGGACATTGAATAACAAGAACACTATACTGCAATCGCCAATGTTAAAATAATTCTGTACTGGTGTCAGAAAGGAGAGGGGAAGACAGTGATTATGTGTGAATTAAGAGAACTGCCTTTTCACCTCTCAGATACGGAAGAATTAAACTAATCTGAAAATGAGTGAGAAGAGTTGTGATAAGAAATAGGTGAGAGTCCATGTAGTGCTATCTTCTGCTCAAATCTACTCCATCACACTATTGTCCTCAGCTCCTGCCAGGGAAGAGAAGAAAGGCAAAAGTAAACATAAAAAAATGTGACCCTGGGAAAGTTATCTGCTGAGTACAGAGAGACAGAATTGGAGTCTGGTGACTTGGGAGATTTAATCTTGTCACCTAGCTGCCTCTCAATATGTTGGCTTTGCAGTCTAGTTCTGCATATGGTTGAAGACAGCGTCCACATTACCAGCCATCTTCAAATGCCCACTCAACACAATGCCCACAGGAAATGTGTCTCTTTTTTTCAGAAATCTTCAGTCTACTTCCTTTCATATCTCAATATGAGAATTGTTTCTTATGTCCAGAGCTGTTTTTTGTTGTTGTTGTTGTTGTTGTTTTTCTTATATCCAGAATGTGTTCTTATGTCCAACACCAATGCAATTATCCTGAAGAATGAAATTATGAAGATAGGCCTAAGCCACTGGGACAAATTATACATTGAGTCATGTCCCAGGGTAGGGGACTCAGTGAGTTTTGTGTTTTGTTTTTTTTTTTCAATAAAATGCTAGTAAACAATGGAATTATAGTAGTAATATTTACTGCCACCAGATCTCATAATAATAATTTGTCTTCCGATGTTGCCTGTCTATGAATACATGCAACTGTAAGACAGATATGCCCTGACCACTCACAGTTATTCCTCACTCTAAAGTAATAATTTGGCTTGCTGACTGCACCAAAGAAAGCTAGGAAGATGGTGTTACAGCCTAAGTACTCCTGAAGCCAGCTTTGTCAAACGACCTCCTCCAAGGACTTTTCCCAGGAGAGTATGTACAAGGTGGGATAGAAAGTGAAAATAAAAGTATGAGCTTATTAGGTGGGCCAATATCAAACGTTTTCCAAAACAGAGCTCTCATAAGGGCTAAATAAAAATCATAAGTAAAGCAAAGAAGAGGCTTCTCTCTAGCTTTAATTTTAAGCGAAAGTACTGGATTTTACCATGTTCTGGTCAGCTCTGTGCTACAAAAACTTGAAGCTTTGACAAGATTCTTAGAGAGCCCAGCCAGTGTGGCTTAGAGGTTGAGTGTCAACCCATAAACCAGGAGGTTTCTGATTTGATTCCGAGTCAGGGCACATGCGCTGGTTGCAGACTAGATCCCCAGTTGGGGTGGGGGTGGGGTGCTGGAGGCAAACGATTGATGTTTCTCATCTATGTTTCTCTCTGTCCTTCTCCTTTCCTCTCTCTATAAAATCAATTAAAAAAACATTTAAAAATATTCTTAGAAAGCATGAATGCCATTAATTCTATACTTCATAAATGTAGGAATATGTATTTAGCTACCATAAGTCATTGGATCTAAGAAGCCATTAATTTAAATATACAATTATTTCACATAGCACTAAGAAAATAAAACTACAATCAGAAAATAAAACTACCAATTAAATCATGACATCATTATCAAGAACTGTAAAGGGAATAAGATTTTACTCTATTTGGAACCTAACAAGTAGATGATAGATGAAGGACAGTTTGTTATTTACCACAATAGCCTGAGCCACAGTATCAGCATTCTTATGTTAATTCATTAATTGCCAATTCCCAAAGGACAACAGAAAGAGGATCATATGACACCTGTTCACCTAGTGGGCTACATTACCATACAGGAACTCTGAGTAATGAAACCTAAACTTTTTATAATGGGTAGTCATTTACTTGACAGCCATCTGATACAGGTAATTTTTAGACCTCATTACCAAAAATATATATTATTTATAATACAATGGCAATAATTCCCAACTCATCAGATTATTCTGATCCTTAAATAAAATAAAATGTATAAATGTATATGCAGGGCAACAGGCACATCACCACAGCACTTAATAAATGTAAGTTTTCTTTTTTTTCATATTTTCTCCTGTCAAATAGACACTTTCCAATTGCTATACTCTTAACTCCCCAAATTCCATGTCCACTAGCCACTTCAAATTTGACTTTCTCTTAACAGGGAAAGATGTCAAATTCCAAAATTACAGATATTGTTAATAAATACTTTCCCTTTGTAAATTGCTGAAAGAAAAACAGAATAGGTGGGTTTGGGGATATAAGTGAGTCAGCGAATAAAAGGAATGTGGGCAAATGGGGAAAAACATTCAGAAAGTAAAACTGGACTCACGAAGGGCAAATGTAGTTTATTTTTCAATTTAGCATTTAGATGAGCCCAAACTAGCAACCACGCACATAATCCTATCTTAGCAATGCAATTTCCTCTATATAACCTCTTTTATCATGTAAGACATGGAAAATTTTTGCCCAAATTCAACTAGGAACAATTGGGAAATTCCTAACTTAGACTAAAGAAATTAATTCAATCAGCTAACCAAATGCTCTGTTAACAAGCACAGTAAAATGATAAGTGAGTGAAAGATTGAGTAAATAAATAAACAAAGAATTAAGTACAATTTTGTACTTTAGCCTATAAATATTTTATCACAATTTGGAAAATACGTTGTGTTTCTGTCTGAATGCTAGGTATATTTTTTAATATTTCTGTTTTCTATGCCTTATCAAATTCAGTAGTCTTGAAATAATTAGGAAACATTTCAAAGAAATATGGATCATTTCTGGTCGAATTTTAAATTTCATAATTAAGTAGCTGTTCCATAATTTTTAAAATGTTCACCCCAAATTGATTATATTTTGAATGCAATCTTACATATATCCAAGTTATGGGTTTATTAAACTAAAAGCATAAGGTTGGTGATTGTTTTATCCCCCTTTATCATTTACATTTGATGCAAACCCAGAATATCATTGCTTGTTACCTTTTTCTACAATATCCTCTTCTAACAGAAAATATTTCTAGTAGTTTAAAATATTGCTAAATGTCATTTATTTCTACTTTTTCTAATAAATCATCTACTCTGCACCACAGAAAGTAACTTTTTATAATGGGCAACAGCTGTATTTAGAATCTCAATGGTACATTTACAGAAATATGCCACAATAAAATGTCTTTATTCATATATAATATTATAAATACATTGGGAAAAGACTTTAACTAGTCCAATCTTTGTTCGTTATACTCAGCAATGTTTTATGGAATTTTTAAGGAAGTCACTAAGAGTCATAAAAAATATCATTCATAACTATAGAAACTTTTGAACATAAGATTATTTATTCTGAACATAAATGGTTCCCTCAGTTTTTATATATCAGTTGTAGTCTTTGATTATAGTTATGACCTTTCTAGAAAATAAGAAAATGATGTCTCCAATTAATGTTTTCCTTGTTATTTTGTAAATCCATATATTTCAATTTTTTTCTTTTTTTTTATTGATTAAGGTATTAGAAATCTTCATAAAACTCAGATCTCTAGTGATATACTACCTGTATCTCCTTTTATTTTCTACTAGTATTTCCATCTCTGTCTGTCAGTTATTCTTTAACACAGCCATTCGAAATGGATTTCTTTCTATTTCAACATTGTGCAGTCCAAAAGGGCACAGGTTCCTGTCAATATGGCAATAAAAGAAAATGAAGTAAAGGAGCAGGAAAACACTCGCACATACACACACATACATACATAAAACTCAGGCATCCACACAAAGTCACAAGCACAGAAGACAATATCAAAAGTAGTCACAGAAAAATTAGTTGTATTGCATCCCCTTTCCCAATATTAAAAATGCCACACTTAGTTGCCTCCTCTCACTAACTAAATACATTCTCAGGCAGCGTGTATGTCAGATGGAGAGGGTGACGAATTGACAGCGTCTACATCAAAAGGTGAGAGAAGGCAATGAGTATATGCTGGCCTATGGCAATAGTAAGAAACTCTTAAGCCAGCCCAGGTAGACACCCTCATGAAAAGGTGCTTAAGGTTTCCCAAATGAAGTGCAGGCTAGCCTGATAAGTCCCTGCTGTGAAAGCCACAGCCAGCACAGTCCACAGTTGCTGCTCACAAGGTAGCCGCCTCATCTGTTCTTGTCAGAAGGACAGCACTTCCTTGAACATAGGCTTACGGAGGGTTTCACTTGAGCACAAAGACAAGTGATGTCTTTATACTCAGTTCCTTCAGGAAGCTGTGGTGTTAGATATCTGGCTTCATTTTCCTAAATAATTCAGGAAAGTAATTTCAAATGGCACTATGCATAAAAGTAAGCATTTAATAGTATTTAAAACTAACTCCGGCCCTGGTCAGGTAGCTCAGTTGGTTAGAACATCATGCCCATATGCCAAGGTTGCAGATTGGATCCCCAGTCAGGGCAATACAAGAATCAACCAATGAATGAATAAATAAGTGGAACAACAAATCTCGCTCGCTCTCTCTCTCTCTCACACACACACACACGCACACACACACGTCTAGAACCACTTACAATGTGATAGTTATAATATATGTAAAAGCACAATAGCATGCTAGGTAGATTCTAGTCAATGAATTATCTTATTCCTTTTTCTGCCTTTTAACCAACTGGAAAGTAATGTACGTCCCTCTATTTTTCTCTTTCTTCCCTTCTTCCTTCCTATATTTTTCTTCCTTTCTTCCTTCCTTGCATCCTTCCTTCTTTCCTTCCTTCCTTCCTTCCTTCCTTCCTTCCTTCCTTCCTCCCCCCCCTTTCTTTATTTTTCTTTCAAAAAATGTTTCATTAGCTAAAATAAATTATCAGGATTATTTTAGAAATGCTACATCCTATAGTCCCCCATTGCATATCCATAATAAATATATACATACTAAAATCTAATATTCCTGAGGTGACAAAATTTATCTCATTTTATTTAACCCAGTATTTTCCAAACAGACACAACCTGAAAATTGTCAGTATATAATGTCAATATCTAACTAAAGATGATTCAAGAAATGCATGTGGGGACTATGATCAGAGAACTCTAAATATAATTTGCTAATGCAAATGCCTGAACAAATAGCAGCATGTGTTGCTAAATGTTTTGTAAGGAGAATGTGTGTGAGTGTGTGTGTGTGTGTGTGTGTGTGTGTGTGTGTAGACAACTTTCTATTACCTATTTTAATGAAGACACAAAAACAGTTAAGGCACTTCTTATGTACTTTTTAATATAAAGTGTCATCTGTTATATAGTAAAATTTATTGTAATTACTTTACCTATTTTACTAACTGTTAGCTAATTATACACTGATTTTATCTGGAAAAATTCTTGTATTTGCATGTATATGTGTATGTTCACATTGATTTGTCTGCATGTACCTATATATAAATTCACATTGAAGTTTACCTATGACAAAGTGGTAAAGATAAAAATGCTGAAGCTTGTAAAGACACATAAAGGCTATAAAAGATTGGAAGAAAGCTGAGGTTGCAGGCTGCTGCTTTGAGCTGTGGAGGTGCTAGCTATATAAATAATGTTGAAAGATTTCTCCTTTTATACAAATAAAAGGATCAGTGATGCTAGAGGTTCCTGGTACCAGAGCCATAATATAACAAGGCCAAGACTGACGGGTTGATATCAATGCCCTTTGACCAATTAAAACCGGAGCAATGTGGATGGACCAGAAAGATCAAACGATGTTATTCAAAGGGCATTAGTGTACTAGTAAGCCTGGAATGTAAAGGGCAGGAGCCATGAAGATCAAGGCTGCTGTCTTCTGACCAGCCTGTCTGCCGCTGCCTTTTTAAGGCAGCCTAGATCTGTACAGAACTAAGTCTCCTCTAGATGACCTTGCAAGAAGGCTAGGACAGTCACTTTGACTTGGTTGTCTTCACTTTATACTAAAGTTGTGTAAATTTTAGGAAATTTACTTATTAAGAGGCCAGAGTTTTAGGACGAAATGAATGTACATTAAATATATTTTATGTACTCAATTGCCATCTAATTGATTTATCACAATGCAAAATTACATTTCTTCTCAAAATTACATTTCTTCTCAAGTTATTTTTACTCTCTGGCTTGTGAAAATGATAGGTTGTATAGTCTAGTTCAGGGGTCCTCAAACTACGGCCTGTGGGCCACATGCAAATACAAATATTGTATTTGTTCCTGTTTTGTTTTTTTACTTCAAAATAAGATATGTGCAGTGTGCATAGGAATTTGTTCATAGTTTTTTTTAAACTATAGTCTGGCCCTCCAATGGTCTGAGGGACAGTGAACTGGCCCCCTGTTTAAAAAGTTTGAGGGCCCCTGGTCTAGTTTGATTATACCTAAAAAAGCAGACAGGAGTTGAAGAAACAGAGGATAGAACTTTCTATACTAATAAAAGCCTAGGTGACCCTTGCACCCTTGCATGATGCCTTCACGTCATCACAAGATGGCCGCCCCCATGTTGTCATAAGATGGCCACCACAAAATGACCACTCTCACGTTGTCACAAGATGGCTACCACAAGATGGCCGTGACAAGATGGCCAGCATGAGAGGGCAGTTGTGGGCAATCAGGTCAGCAGGGGAGGGCAGCTGTGGGTGACTAGGCCAGCAGAGGAGGGCAGGTGTGGGTGACCAGGCCAGCAGGGGAGGGCAGTTGGGGGGGACCAGGCCAGCAGGGGAGGGCAGTTGGGGGTGAGATCAGTCTAGCAGGGGAGAGGTTAGGGGGCGATCAAGCAGGGAGTGGTTAGGAACCATCAATCCCAGATTGTGAGAGGTATGCCTGAGGGGTCTCAGATTGGAGAGGGTGTAGGCTGGGCTGAGGGGACCCCCTCCCTGCACAAATTTCATGTACCGGGCCTCTAGTACTGTAATATTGTCCTTATGGAACATATCTCTAGATATGATATTCCTTTGATATGATATTCCTATGATATGATATGATATGGTAACAAACATTTATTATATCATAATCTTTAAGGGTTAGAGATTCAAGAGTAACATAGCTGGGCCCTGGCCAGTGTTCTAAGTGGTTAGAGTGTAGGCCCTCAGATAAAAGGGTCATGGGTTCAATTCCCAGGTGAGGGCACATAGCTCAGTTGCAGGTTCAAGCCTTGGCCTTTTTGGGGGCACATGTGGGAGGCAACCAGTAAATGTGCCTCTTTCACATCAATGTTTCTCTCTCTTTCCCCACTCCTCCATCCTTTCCACTCTCTCTCTCTACAAATCAATGAAAAAAATATCCTCCAGTGACTACAAAATGGTAGTTATAAAACTGTCATGGTGATTCAAAGTACAACACAGGGAATATAGTTAATAATCCTGTATAATAAAAGGCTAATGCGCAAATTGTCCCCTCACTGGGAGTTCGACCATGGGGTGGGGCTGGCCAGCCAACTGACCGTGGCCCCACTCCCTGGCCTGCCCCACCCTGATCAGCACCCCCACCCTGATCAGGGGCAGGAACTGCCCACCAACTGTCTTTGGCCCCTCCTCCTGACCAGCTCAGCCAGATCAGCCCTGATCGGGGTCAGCCAGGCCCTACCCATGCATGAATTCCTGCATCGGGCCTCTAGTATTCTAATAACTATGTATGGTATCAGCTGGGTAATTTATTGGGATAATCACTTAGTAAGTTATATAATGCCTAATCACAGAGGTGTATACCTAAAACTAATACAAAATTTTATGTCAACTGTAATTGAAAAATAAAAAAGATTAAATAAGAAAAAAAAAAGACATGAAAGTTGACTTACTTCTCCCAGAATAAGCAATATAATAGAGTGAGAGAGGGCACCCAAGACAGAAACCATAGACTTCTTATAACCAAATTTCAGAAATGACTACCCATCACTTCTCCGTATAGTCTATTAATCAGAAATGAGTCAATTTAAAAATATCTCACAGTCAAAGGGACAGAATTACACAAGAGTGTGAATACCAGTGAGGCCCATTGGGGCCATCACAGTGGCTGCCTACTACATAAGAGGAATTAAGTGGGTCCTCAAAGAGTTAACTGACTTGATCTTTAGAACCCAGATCCCTTGACACGTCTGCATTCAAGTGTCTATTTCTCTATCCACTGAGCCAAACGTGTCAGGGCTCAAGTGTCTATTTCTAGGAATAAAGTATGGCTGCTTAACATTTTCAGACAGTAATTTTGGGGCATGATCTTAAAACTAATTGTTATAAGTAATATCTAATAAGTGAAAAATATGGGAAGTATTGGGTATGATAAACACAAGACATGATTCTTTGAATTTATCATAGTGAAAATTTAAGGTTTCTAAATGGTAACAACAAATGCAATTTTTAAATTCTTTGCTACATGATATAATATAGTGATATCCATATTCATAAATAGTGGTAATTGAACATATGCTCACATCTTTGGTACTGACATCAATTGTTCAAAATTCCCCCATCAGGAGTCAAACAGATATGAAAATAGATACCGTATCACTGCAACAGACACTGAGTTCATCACCTTTACTGTATTTTGAGAGAGCATCTCTTTCAATTCCAGGTGTTCCAATGCAATGTCATAAAAATGCTCTTAGAAGTCATTTGGTCTAGTGGTCATTACAGTTATTATTTTAGTGCCTGTTCTGGGGAAAGGGTGGGCTAGTCAGAGTGAACAGGAAATGCAAAACCCCTGAAGTAGAAGCATAATTAGCAAGTTTGTGCAAGTAGCAAAGATGCCCGAAGCCAGCTAGACCAAAGCAAGCAAGAGGAGATGGAAAGGAT
Organism: Myotis davidii; assembly: GCF_000327345.1. Taxonomy (NCBI): domain Eukaryota; kingdom Metazoa; phylum Chordata; class Mammalia; order Chiroptera; family Vespertilionidae; genus Myotis; species Myotis davidii. The sequence continues at coordinate 290,600 of NW_006283633.1, forward strand.
GAGATCAGAGAGATAGTAAGGAGAAGGGGCACCTCACATAGCGGTGATATGAGGTACCATATGGGGCAGGTGGTATGGGGTGTAAGCAATACAGAGTGCCATCAAGGAGTCATGAGCACAGAAGTGACCTGATTTTACTTATCTTTTTTAAAAGGATTATTCCAGCTGCTCTGTTGAGAACAGAATGTAAGATAACAAAAGGGACCATTTGGGAGGTTATTGCAATAGCATAGGTGGAAAATGATAATGGTTTTGAACATGGTGATTAGCTGTGAGGATAGTAGGAAATGTCAGACTTTTGAAACTAGAAGCAGGAAGACTTGAGTCAGCTACGGGCTGTGAGTAAAAGAGAGGAATAAAGGTGATTCTAATATCATTATTTTAGTAGCAAGAACTTTTCTTCAATTAAAACACTTTTAACAGGTAGGAGCAAAGTGATTGAAGCAGGGGTATTGTGTTCATATCCCTCACTCAAGGCACCTTTTTGCCCCTGATGTCACTCTGAGAACCTGAGAGTTTCTGAGTTTGAAAAGCACTTGTAATAGGTACATATTTCTCAATCTACATATGTATGTTTTAAACTATATACTTAGTTTCAAACTTTCATCCAAGTGATTGCCAAAAATATACTGTTATCTTATTCAACCTCAGATGAACAGTGATTTTAGGTTATAATCACACAGTTGAGGATTACAGCAACTTTATTTATTGTATTTATTGTTTTAAAGTATTTCATATAGTATTACATAACCACTGCCCCGCCCATCCCCTCCCCAACCCCCCACTTTCCCACTGAGGTTTGGCAGTCTGTTTGATGCTTCTCTGTCTCTGGATCTGTTTTTGTTTACCAGTTTATGTTATAGATTATATTCCACAAATGAGTGAGATCATGTGATATTTATCTTTCACTGACTGGCTTATTTTGCTTAGCATAATGCTCTCCAGGTCCATCCATGCTGTTTCGAATGGTAAGAGTTCTTTCTTTTTTACAGCAGCGTGGTATTCCATTATGAAGATGTACCACTGTTTTTTAATACACTCATCTATTTACGTTGTTTTCAAATCTTAGTTATTATAAACTATGCTTCTATGAACATAGGGGTGCATATGTACTTTCTGATTGGTATTCCTGGTTTCTTGGGATATATTCCTAGAAGTGGGATTACTGGGTCAAATGGGAGTTACATTTTTAATTTTTTGAGGAAACTCCATACTATTTTCCTTAGTGGCTGCACCAGTCTGCATTCCCATCAGAAGTACACTGGGGTTCCTTTTTCTACACATCCTCTCCAGCACATGTCGTATTTTGATTTGTTGATGATAGCCATCCTCACAGGTGTGAGATGATATCTTATTATCATTTTGATTTGGATCTCTCGGATGATTAGTAAATAAGGACTGTCCTGGGACAACTAGACTATTTAATTACCCTACGTCCACTTCTTAGAACCATCTACCTTCCCTTGTTCTCATGCCATAATGGCCTAGTGAATGTCTGCAAGAATGCTGTTTTCCAGATTTTACAGACAAATTTAGTGAGCATGGCTTCTTTAAACTCACAGATACTAAACTTATCTGGCATTTTTATTATAAAAAATGTGAATGCTAATACCCAGGAGTTGAGGGGTTAGAGCACAGACTCTCTACCTTCAATGGGGTCTACTCTCACTTCCCATCATTGCCAGAAGTTTATTCTCATATCACCCAGTACCTTAGTGTTTGGGTGCTATATAATAAATTCCATAGACTGGTGGCTATAAACAACAGATATTATTTCTCACAATTCTGGAATCTGAAAGGTCCAAGGTCAAAGCAGATTTGGTGTCTGGTGAGAGCTCACATCCTGATTCATAGATGGCCCCTTCTAGCTATTACATCACATGACAGAAGGGGCAAGGCAGCTGGCTGAGATCTCGTTTATAAGGGCACTAATCCCATTTATGAGGGCTCCACCCCCATGACCCTCATACCTTTGAGTTACTTAGATAACCTAGCATATGGATTTTGGAGGACACATTCAGTGTGTAACATCCAAATCTCTTAATTTTAACTATGCACTGTTACTGAAAAGTTAAATGTGTGCTGTTTCTATTCACCGGTTTGGCCATTGTACCATGTGAGCAACTGTGACCTTATGACTCAAATGGGCTCATGTATGGTATTAAAAGGGAGAGTAGGGTGGAGTAAAAATACAGTAGAAATGTATACTATCATTCACTTAACATTGATCAAACAACCATTTTATAGATGACATTGCTTATATCCCAGGCCACAAAGCTAGGAAATAGCAAAGTTGGAACCACAAATCAGTTCTCCTAATACTTCCTCTTTTAGACTTAATTCTTTGACATACTTTTAAAAGTACTGAATTTGAAACTTACCCTCTCCTCAGGATAGTAAATCAAAACAAAGCTTGTTGTTCTTGCCTCCAAACTCCCACCATATAATATTGTTTCAAGGTTTTAAATTTCTAGGCTTTATAATGAGAACAACAGCTTGAGATAAATGCAACTGTCTACTTGCTCTCAGTATATGTCAATTTCTTGATTTAAGAAACTACAATTTATCTCATCTCACTGTTTTAAAGGCTACTATAAAATATGTAGTGAAATAATGCAACCATTAGTATAAGTGAAAAAAAATCTTTTTTTAAAATTCTTTATTGTTAAAAGTATTACATAAGTCTCCTTTTTCCAAAATTGACCTCTCCCTAGCCTCCCCCCTCCCCCAGCACCTGTCCTCCTCCCTGCCCCCAGTCTGTGTCCATTGGTTATGCTCATATGCATGCATACAAGTCCTTTGGTTGATCTCTTACCCCCTCACCCCCACCTTCTCTCATAGGTTGGACAGTCTGTTCAATGCTTCAATGACCCTGGTTCTATTTTTGCTCATTGGTTTATGTTATTCATTATATTCCACTGATGAGTGAGATCATGTGATATTTATCTTTCTTTGACTGGCTTATTTTGCTTAGCACAATGCTCTCCAGTTTCATTCATGCTGTCGCAAATGGTAGGCATTCCTTCTTTTTTACAGCAGCAGAGTATTCCATTGTGTAGATGAGGTACCATCTCACACCTGTCAGAATGGCTATCATCAACAAATCAACAAATGACAAGTGTTGGCGAGGATGTGGAGAAAAAGGAACCCTAGTGCACTGCTGTTGGGAATGCAGACTGGTGCAGTCACTGTGGAAAACAGTATGGAGTTTCCTCAAAAAACTAAAAATGGAACTTCCATTTGATCCAGTAATCCCACTTCTAGGAATATATCCCAAGAAAGCAGAAACACTGATCAGAAAGGATATATGTTCATAGCAGCACAATTTATAGCTAAAATTTGGAAACAGCCTAAATGCCCATCAGCAGATGAGTAGATTAAGATATCTTTATATAAGTTAATATTGTTATAACCATAATGATTTCAGAGATCTATTCAATCCTCAAAATTATAGGAGTTTTATAACTTACGGGCTATAGTGAAATATATCCACCACCTTACATTGAGTTTCAGAAGCTTAAATGTGCAAAACCTTGACATTCTTTAAATTGGTGGCATGTTGGGATAATTAAAGATTTATACAGTTCCATTTATAAACTGACAGTTAACCAATAAGGATCAATTAGGAACATGCTTTGTTTCAAAATATAGTTGAATACCAGGTAAAGCTAGAGGACCCAAGATATAGGACATCAAAAGAAAATAACTCATTTTGTAAATATGAAAAAATAATCTAAGGATAAAACTAAACTTACATTCATATAAATTCCTAAATTCTTACTTATGAGTATATTTTATTTAATTCAAAATGTTTTCTTGATTTTCGTTGAATCTACATATACAGTAAGAATAGAAAAAAATGTTAAATTGACCAATTGAATTTCCCTATTATAAATAACTTTGCTAACTACCTACTAAAAAACGATATGATTAAAAGGTAAAGAAAAGTTAACTATTTAAAATTCATTTACTTATTCATATGTTCGTTTATTTGACAAATTTTTGTTTTAGAATCTGCTATTGCTTAGGTCATATTTTATCTGGGCTAAAGTAGTAAACAGTACAAAGTATCTGAACACAGAATACCTTAGAATATAATTAGGGAGCTACTTATTTTTTGTAAATATATTTTTATTGATTTCAGGGAGAAAGGAAGAGGAAACAGAGATAGAAACATCAATGATGAGAGAAAATCACTGATTGGCTGCCACCTTCACGCCCCCTACTGGGGATCAAGACGGCAACCTGGGCATGTGCCCTGACCAGTAATTTAACTGTGACCTCCTGGTTCATAGGTCGATGTTCAACCACTGAGCCATACCGGCTAGGCTAATTAGGGATCTATTTAAATAAATTTCTTAGAAATTATTTTTAAAATATAAAGTGGTTTTGAAATATGTAAAAAATAAATAAAATGGGTGAGTAGATAGAATATGAAAGGTGGTAGTGAGGGGGGTGTGCTATTTCAAATGTGGTAGGGCTGGTTTCCTAAAGAAGAACTTAAGTCAGGGATTAATGTTCAAACGACTTATTTAGGAAGTGTTCTCAGGAGAAGGGAAAGACTCAAAGTGGATAAAGTAGAAGTAGAAAGCATAATGAATATGTGGTCTCAGCTAAAGACTAGCTTTGGTCTGATCCCACGGGAAAGCTGGAGGACAGCAACTCACCCACAAACATGGCTTCATGTCCTTGCCAGTCAGTGAATGACAAGTGATTTTTTATTTACTATCTTGATGAGAGGCTAGATTTTTAGAGCTTCCTTCTGGACTTTCTTTCTGGCTCTTACTCCAAGGTCAAGGAAGAAATGTAATGGTTGTGCCAATAACTAAATATATCCATTTAGACGCCAGAGAAATGAGCATAGGCTGGGTCAAAGTGGGTCCAGTGGACCCCCTGTAAGATGGACCTGAGCTCTTTTTATTACTTGATCATATGCATACTTACTCTAACAGGGGAGCCATGGCAACACTTTGGATCCCAAATATCAGTATCAACTGAGACCCTGCATCCATTAGTCCCCTAAAGATCTATTATTCCCTTTTCCCTAGTGTATAGTTACCCAAAGAAATGACCATAGGTCCTTAAAATGTGCTCTACTGTTAAGGGAGGGAATAGGTAGATTACTACTGTTCAAGCCATGATTTCTGGGTCTTAGAGTTGGTTCATGGCTAGCAACTAAACAATCGATCATGACTTTCCAGGTGAACTCCACTCTGCTTGCCCATTCGTGATCTTCCAGTTATGTATTAAGTAGTAATCTGTTAGCTGCTTATCTATCTTGTTCCAAGAAGGATAGATGCCTTCACATCTCATCAAAAGCCACCTACTATCTAAATTTATTTTCAAGAATTTTACGTTCCACCAATGCTACATAACTAATGTTACTAAATGATGTTCATGTGACCATTTTATTTCAACATACCACTTAATCTTTTTAAAATAGAAAATTATTTTCTTTAATAAAAAATGAACATCTAGACGTAATGTTAGGCACTGTGCTAGGTGTAGTGTTGATTTAGAATCAGAAGGGCTGCATTTGATTTCTGTGGCAGTTTTGAGGACCAGAGACAAATTCTCTCAGTCTTAGTTTTCCCAGTCTTTACTATGAAAACAAAATATTTGCTCTCCATTACTTATCTGTTTTGAAGTTTAAATTAAATATATAGGGTGTCCCAGAAAATGTATACACACACTTTGAATAATGATAAAGGTAGTGTTTATTAAAATGCATTTCACTTTCAAAATTCAGCCATCTGCTGTTAAACTTTGTATACATTTTTTGGAACATCCTGTATTTTTTTGAAAAACATAAAAGCCCTATGTACATACATTTACATAATTACCTTCAGTTGAGCAGATGTCTCCAGTGTGTTCTATTTCAGAATATATATGTTTATATACATATTAATACATAAATGATGACATAAGTTAGAACATTAAAATGATTTGTTCTATTGATAATTTCCTGCTAAAAACGATTTTGTTAGCTCATAGAAGAATGTTACGTTTTTACCCACTTTTTAAAATGTGCTCTACTGTTGTGGTCCTAAAATAAAAACCTTTTTTTTTGGCTGAAATTTAAAACTGGCCTTTCCAATACATGACTTTTCTTGCTTCCGAAAAGGCCTCCTTATAAAAACTACAAAGGATTCTCACACTTCAAATAGTTCCCTCAGACATTTTGATAAGTGTAAATGAATTTTTTAATCTCCTGGCGCATTCATATGCCTTACAGATATGTCCCCGGCTAAGAAAATCACATCGACGTCTATAAGAGGAATCTGTCCACTAACAGCTGCTATATTGCTTCCAATGCCTCAAGTGCTTCTCCCAGCTGCCATTTCATTCTTCCTAGAGAGCTTTTATGTTGCAAACTTCAAGTTAGAAGAGCATCTCTTATTACAGCTGTTCAGGAGTGTCTTCCTTCTGACAAACTCCACTGCCTTGGACTTGGGACTTGAATGAGAAAACAGTCATTGAGTCGCTTTCAAGTTAACTTGTCAGGAAGAAAGTTTCGCTGGGAGGGGGACGGGAGAAGGAGAGAGAGGAAGGGCTTGAGAGAGGTTTACAAGGAGCAACTTGTTTCTGTGTTAGAGGTAGAATTAACTTTTTCGCCCAGAGCATCTGTGTATCTAAGAAAATATTACTGAGGCATGTTTTTCAACAATATTTGCTCCGAGGAACCTGAAGGGTAGATGGGAAATGGAAGAATTCAATCTGAACATTGCCCAGTGGTACAATTCAAACTTCTCATCTATGAATCATGTCCTCTCATAAGTTCAGTTTGGAATATCAGATTTTTAAAAAGATAACACGAAGCAGTCTATAATGCTATGGTTTAATCATCTGAATTAAAATAACATAATTACATGGAGCAAAAACATACCTTGAGCTTGGCATTTGGTATTTTGTGTTACCTCTACTGTTATTTCTTTTTATTTTATCTTAATGAGGCATGGATAAAAGAGGTAAATTCTACAGGTTACCAGGTTTCCTTTTTTTCTCCAAGCATCAGGCATTTTATTTCAGTGCCTTGCCTTCAATTTCTTTTTATCATTATGAAAGTGTATTCATTTTAAAGATCTTCTAGTTTAATAGGTATGCACTTCAGAGGGATTTCTGCAATGGGTTTTCTACCAGAAGCTAATTTATCACATTGAGGACTGTCTCTCAAACTAAAAAGGAAACTGGTACATAAACATTCTCAAAGCACCCTTAGTATTTGAAAGTGCAGTCTTCAAATTAAGACAGATACAGTTTAAGCAGTTAAACAATGTCAGATGCAGTGACTAACAGGTGCGTACATTTCATCCAAACTATTTTTTTGAAACGGGCTGATTTCATTGGCACACTGTAGTAAAGCATTTGTAAAGTTTAAACCTAGCCATGCGCAGCAGTTCTCAACATGTGGGTCGCGACCCCTTTGGGGGTCAAACAACCCTTTCACAGCGGTCGCCTAAGACCATCGGAAAACACATATATAATTACATATTGTTTTTGTGATTAATCACTATGCTTTAATTATGTTCAATTTGTAACAATGAAAATACATCCTGCATATCAGATATTTACATTACGATTCATAACAGTAGCAAAATTACAGTTATGGAGTAGCAACGAAAATAATTTTATGGTTGGGGGTCGCCACAACATGAGGAACTGTATTAAAGGGTCGCAGCATTAGGAAGGTTGAGAACCACTGCTTTAAGGTAACCAGAAGTGCTACTTTTATTTTATGATGCATGTACTCATTACAGATACATTCTAATTTAAGAAATCCAGCTTTCTAAGTATTTATGTATTTTTACAAACAAAAATAATATGTAAGTGGTAAATATGAAATCTATTTACTAAAATGTTCTATTTTTTAAAAAATATTTTAATAAAAATTGACTTTATAACCAAGTTTATACCAAGATTTTAGGAATATATAGATATTTTTTCCATAAACTCATTGTTTTAATCCTCACCTGAGGATATATTTAGAAAGAGGGAGGGAGAGAGAAAGAGTAAGGGGGAAAAACAGCAATGTGAGGGAGAAACATCCATCAGTTGCCTCCAGCACACGCCCCTACCAGGGATAGAACCCGAAACCTAGGTATGTGCCCTTTTGGTGTCTGGGATGATGCTCCAACCAACTGAGCCACCCAGCCAGGGCAGGAATGTTAAGGACTGTGTCCAATGTATAAGTTCATGAAAAGTTAGCATTTAAAATGGGTCAGTGTGGAAGGCTTGAGGGGAATTTCTGCATCTGTTTTTGCGTCTTAAGTGCCAAATTATGATTTGTAAACATGCAATTGGGAAACTGGACAAAACACTGCAGAATGTGTTGATGGACTTCCTGAGCCTTCATGGCCATGCCAGTTGTGCAGAAACTACTGCCTTATGCAGGGCTATGGCTCCATATGCTGAACCCTAGGTCTAGGCCTCTCCAAACTTCATTCGTTCGTGTTAATACAGACCCATGAAGCACCTCCCATTGGCTATACTGTTATGCGATATGAATACAGCAGCTAACAGAATAGTCTTTTCCTCAAGGAACTTCATTCTATGGGAATTTTTCTTTTCCTTTTTTTCCCCCTTTGTTTTCCCTTAATGCAGCGGTTATCAACCTGTGGGTCGCGACTTCTTTGGGGGATCGAATGACCCTTTCATAGGGGTCGCCTAAGACCATCGGAAAACACATATATAATTACATATTGTTTTTGTGATTAATCACTATGCTTTAATTATGTTCAATTTGTAACAATGAAATTGGGGGTCACCACAACATGAGGAATTGTATTAAAGGGTCACGGCATTAGAAAGGTGAGAACCACTGCCTTAATTAAACAAATATTTCAGGTAAGTGCTATCAAGAATAAATTCAATAAATAAATAAAATCTATCCTCAATTGTTTTTTTTTAAAGAAGAATATTAAGCAGTGGTGGGCGTAGAGGCTAACTTTGGGTTGAGGAGTAGGAAATTATTGTTAAATACTATGTCGGAGAAAGCCTCACTGAGGAAAGAAATAGGAAGAGAGATGGAGTGAGCCATACCAAGATCTGAAAGAGTCCCTTTTCCAGGAAAGGAAAACAACACAGTGAAGGAAGAGGAGATGGTGGAAGAGACCATAAACTTAGATCACATCAGTTGGAATCCTGTGAAGAATGATTTCTCGTTTTAGTTTTCTCTAGGTGCAAAGGAAAAACATTTCTTGAATTCTTTAAGAAAGGATTAAAAATGATGACATTTAAAATTTAAAGCAAACAAAAGTCACGTGAGTGAAACAAAATTTTGAGCATTCCCCAGGGCTATAAGCAAATTGATGGCAGGAATAATAGCTAAGATCTTTGTTTTTGCATCTTCATTGGCCAGCACAGTCCTACATATAATAGCAATTACTCAATAGCTGTATGTTTAATTGCTGATTTCAAAGAAGTTATGAAAATAATTCACAGAAGGCAACCTTAAGCCTATTCCTGGTGGTGTCCTAGTTTTTTTAGGAAAGTTTTAAACTGTTGGTCTACTTCTAATTGGGCAAATAAAGTTAATAGTCAGATGTATTTGGTTTACCAAAGATTTCCTGTGGGAGGAGTATAATTTCAGTAATGGTGCATTACTTCGACCCACATAGTCTGAAAGGTAAGCTTTCTCCTCAGGGGCAACAAGGCAATTTCTTTATACTCACAAAAGCAGCATGATTTGCAAGTATGACTTTCTAACACTTTCACTCACAGTCCACAGAAGACTTGATCTGCTCAATATGTACTTTATTTAAAGGGACACAATAGTAATACATAGCATTCTAAAGAACTGAGCACTCTTAAGACAGAGGAACAAAGAGTACCAGAATTTTTTGTAGTAATCATATAGTCAAAGACTCTATCTAAAATAAAGGGTAATTTCACCCGAAGCTTATTATTTGACTAAATGTTTACAAACTTGGACCAGTTTCTGATGAAGCTGATAGCATATATTTAGAAATGATAGGTTTTTAGCACAGTCATTACACAGGCATTCTTTCTTCTGGGAGTGTTTTGAATATGAGTTTCTTTTTCATGCTTCACTCACTTTCAATCACTTTCCACTTTCATTGTTTGGAGAAGAAAGCTCTAATTCATCACCATATGCAATTTACAACATTGATGTTTGGGTGGACATTTTTTTTTCTCTCAAAATGTACACGCACACACACACTGCTGCAGGGTCTACTATCTTTGAAAGCAATCTCCTAATGATAGCCACCAGCTCTGTTATCAGTCAGAAATGTGGTGACAGCATCTCAGCTCCAGAAAGCATTCTGTGTCAGAGAGACTGTCCTTTCTCTCTTCCTTTTCGGTTAATTTGGTCTCTGTGCTTCAGTTTTTCAATTTATCCCAGTTGTTAGTTTATACAATAGATCAGCATCTTTCAAGTGTCTCTTTGTATCAGGCAAGGTGAAAAAAATACAAGTGGTGACCTGATTCTTGGGATCAAAAATATAGAAAATGATACAGTATAGAAAATGATAGAAACAGGAGACGAAAATGTTGAAGATACCAAAAGAATTATAATTAAGGAAAGCTTTTACTCTGTCATTAATCCCTGATCTATTAAAAATTGATATGTATTAGAAGGATGGATTCCATAATCTAAGCATTTCTTCAGTAACTACAGCCCTCTTGAATGCCTACCACGTGTCATGCTCAACAATAGTGCTACATTTCAAGCAGTGAGCAAGACAGGCTTCCTATTTCTTAAGAAGCTTGTATTTTAGTAGTATATTTACTGGGAAAAATGTAATTCCAATTTAATGAGAGAAACATTATCATGGGAGAAGTGTGGGTTAATTAAACAGACAAAAAAAGTGTTTTGTGTGGTACCTTCAAGATTTGAAGTGATACCTAAACTGAGACCTTAACTATGAATAAGATTCTTAGCTGAAAGGGCTCCAGGTTAAAATGTCACCCTACAAAGTACCAGAGGTAAGAGGGAATATGGTCTTTCTCGAGAAATACAAGCTTGCTTTATCTGCCTGAAGCATGGAGTGTAAAGGGTTAGCCAGTAAAGAAAAGGATGGACAGGCTAACAGAGGACAGAAGACAGAAGTAGGTAGAAATTATATTAAATCATGAAGAGAATTTCATTCAATCCCGTGGTCAATGGGAAATGTTGAAGAGTTTATGCAAAGATCATTCTGGGTATTAAATTGAGGAAGGATTGGAAGGAATTAAAATTAGGAGGAATGGCAGAAATGCTAATTTAAAATTTTCCATAGTATTCTGGCCAAGATAAATACTAGTATAAATTAATATATTCATAATGCAACTGGAGAAAAGATGATAGATTGGATAGATATTTAGGAGAGAGTAAAAAAAATTATTTTCTCAGGAAAATTCATTAAATATCAGTAGAGTAAAGAGTTATGATTGATTCCCTGATTCTTGCCATTCTTGCAGGTAACACAAGTTATCAGTCAATATAAAACACACCCTCTTTTCATAGAATGTACTATTTCCCTAGTCACTTAGAGTACTTTTCAGAGTTTATCATTGTGTTGTTCCCTTTAATATGTTGAAGTTCTTTGCATATAGGCTTTTAAAGAGGTAATTGAAGTTAAATGAAGGCACAGGGTGTGCCCTGGTCCAATACAACTGCTTTCCTTATAAGAAAATGAGATTAGGAGCTACAGAGTGATACTATATGAAGAAGATGGTCATTTGCAAACCAAGAAGAGAGGCATCAGGAGAAATCAAACCTGCTCACATTTTGATTTTGGACTTCCACCTGCCAATTCCCCCTAGAACTGTGAGAAAATGAATTTTTGATGTTGAAGCCACCCAGTTTGTGATATTTTGTTATAGTAGTTCTAGCAAACTTAACACACCCTAAACCAGAATTTATCTAAAGACCAAATTCACCATAAGCATATAAGAAAAGTATTACATTTCTCAGAGATCGTGCTAAAGCTCAACTAGTTCACATGCTAAAAACACACCTGTTAAGGAAGAATAGCAGATACTATTATACAAAATGTATTTCTCAGTTAATGCCACTACAAGTAATTTCAGAATTTGTTCAATCAAGCCAATGGATACTGTTCCAGGAAAGTAATCATAAGAAATTGGGTTATTTAACCCAGTAAAAACTATCCAATTTGATGATCTCATTAAGTAATTATGACATAGTTGGCTTAAGCATGGTTTCCCTCTCCATCTCCATCAGCCCCCTAGAAAGCCCAATATGCCTATACTCTAAGAAAAAATAACAAGCTTCCTAAATAAACATAAGTTCAATAAGTCCACTGATGTATCTTCCCACAAGATTTCTGGCCCTAAGATTAATTTGCAAAACCTCTATTCCAACCATGAATCTCCTACAAACTTTTAAAGTTGTCCTTGTTTCCTGGTGGCTGTAGCAGTTTAAATAGTATTTGTTTCTGAAATTATAAACAAAATAGAGGCCCAGTGCACAAAATTTGTGCACTGGGGGGTGGGGGTCCCTCAGCACAGCCTTCCCCCTCTCACAGTCTGGGAGCCCTCAGGGGATGTCCTACTGATGGCTTAGGCCCACTTCCCATGGAGAGCGGGCCTAAGCCACAGTCTGGCTGCAGAGGCTCAGAGCAGGCGCCGTGTGTGTGTGTGTGTGTGTGTGTGTGTGTGTGTGTGTGTGTCCACTGGGAGCCTGCCCCCAGCGCCCTATGTATGTTTGTGCGTGTTCACTGGGGGCCTGTCCCCAGCCACACTGCACAGGCTGGGAGCAAGCGCCCTGTGTGTGTGTGTGTGTCCTCTGGGGGCCTGCCCCTAGCTGTACCACAGAGGCTCAGAGCACGCGCCCCTCTGTCTTGATCTCTCAGGCTCTGAGGGAGCCCGGCCCCTCCTCCTGAGCTGGTTGTGACTTCACTTGCATATTACATATATAATGGAGTCTTGACTTCATTTGCATTATATATATATATATATATCTCATTTGAATAGTCACAATATTCTTCAATGAGCTACATAATTTATACCCATGATTTCAACTGTCACTAATTCATAATTATGGGGGATTAAATCTCACATATAAGAATATATTTTTGCATGGAACAGACTGGTATCTCAGATGGGGGAGAGAATAACAGGAAGAGGTTAACCAAAGAATTTACATACTTTATGCGTGGCCCATGGGCACAGACAATAGTGTGGTGAAGGCCTGGGGTGAGGTAAGGGCTAGGTGGAGGGGAATAAAGGGGGAGAAAATGGGGAACATTGGTAATACTGTTAATAATTATATAGATAGATATAGATAAAGAGTCTCTCTGTTTTTATTGATTTGAGAGAGAGAGAGAGAGAGAGAATATGAGAGAGAGAGAGAAAGGGAGAAATCATTGATTGGTTGTCTTCCATACGTGCCCCAATCAGGGATAGAACCCTAAACCTAAGCATGTGCCCTGACCAGGAACTGAATCCACTACCTTTTGTTGTGTAGGATGACACTCCAACCAACTGAGCCACACTGGCCAGGGCTAAAAATATATACTTAATTTTTAAAAAATAATATTTTCTTTCAAAGAGTTATATACTATATACAGAATTTTCTACAATGTTTGCACTATTTGCTAAAAGCAAGTATAACTAGGAATTATGGTCTCTTGATTCAGAAGCACTGAATTTATAGCCTTTCTTCAAGTATACTTTGAAAATAAGAATGTGGTGACAATAAAATTTGTAGAAGATGTCTTTAAAAGAATTTTCCATACCAAAACCTGAAATATTTTAGGTTTATTTATTATGTGGAAATAGAATAACAAACAATGAGAAAACTCCTTTCTCTGTATTCTTAAAATACATTTTACCATTTTTAGAACATTTTCTGTTTTGATTTTAATACAGTTATTTGCAACTGTCTTATGTCCCCTAATGTATTATAGTAACTTGAGAGAATTACCATAAATTGTATGTTTTGATTTCTACATTGTATCATTCAAAATCACTCATGTACAATATATACTTCCAGATTGGATGAAACCGAATATGCTCATATATCTGAAAATAAAAAGATTTTCTATAGAGAGCCTGAGGATTCCAGAGAGACTACAGAAATGTACTTAGTATTATTCATGTCAGTTCCAAAATGAACCACACACTCCAACTAGTCTTCATCATTGATGTAATTTTTATCAGGTAGCTATTGCTGAGAAATAAACTAAGCTGAAAGTACATTGAAGAAAGAAGTCCACAATGAGTTTTTATTCTTTTTAAACCATTAGCATCAAAGAACAAGTTCAATGGCATTACTCCAGGCTTGAAAGGAGGCATATTAGCTTTGAAAAAGATAGTTCCACCGGAATCATTTTATAAAACCAGTGCAACTAAAAATGTAATACTATTCAACAAATCTAAAACAAAGAAAATGTTGAAAACTGCTTGCATTAAATAATCTAGTCTTTTTCCAAATTAGTGGCTCAGAAAGGCTCATGGAAAATAAATTTAGGGCTCCAAACTACTGTTTAGTGGTGGTAAGAATTTCTGTTCTGTTCCATACTGCTTCCCCAGGTCTAAGTCACTGAGTGATTTTGTGTGTGTATGCATACAAAATGGTGGTAGAATGGGGCTGGTGTGACTCAGTGGTTGAACACTGACTTATGAACCAGAATGTCTCAGGTTCAATTCCCGGTCAGGGCACATGCCCAGGTTGCAAGGTTGATCCTTAGCGGGGAGTGTGCAGGAAGCAGCCAATCAATGATTCTCTCTCATCACTGATGTTTCTATTTCTTTCTCCCTCTCCCTCTCTGAACTCAATCAATATATACTAGTATATAGTACTAGAGGCCCGATGCACAAAATTCATGCAAGGGGTTCAGGCTTCCCAGCCGTGGCGCTTGCCTCAGCCCTCACAATCCCAGCTTTGTCCGGAAGGTCATTCAGCTGTCCAGTCTAATTAGCGTATTATACTTTTATTATAATAGATGCTTATAAGTTTATAAGCATAACCAATGGACACTGATAATAGGGGGTGAAGGCATTTTCTGGGGGAGGGCAGGGGCAGGCTGGGAGAGGACAATGGGGGAAAGAGGGACATATGAAATACTTTCAACAATAAAGAATTTTTTAAAATGGTGTGGAAATAAAGGTGGATAACAAGATAAAAATGATAGAGATGCAAAAATTATTTTACTGTTAACGTGACAGGTGTGTGACATCTTCAAAATACAGAAATATAGACATTTGATATGCAAACAATGATATCAAGGCCATGTCAATTAATCCAGAAATTTATGAGTACTTGGGTTGATGGAATTCTTATCCTGAGATACATGGTGGGCTCTCAAATATTGGCCCCGACACATTCAGAAATTTGGTTTATTTGGTGCGGCATAGTCAGTTGAAGAGAGAAGAAAGCATAAAATAGAGCAAGAAATGGAGCTTGCATGACATGAAGCACTAGAAAATAAAAAATGAGAAAAATGAGGACAATTCACAGACCCTACAGAGAATCTTGAGGTTCCACAGAGAAAGGAGTTCTATGCACTATTAAGGCATGTGTGGAAAAGTGTAACTAGGGGTCAGGAGATGGAAAGCAAAATCAAGGTTATGGCATTTAGGAGACTGTGCACCAGCCACTATACAGATTATGTGGAATTTCAAATACCAAATTCCTCTAGCTCCAAGAATTCTAGACATGCTCTAATATTATTAACTTACAAACTGTTTTCTTGCAGAAGCTCACAGAAATTTTATATTGATGTGAGGTGAATTTGCAATTTTGTTTCTGAAACCTCATGCGATTAAAACAACCAATGCACATAGCCTCTTGTCAATGTTCACTTATTCCCATATCAGATATTATGTCATATACTAGTATAAGATTGTCCAACATCTCAGTGTCCTGCATTTCTTTGACTTTTATAAATATTACTAGCTCACAAGAACAGTGCCACATAAGCAAATGGCAACAGATAACACATTCAATGTAAGCAGTTTGTGCTTTAAATGGGAATATTCGATATAGCTAATTAACCAGTGATTGAGTTTTTAGGATATGTCAGTAGAATACTTTTATGTATAAAAATTAACTAGGTGCCCAGCTGGTGTGGCTCAGTAGTTGAACATGGACCCATGAACCAGAAGGTCACAGCTCAATTCCCTGTCAGGGCTCATGCCCAGTTGTGGACTCGATTCCCCATAGGGAGCAGGCAGGAAGCAGCTAATCCATGATGTTTTTCTCTCATTCTCTCATAAATGTTTCTATCTCTCTATCCCTCTTCCTCCGCTCTCTAAAAATCAATAAAATATATTTTTAATTTTTTAAAACTAACCTGGCAATAGTGTTCTCCTTTTACTCTTACAAATATGTTCAATTTTCAACTGGAGGTATGGCCCAGGTAGTGTAGCTCAGTGGTTGAGCATCAAACTATGAATCAGAAGATCATGATTTGATTCCCAGTCGGGGCACATGCCCGGGTTGTGGGCTTGATCACCAGTAGGGTGTGTACAGCAGGCAGTTGATCAATGATTCCCACTCATCATTGGTGTTTCTATCTCTCTCTCCCTATGTTTTTATTGATTTTAGAAAGAGAGGGGGAGAGAGAGAGAGACGGGAAGAGAGAGACAGAGAGAGAGAGACAGAGAGAGAGACTGGAGGTATAAAGATTGAGTTTTATAATGACTCAATTATGGCTTCTTTTTAGAAGACCAACAAAAACATGACTTAAAGAAACCAAAACACATCCCTAGTTTCTAAAATTAAGATTTTAAAACAGATCGTAATCCTTGAACTTCAAAAACCCTTTATGTTTGGTTTAGCATTGCACAGCTGTACAATTGGCATACATTTTTCTCAATGAGATGTGGCACCGTCACAGATGGCAGAGTTTAAGGGCTTGTCTTGCACAGAGAGTAGGTGTTAGAATCACAGTGCTGTACATTTCTGCTAACCAGCATGAGCTTTTTCTTCTAGCAAATCAACCAGGTGATAATTTGAAAATTTTGCACCTGTATTGGCACCTGCAACAATATTTGTCACAAAGTTTAAATAATAATATGCTCCCAGTTTGCATCTTTGTAGTTTGCATGCAATGCTGATGTTTATGGGGCCTCATTTGCTACATTAGTAACAAAATCAATACAAGATCTAGTGTACACACACACATACACATAACTACATGCACACTACATTAAAAGGAATAATTTTATTTTCTAAGTAGATGCCAAGTTTCAGCTACTTTCACTATTTAATTAGATTTTTTTCCCCCTCAAAGGTCCACAAAGGAGATTCACAACTTTTATCAAATGTTTGAAAATGATTCAGAGCATTTTCCATCACAGGAAAATTCTGCACCTTGGATTTGCTTCCTAAATAATTGTCACTTGAGTTTTACTTCAGAGATTTGGACATTTTCCCCAAAAGTGTTGTTTTTAAGTGTTGATTTTATATGAGTAATAGATGTACACTACAAATTCAACTCTACAGTGTACAGAGGCATATATTTTATCCCCTTTGTTATGCTAGAATAGTATACAACATTGTTGATATTTTATTAGATAACTAGAGGCCCGATGCACAAAATTTATGCAAGGGGCTCGGCCCTTGAAGCCACCGCGGCTTGCCTTGGGCCTTGCAGCCCAGCTTCATCGGAAGGTCCTCCAGAAGGACGTCTGGTCTAATTAGCATATTATGCTTTTATTATTATAGATATGACCAGCTGTAGCATTGATACACTAAATTCAAAGCTGTAAAATTTCTGTAATATCTTTAACAAACTAAAATATTTTCAATTTACTATATTCTGTTTCCCTCAATGCAAAATTTCTTTTACTGACATTAAAATAGAAATTCTCTCCATTAATTCAGATATACTTCCTATTACTCTGCGATGCCCACTATTGCTTTGGGCAAGTATTTTACTTTGCTGGCATTAAAATAAGTGCTCTTCTACCTCTGACCTTGACCTGTGTTCCACTTCACTTCGGTAATTTACTAACTACCTTCTCTAGGAACCCAAACATCACACTTTTGATAATCCATGCATGTAAATGATACACAATTCCAATAAGAAGTGAATAAGCAAATCAAGAAACATTGCTAATAATAAATGTTCCAATTATCTAATCTTTTCATGTCGTATGATTACAGAAAAATTAAAATGTTACAAAATAAAATCTTGTGTAGGTTCAAAGCCTCTTAAAGAAATACCTCAGTAAAGAAAATTGCTAGCATTTTATTGTATACTGACATAGGTTAGGAACTGTGAAAACATAAATAATTTAGCTTTAAAGTGAAGCATTGGGTATGAATGAATATTTTTGCAGGTGCCTATTATTTTCACACTAATTTAAATCAATAGCTGCTTCAGGCTCAGTTGCTAGTCCAGTCCACCCAGGGCAGCCTCAGAATGACAGCTCCCAACTCTGGGAGAGTTGGGCTCATTAGCCTTCATGTCTTGGCATGTTTATTCACCCTGGGAGAAGTTCTCAGAGAATTTCCTAAGGACAGTTTTTAGAACATTTGATTAAAGAATGTCTTTTCTTTTGATCTAACTTCTCCCTTTCCTCAGATGAAAGATGAACTTGGAGTGTTGATGGGGTTGCCACACAGGCGAAGGTCAGAGAGAAATGGAACGGATGGGAAGGAGCTTGTAGAAAATTAGTGGAAACAAGTGATGAATGGTCTTATATTAAGAGTACCTAGTTTCACCCTAGCCTAGCCAGTTTGGCTCAGTGGATGAAGCGTTGGCCTGCAGACCGAAGGGCCTCAGGTTCGATTCCAGTCAAGGTCACATAACTTAGTTGCAGGTTCCTCCCTGGCCGGGGCTCATGCAGGGGGTAACCAATTGATATATTTCTCTCACATTGCTATTTCTCTCTGTCTTTCTCTCTCTCTTCCACTCTCTGTAAAAAACCAATAGAAAAATATCTTCTGGTGAGGATTTAAAAAAAAAAAAAGAGTACTTAGTTTCAAGGTTGATGGAGTCAGAAAGACAATAGGTTGGGGAAGAAATTCAAAAGGAGAATGGAGTTACTGACTGATAGCACACCAACTAAAACAATGTGTGTGTTTTTTTATAATTAAAAGTAGCATGGTATAGCAGATCTATAATAATGAAAGTAGTATGACAACCATTACTTCAGAAATTACCCTTAAGAATCCAAACCCTAAGAAAATAGCTTAGTCTATGCTAACTTTGAAGAGATGGGCCTTGGATTAGAGGCCTTTCAAAGTCTCTCTGTTTTGAGGGGAGGTGAATTGAATCCTCATTTAAGTTGACGGGTTGAGATTAAGAGAACTCTAATCCAAAAACTCTGTGAATACACTTGAATGTGCGGATTCTACAACATTTAAATCACATTAATGAATTCAATACAGCTGTATGTGTCAAACTCTGCTGGTGCAGGACTGGGATTGAGTCTGGCTTTTGCTGAGAGTAGTTCTATTGTGCATCCTTTTTAAAAAAGTTCTTTGAATTATATTTCTCCTCTATTGTTCCCAGACCTTCAGTAAAATCTTGTTAAATATTACAAGCTATTCTCCGTGATTCCCATGGGGAACTGAAAATCCAGCTTTCTCCCCAAACTTAAAGTAGTTTGGACCAGCAACAATCACCTGGGAGAAGTTAATCTTAAGACAACGGATGGATGACGTGATACAGAGCACATAGTAAGCTGTGAGTGGAGTGGAGATCAGGATCCTAGGACCAGGTGGCTGCTTAATGTGGCAATGACAGAAAGATGTACAGACATACTCCAGAGATACTGTGGGTTTGGTTCCAGACCACGTCATAAAGCAAATAGAGTGAGTCACACAATTTTTTTGGTTTTCCAGTACATATAAAAGTTATATTTACACTATATTGCAGTATATTAAGTGTAAAATAGCATTATATCTTAAAAAATGTACATACCTTAATTTAAGAAGACATTCTTGCTAAAAAATGCTAAGGATCACGTGAGACTTCAGAGACTTGTAATTTTTTTGCTGGTGGTAGGTCTTGCCTTGATGCTTATGGCTGCTGACTGATCAGGGTAGTGGTTGCTGAAGGTTAGGGTGGCTGTGGCAATTTCTTAAAGTAAGACAAAGAGTCATATCAATGGACTCTTCCTTTCATGAGTGATCTCTCTGTAATATGCAATGCTGTTTGATGGCATTTTATACATAGTAGAACTTCTTTCCAAATTGGGATCAATTTGTTCAAATCCTGCCACTGTTTTATCAACCAAGTATATGTAATATTCTAAATCCTTTGTTGTTATTTCAACAGTCTTCACAGCATCTTTACCAAGAGTAGATTCGACCTCAAGATAGTACTTTCTGCCCTAGCTGGTTTTGCTCAGTGGATAGAGCATCAGCCTGAGGATCAAAGGATTCTGGGTTTGATTCTGATCATATCTTGGGCTCCACTTTTAATTCTAGCTCTCTTGCTATTTCCACTACATCTGCAGTTGTGTCCTCCACTAAAGTCTTGAACCCCTCCAAGTTATCCATGAAGGTTGGAATCAGCACCTTTCAAATTCCTATTAATGTGGATATGTTCATCTCTTCCCATGAATAATGAATGCTCTTAATGGCATCTAGAATGGTGCATCCTTTCCAGAAGGTTTTCAATTTAATTTGCCCAGATGCATCAGAGGAATCACTATCCATGGCAGCTATAGCCTTGCAAAACGCCCTTCTTAAATAATGAGACTTAAAAGTCAAAATTATTCCGTGACCTGTGGGCTGCAGAATGGATGTTGTGCTAGCAGGCATGAACACACCATTAATCTTATACATCTCCAACCGTGCTCTTGGATGTCCAGGTTCATTGTCAATGAACAGTAATATTTTGAAAGAAATCTTTTTTTCTGAACAGTGGGTCACAACAGTGGGCTTAAAATGTTCAGTTAACTACATTACAAACAGGTGTACTGTCATCTAGGCTTTGTTGTTCTGTTTACAGAACATGGGCAGAGTAGATTCAGCATCAATCTTAAGGGCCCTAGGATTTTTGAATGGTAAATAAGCATTGGCTTCAATTTAAAGTCACTAACCACGTGAGCTCCTAATACGAGAGTCAGCATGTCCTTTGATATTTTGAAGCCAGGCTTTGACTTCTCCAAGCTACACAAGTCCTAGATGACATCTTCTTCCAACACAAGGCTGTTTCATCTACATTGCAAATCTGTTTAGGGTAGCCTCCTTCATTAATTGCCTTAGCTAGATCTTCTGGATAACTTGCTGCTGCCTCTACATCAACACTTACTGCTTTACCTTGCACTTTTACATTATGGAGATGGCTCTTTCTTTACACCTCATGGACCAACCTGTGCTAACTTCATACTTTTATTCTGCATCTTCCCCTCCTCCCTCAAGCCTTCATAGCATTGAAGAGAGTTAGGGTCTTGATTCTGGAATAGGCTTTGGCTTAGGGCAGTGGTCGGCAAACCACAGCTCGCGAGCCACATGCGGCTCTTTGGCCCCTTGAGTGTGCCTCTTCCACAAAATACCACGTGCGGTACACACGTACAGGGAACATTGTGGAGTGAAAGAAAATGTAGTGTCGAGAATTGAGAAAGGTATGTTGAGATGGTTTGGACATATAGAGAGGATGAACGAAAGGAGATAGATGAAACAAGTATACAAGACGAGTGTGGATGGGAGAGTTGGAAGGGGTTGACCTCAGCGAATGTACCTCAATCAGATTGAGGACGTTTTTATCAAAGGCCAGCTTAGGAGTACCCTAATTAAGTTAATAACAATGTACTTACCTATATAGTTTAAGTTTTAAAAATTTGGCTCTCAAAAGAAATTTCAATCGTTGTACTGTTGATATTTGGCTCTGTTGACTAATGAGTTTGCCAACCACTGGCTTAGGGGAATGCTGTAGCTGGTTTGATGGTCTACTCAGACCACTATAACTTTCTCCACATGAACAATAAAGCTCTTCCATTTTCTTATCATTTGTGTGTTCATGGGAGTAGCACTTTAATTTCTTCAAGAGCTTTTCCTTTGCATTCACAACTTGGCTAAGAATTTGGCACAAGAGACATAGCTTTCAGCCTCTCTCGGCTTTCAACATGCCTTCCTCAGTAAGCTTAATCATTTCCAGCTTTTGAGTTAAAGTGAGGGATGTGCAACTCTTCCTTTACTTGAGCACTTAGAGGCCATTGTAAAATTATTAATTGGTCTCATTTCAATATCTTTGTGTTTCAGGGAATAGAGAGGCCCAAGGAGAGGGAGAGACCAGGGAATGGCCATTTGGTGAAGCAGTCAGAACACACACATTTATCAATTAAGGTCACCATCTCATATGGATGTGGTTCTTGGTGCTTCAAAACAATTACAATACTAACATCAAATATAACAAATATGAGAATGTAATATATAACATACAAATATGTATGACACCAAGTGTAACAATATAATACACATAAAGCACTGTAATATAAATATTTGAAATATTGTATGACTTATCAAAATTGACACAAAGTGAGTAAATGCTTTTGGAAAAATGGTATCAATAGACTTGTTTGATGCAGGATTGCCACACCTTCAATTTTTAAAATACGCAATATCTGCAAAGTGAAATAAAGTTAAGTGCAATAAATGAGGTCTGCCTGTGTATACAGTCCTTGAAGATTGCTGGAAGTTCTAAAGTAGGATAATCTGGTTAAAGCCTGGATATTATGTACTCAGGTGGAACTCTGGCTACCGACTGTGCATTAGAGGGAAAGGTCATCTGACATATTATCAACTAGCCAGCATTATCATTAGATTAATAATAACTGCACATACAATTATATGCTATACATATTAATAACTGCATACAGAATAATTATATATACTATGAATGTGTTAATATTATTAAAGAGTAAATGGGTCTAAGACTTATTTTCATTTTGGTACATTCTACAATATAGTATTCCAAGGCTTAAAAATCTTTAAATGTTACATTGATCTCAAACTAAGTAACTGTAGTTATGTATCTAATGCTTTTCCTCAGTTAACTACTTAAAAATAAAGTCATTATTTCACAAGTGCCTAAATGATTTCCTGCTATTCAGTGGAGGGAAACTGATTCACCTTAGTAGCAAATCTAGAATTAAATCTGACCATTATTCTTGGACTCTATGTGAACCTGGGCTGTGCATAGGTGAGCAAGTGCAGCAAGGAGACAAGGACAAAAAACAAACAAACAAACAAAACCCAGAGGAAATCAAATAAAGAAGAGTTTCCTCCACTTCAGACACCAGCGCAACTGTAGGCACACGGACTCTACTCTGGACACCCCGTCAGACGTGTATGCACATAGGAAATAACATGTTATGTTCCCCACCTTTAAAAAAAAAGTTATGTAGCTTACACATTACTCCAGAAGGAAAAGAACTCTAGAGGAAATTCTATAGTTATTCTTAAGAAAAAAGTGATAGGAGAGTTCTTACCTAAAATTTTGTTGGTAAGGACTGTAATACCATGCATCCCCAACCCCCGCTTTGGCTATACAGTGTTTCAAGAAAATGCAATGCATTTAAAATAAAATATACTATCACCTATGCCTATCATATATGGTTACTAGTTTTGTGTTTTGAGGTACATTTTCTAAATATTTATTTTAGGAATCTTGCAAATCAATACACCAATAAATTAAGGATTGGGATATTTCTGTGCTTGTAAGATAAATATATGATCCAATTATAATTATTAAGGTAAACGAGAATTGCTTCACAAATGCTAAAAATAAAATTGACTGGTTAATGTTTTAATAAGTTCATAGTTATTACCATGTGTGTAGCATCTGATGTGTCAGAATTACCACTATTTTAACTTAATAAAATAAAGTTATACGTTCTTAAGACTATAAATTTTATTCTAACTTAAATTCATTCTAGGATTCAGTGTAACTCTAATTTTTGCCAGCAGTCATATAAATGCTAAGATTTTAAAAGTTGTGAATCTTAAAAAGTTGTGAATTAAATCCTTAAAACATGTTTTCATCTAATGTACCTCAACAAGGCATAAGGTAGTTAGATGCATTTCCTTTCACTTGAAAAAACTGAATCCATTTAGAAAAGGGGATTTCAGGTGAGAAGGACATGGGTTCAACAAATGTGGAGAATGAATGAATGAATGAATATATCCAATTGACAGTGAATTATTCTAAATATAAAGAAATATAAAAGTCTAATTTTTAATCTTACTATGTTCATTTATTTCCAGTGGCAACTCAGTATTTAACTTCAACCCTTCGTTGAGAACTCAAATTCATATTTTAAAATGACTTATTATCTTAAAGTTTAATTTATAACTTCACAAATAGCTTACATACTACTCTACAAAAAACCCTCATTACAGTTTTTTACAATTACATTATTTTGTAATGTCCTAGAGAATATAACATAATAGTACATTATCATATAACCCACAAATATTCCAAATTCTAGCTGTGAACTCCATTGGTTGAGAAAGAAAACATTATTTCCCATGTCCCTCACTTAAACAAAGGTTCTCATTGAATCTGATGTTTCAAATAACACACTTGACAATTTTATTGTTGTCTGTGATAAGAGTGCAACTCAAACAAAACAAATGTCCTTTGCTGTCAAAGACAAGGATATCTCATGTCTTGAATGCCATTGCTGACAGGAAATTGCTAGCACCAGTTTGAAATAGGGATTTCGGGAAGGCTTCTTGACAAACTACATTTTTTTAAAAAATTGTCCATCAATCAAAAGAGGAAAAAATTCTTTGGATGAAATGTTAAGTCTTTCAACACATGCATATGGTTCTGCCAAGTATTCTGCAGGCAAAGAGAGCCCAGGAATAGTGTAATCAGAAGGACACATTTTGAAAACTTAACATGTTTCACTCATTTTGTTGAAATACTGCTAATTAAATCACATGTAATAAAATGAAACTCTATGGCAACATGCATGGCAACTACAACTTTAAGTCATGTTGGTTAAACGGCATGGCAAAACATGTCAACTAAACTGGAAATCAATAAACCTTGACTGTGTTAAGTTTTTAAATGTAATCCGAATGCATAATGTATGCATGTAAATAAAATGCATGTATAAATAAATCACCCAAGTAATTTAAAGAGCACATACTAGGAAGACAGCTTTGGAATGTGTTCTCCACATTTAGCATTACTGATGTCTTATGTTATCTGGGGTGAAATCTCAATTGACTGACAACTGGTTATCCAGGTACTTTTGCTTCCAGAGCAACAAGATGTTTTGTTGCATTTTCTTTCCTTTGCACCTTGCCATAGTCTTTTTATCAAGATAGACTGTTGCAAGTGTGCTCAGCTCATTTGGAAGAAGAAAAGTCTCCACTTTTCAATTGCCTTTGGGATGTGGAAAGAAAATTAATTAAATGTATTATATATTATTGACTATAAGACTTGGATGTCATTATTTACATTTTTCAAAATATGGCTACATTTCACAAAGGAAAATGTGATTCATGAAACAAATCTTAGCCCATGAGAAATGAAGTGAAAAAGTAGTTGCTCATAAATGAGTAGGATTTTACCAATAATCCTTGGTAACCCATCCTATGGTAAGTTATTGCAGAACTCATATATATTTCATGATAAAAAGATATAAAGCAAAAACAGGAGAAAATATCGTATTACTTTGTCTCTGAAATTAATAGAATAAGAACATAAAGATTTAGGAAGCATTTGTATGTTTTGGGCTCTGAGTAAGTGAGGTGTTAGATGAATTGGCTAACAAAGAGCCTCTGCTTAAACCTGTAACTGAACTGGAAAAATATTGTCACTAATGGGAAAAAAAGGGCAGAGGCTTTACATCTTCCCTGTATTCCATCTCACTGTGAAGTCAATGGAGTGAGAAATATAGGCAAGTACAAAGATTCATGACTGAGAACCGACTGAGAAACAGTTTAACATCTTAGAAAGAACAGAGAAGGCATCCCTAGTCATTAATTATAGAAATGTCACAATAAAAAGCATTGCATGGAGCCTTTTAGCCACCAAACTGGTAGCATTTAGCCGGAGGCAGTATTATGTAGGACTCAGCTAAGATCTGGGTGTCAGACAACATAGGCTCTTTTTCTGGTTCTGTCACTCCAATGTTTTGTAATCTTGGCAAACTCAATTAATCTTTCTTAGCCTTCATGTCTCCATATTGACAAATGGAGCTAATCACTGCAGTACTGGAGTATACCTGTGCCTGCGAGTCAATTTCTGCTGCATTAGATGCTGCACTGATGAACCTTGTATATTGACTTACAATAACTTCCTCCAAGTCATCAATGGATTAAAATCACCATGGTACTCCATTACTTACTTATAGTCTCTTACAATCGCAAAGTAAAGATCTGCTCAACATCATGACATTGGAAGTTTTACAGTAAGTCAAAAGGTATGTACTTCCAGTTCTTCTAGGAAAAGGAAAGGAGATCCATGATTTGCCAAAAAATAAAAAATGAATTCTATCTGACAGCCACAGTAGGTGAACAAGTTCAAATTTTACAGAAAAGCTAATATAGAGCTTCCCCCTCCCTGCCCCCTTTTCTATTCTAACAAAAATATGTGAATGGTATTGGCTAGAATTTCTTTTTTTTAAATATATATTTTTATTTATTTCAGAGAGGAAGGGAGAGGGAGAGAGAGATAGAAACATCAATGATGAGAGAGAATCATGGATTGGCTGCCTCCTACACCATCCTACTGGCGATCGAGTCTGCAACTGGGGCACGTGCCCTGACTGGGAATCAAACCCTCACCTTCTGGTTCACAGGTCAGCACTCAAACACTGAGCCACACTGGCCAGGCACTAGAATTTCTTGCTGCAGGGTGCTAATAGAACTTTATATGCAATTTCTGGATATTTATATCAATAATGAAAGCTATTTCTTATGAAAGCAAGCCTCATTCTACACTTAAAACATATGACTTGATTTTTTAATGACATCTAAGACATATTTGAAATTTTTCTAATTAATTCTAATAATTCAAATAAAGAAAAAAATATATAAAATTAAGGAAGGTATATTTTATTGTTATTAAATGCTGAAAAGGCCAAATTGTTTATATTATTACTAGAGGCCCAGTGCACAAAATTCATGAACTCGTGGGGGGAGGTGGGGGGGTGGGGGTCCTTCAGCCCAGCCTGCAACCTCTCGCAATCTGGGGGCCCTTGGGAGATGTCCGACTGGAAGCTGGCAGTCAGACATCCTTAGCGCTTCTGTGGAGGCGGGAGAGGCTCCCGCCACTGCCACTGCACTCGCCAGCCTGGCTTCTGGCTGAGCTGCGCAACCCCCATGGGAGTGCACTGACCACCAGGGGGCAGCTTCTGCATTGAGTATCTGCCCCCTGGTGGTGAGTGCGCATTATAGTGACCAGTAATTCTGTGGTTTGGTGGATTTGCATATTAGCCTTTTATTATATAGGATAGTCAGACTTATTCTAGCAAATATGTAAAAAGTAATACTACTAACAATTATGCTCTAGCCTCTCGGATGCCCCTAGGACTTCCTTCTGTTCTGCAAACACCTCAGACAAGTTTCCACTTCTAAACTTTGCACTTGCTATTACGTTGGATGGTATGCTCTTCCTATGAATGTTCAGGTAGCTGAACATAGTCATCATTCAGATTTCAGGCAAAGGCCATCTTTTCAGAGTCATTGCTGACCATCCTATTCCGATTCCCTGCCCCAGTCACCTTCTAGCACATGACAGTGTTTATGTCTTTTAGAGAATTTATTGCTCTTAGAAATTACCTTTCTTAAGTTCCTGGTTACATAGTTATATCTGTCTCCAGTACTCTAGCCAATATAGAACATATGTCTCAAGGTTATCCAGGATTAGAGTAGGAAGAGTGGGGAGATTCTATATTTAATTGCTTGTGGCCTTTTTTTAAATTTTTTTTTTTTTAGAGATAAGGATGCTTAGGATCCATTTATCTTCAGAGCTTTCAACCTTATATTTTATTTTAGAACACCAGAGAAGTTCCACATAACTTATATTTTCATTGCTATTTAACACAAACTAATCTGCAATCATTTACAGGTAGGGTAGATGTGGGATACAGGGCATAACTTTCCTCATTGCACTGAGAAAACACATTGCATTCCAATTATATATTAATTTATGTTTAGAGAGAAAAAATGTTCTGAACTAATGGCAGAGATTCAAATTTCAGATAAACTAAAGCCAAAGGTAAATGAATGATTGTGTTGGCATCCTGTTAATAGTTCACTTATCTAACTGTAATGTTCAATAGTGTAAAAATATATAAATAGCTTTTTATGTAGATATAACACATTTTCAAAGTACTTAAGTATGTTAAAGTTAAATAAACTTTTAATAAAAATATCCTTCTCACTTGGCAATTAGTAGATTTAGTTCTATCTTTCATTTCTTCCCCCAAAACAATTAGAGTCATTGGCTTAAGTTTTTTGTTGTTTATGTTTGGTTTTGTTTTTTCTTTAGACAAGCAGAACCCAGGTCTTAGGAAGTCAGCAAATTAGAAGGGTTGAAGGGACCTGAGTATGCTCTTTCCATCTCTCATATCTGCTTCTTTCTGATAATGTGCTTAAATAATTTTTTCAACATCCCTGCTATCTCTTCTACTCAGGCTACCTGAAAGGAAGAAGATGACTGCCAATAGTCCTTTACATTCACACAAAAAAGTCCCTTACATTCTCGGTCACATGGAGAGAGACAAAATTTCAATGTCTTTTTTTTTTTTTTTTTTTATCTCTCTCCATTTCTTTAGCCCAACTCCAAATTCTTCTTACTCTCCATCCAACCCCCACCCCCACCTCCACCTCTGCAAAAGTTCTTGGGTTGCCTTTTCATTGTCTATTGCCCAACCCTGGATCAACCAAAAGAACTCAGCAATGAATTCTCTATACAGTTAAGGGATTCTTTTGGTTAGTAGTATGATCCCCAAGGATATAGTGCAGGCGTCCTCAAACTATGGCCCGCGGGCCACATGCGGCCCACTGAAAACATTTATCCGGCCTGCTGGGTGTTTTTGCCGCCGCTGCCTGCTTAGCAGCTGACTCATCCCCGGCCTGCAGTGCACATGTGTGGAATGTCTGAGGGACAGTGAACTGGCCCCCTCTTTAAAAAGTTGAGGACCTCTGATATAGTGGGTCAAGGTGATGAACCTGGTATGCCTCCCTGAGGTATCTGGACACTTAACAGGAGGTAATTCAGTGTCATTTAAGGCTTTCTATCTTAAGTTTGGCAGTATCATATCTGTTTTGTAACAAAAATTAGTTGAAGAGGAGAGAATAGTTTTAGGGATACAAATACTGGAGATAAGCACCAGAATCAGGAGGCTATTTTAATAGTTCAGAACACAGATGCTGAATTTCTGACATGAAGCAGTGTCAGTGAGGTTGTGATCAGAGCGGACAAATTTGAAAGGTATTGTAGGAATAATATTGACAAGGCTCAATGAGTGATTAAAAAAGTTAATGGACATTGCCGATAAACAGACTCAGGGTAAATCCCTCCCATTGATGTTCTAACAGTAATCAAGGCTCAGCTACAACAGGAGAGTATACACACCCCACACAGGGGAGGGGGCCCACCTTAAGTCCCCAGCTTGTATGCCTGGGGAGGCTGTGCCACTGGTCCTCACAGAACACCTCTAACATGAGGCCACTCGCCCAAGCCCAAGAGACGTAGCAGCTCTTTCTAACACATGGAAACAACACAGGGAGGCTGCCAAAATGAGGAGACAAAGAAACATGTCCCAAATAAAAGAACAGAACAAACTCCAAAAAAAGAATTAAACAACATGGAGACAAGCAATGTATTATGCTGTAAATGTTTCCTTCCACGTTCCGTGTGGTTCAGGGTTCAGGATCTGGAAGAGGAGCCGCACACAAATGAGAGAAAAGACAAGAGATAATTTGGAAATATTGGGGGACCAGGCAGGTAAGTCCAACTCAGGAGGAAGGACTTCCACTGGTGCTCAGGCCTCACCAACCTTTTATTGGTTTGGGATCCACCCATAGCCCTTAGGCAGGCAATGTCCAGTAACAGGCAGACTAGCCCATTAGCAAGGATTTACATAATAATAAATGGGGAAGTTGGTTCAGCTACCATTGTCTGGACTAACAATGGGTGCACAGCCCTGACCTTTGCAAGGGCTTCAAGGACCACCAGCCTTCCGGGTTTCTTGTCCACACCTCTCTGCTAGTGAAGACAATAGGCAGTCTCCCACAGGATTAGATGCATAAAAAATCAAATCTCTGCAAAAATTGCAGAGTCACACATATTCAATGCATTATTACTATTACAATTCTGTAAACTTATGGTTCTATTAGAGGTATGTCATATTTGCAAGAGAATAACATAAAGTTATGTATATGTCATTTATATATATTATACATATATCAAATATACATTATATAATTTTACTTACTCTTACAAATTAACTTATTTCTATAAGATTGGCCTTTGGTACATCTGTAAAACGGCTTTACCCAATAAAGAGTCCATTTGGGCAGAATTTATATGTATTAAAATGAAGTTCTGTTTCAAAAGAATCTTCATATACCTTGAAATCACATTTTACCATTATTTATAAGTGACATGTACATTTTAACTAAAAGTACTGATTTCTCCCTTTAGAGAGAGAGAGAGAGAGAGAGAGAGAGAGAGAAAAGAGAAAGCAACTTAATTTCCTGGAATAGTTTTCACACACCATTGAGCATTAAATTGATGACAATTGATTTCTACTCACTTGATTGTATCCATGTCAAGGTAAGTCTAGCCAGCCTCACCTCTAACTTCCTCATTCCCCTAAGCTTTAACGAACTGATTCTTCCTAATAGAAAATTATGCCGATGTAAGGAAATCAATCATTCTTCATGAGGTATGGGCTTGCATTTACTTGTCTGGATCGAGAAGTCTGACGATAATGGGCCATTAAGAACTGTGCTTCCTAGCCACAAAATAGCATGAAGTTTACTGGCAAAGAATGAGTTTTTAGATAAGAATGAAAATCTTAAGAGGGTCAATTTGTTTATAATTCACTTGGAAGACTGCCCTTCCTTTAAAGCCCCACAGTGCCAGAGTTGCTTATTTTTACTTCAGAAAATTATTTTAAACTAGGACTATACATTTATGCCATTACAGACACTGGAACTTTCTCATGAAAAAACAAACAAAATCATCTCTGATTATACATTTTAGCATTAGATTAATAGTCTAAAGCTGTAATGAAAGAAAGAAAATGCGTCTTTGTAAAGTTAATGTCAATTGTATCTAAAATCTGGAGAAAAGAATAACTAAACATTTAGAGCAGAGTTCTACTTGATTGTTCTCCTCCCCAAACTAAGCAACATGCTAGAATTGATAATTTACTAAAAAAAATTTTTAAAAAAGAAGAAACAATCCTCCATTCCCACTTAAACTCAGCCTTTTGCAAAAGAGAGAGAGAGAGAGAGAGAGAGAGAGAGAGAGAGAGAGAGAGAGAGAGAATGTGACCTTACAGTTCTAGAAAATTGCAATTGTGAAAATGTGTCTCCTCTGTTAGAGCTCTGTCTCTAAGGTCCCCTCTCTCTGTGAATTATTATAAACAGTGAACTTAAGATGGCCATACTGCAGAGTCACCAAAACAACTCACGGATTACTCACTCATCAAGAGAATAGCATATATGAAAACTCACCTGCTACTCTAGAAGCATGTGAAGTCAAGCCCTTTGTTCCCCAGACCAGCACAATACCTCGGTCTATAGTGATAGCCTGTTTGTGGAACACTTTCTCTTTATTTACTCTTTTCTCTTTTCAGGCTCAGACCACTCAGAAGCAGACGCCCAATACCTAGATGCTCTTTTTCAGAGAGGCTATTTATCTACGGGGAGGGAAGGCTAACTACACGGACGGGAACAGTTGGGGGGAGATTTGCATCTCACCTGTGCATGGTAGCCTGGGAGAATCAGGTTTCCCTCTTTCTCAAACTGTCCTACACCTGACAAAGTGACCTGCATTTTGGCAGGTGTTCCTTCAATTTAAACCCTCTAGCAAAAGGCAAATGCCCTTTGAATACAAAGCAAAAAGCAAAAGACATTAGAAGGTACCCAAAAGTTAGCTTTCATTTTTCTTTCTATTGTAGTATGTTGAAATGGATATAGTTAAAGAGAATAAAGCATTGGATGAAGTCTTGCAGTTTAGAAGGCTGTTATTGGTGAAGGGGATAGACAACCTTTTCTGTGGCTCCTGATTGTTTTAAATGAATAATGATTGCTTTCAAAGGTTTCTAGCTAACAGCTATTCTTTGTTAATGAGCTATTGTTATGTGTAATGGACAGTGTCTTATCTGCATTTCTAAGCCCCAGATCCATGGTTTGAATTTATTTTCAAAAGTGTTTCTTTTTTACTTTCTCAATAAATCCTTTTTTTATAATTTCATAAATATAAAGTGACACACAGATGGTAAATATAGGACCATAATTTTGTGGGTGAGGAAGCTAAATCCTATGTGCAGATTAGGGATTTTAGAATCCCAGCTGTTGATTCAGCTGCCACAGCAAAAATCTCTCAAATGTGGTATTAGTGGTAGTGACTAGGTGCTGAGCTCACTCATCACTCCTGCATCCAAGAGTGACCTGGGGTGACCCCAATTTGAAAACCTACTTATTAGTAAAGTATCTATTGCCTTAAGAACAGGATTATATCACTTTCCACGCCTTGATCTCACTCAAAACCTGTGCCAAGTCCAAGGAGAAATCACGTTTCCAAGTCACACAGGAAGGCATCTAACAAATACCACCTAAGCTAAAATCCCTTAAGATAAGGTGCATGAGAGCAAGGACTTAGCTGTTTTGTCCGGTGCTTTATCCCTGTCTAGGTTAACAATGCCTTAAAGGAATCTGTTTGGAATTGGGAAGCTGGGAGATTTATTACTCATTTTCAGGACAAACCAAGTATTTTTCAACGTTGGGGTTTGGTTTCTTTTTTAATGTAGTACCCTAGTTGACCTGCAGCAGAAGCTGCAAGCTTAGTGCATGAGGATGCTTATTTTTTTCTTTTTTAAAATATATATATTGTTATTGATTTCAGAGAGGAAGGGAGAGGGAGGGATAGATAGAAACATCAATGATGAGAGAGAATCATTGATCAGCTGCCTCCTGCACACCCCCTACTGGGGATGGAGCTCGCTGCCTGGGCATGACCAGGAATGGAACTGTGACCTCCTGGTGCATAGGTTGATGCCCAACCATTGAGCCATGCTGGCCAGGCAGGATGATTATTCTTTATACTAATGAAAACCGAAGAAAGAAAAACATTTTCCAAAATTATAAAATTATTACAGCATGTTTATTTCTGAAACTTTCCCCCCTTTAGTGTTATAACCATTCATATCTGCCAAAAAAAAAAAATGTTAACTATCAACAGAAAAAAAATTTGGCCATAAGAATGGAAAGACAAATTGCATTCAGCTAGGGAAAGCAATTCTATATTTGGGGCATGACTTACCTGGCGCGGTCAATGTGTGTTTTAATGTTGGAAAGGTCCTAAGTAATTAGATGTGCACAATAGACAGTCTTATACAAAAGACTGCACTTTTTAATTGCTCACTTATTGGAGACATGCTGATGTGGCAAAGAAGTTCTTGCATATCTTTTAAAGTAAAAGTGAAAAGTTAATAAAATATGTTTTTTAAATGGAAGTAGGTCTTCTACAGCTGAAATAATTAGCATTTACCTATACAGGCAAATCATACCCATCTCTCTCACCTTGTCCAATTACCTGAAAATCTCTTCTCAAATTTCCATGACTATTTTAATTCATTCATTTACTAGATTTTTGTGGAGAACCTATAGTGCGTGAGGTGCACAGCTAATCACTGGACATAGTGAAGAATAAGACCTATATATGTTTCTGTTCTAATATAATTTCTGATATAAGGAGAAAGGGAGAGCTGTCCAATATAAAATTGCTTCGACAACGGAGCGAGTGAAGGGATGGACTAATGAATACATGTCAATTTTGATAAAACAATGAATGTTTAAAAGAAAAAAGAAAAAGTAAAAAAAAAAATAGAAGGCCACGAAAAGAATAATAGGGAGACTATATGATCTGCAGGTGAGGAAGGCTTCCTGGCAAAAGTGACACTTAATAAGGAACCAGGTGATGCATAGGGTTGACCATGTGAAGAGGCGAGAGAAGCACAGTCCAGGAAGTGGGGGCAAGCTCAGGGGGTTGAGGCCAAGGGAGGAAAAGTTACAAAGTTTGCACAAGAAAATTATTGCTCTTTCAGAAAAATGTTATATATTTAAACCTGTAAATTTCATGTAAAGATGGGACTTGCCCAGTGAAGATTTCTGCTGCTTGAACAACTCTCAACAGTCTTCAAACCCTCAAGATGTTTCTTTACATAATTCCTAAAGAAATCTTATTTATGTAAAAACAAAAACTAAAAGCAAACATAAAGCAGCTTCTACTCCCCGTGGGATGGCTGACCAAGTATGATATTTGACATGGACCCTGATCCTGAATTCTGTTTGGGAAATTGTAGCGAACATAAGTGAATTTAGGATGCTCTGTTTTTTAGGGCTGATGTTGAAAATTATAAGCTGTTTTCAGAAAAACTACAGAAGAAGCCACACATTCTATCCGTATATAATTGGAGGGCTTAATTTATAAGACAGACTTGACAAGTGAAAAATAGAGAAGATATCTCTGTTTACTTTTCCAGAGATATAAATGATTTGTATTCTTATATCCATTCAAATCTTCTCTATAGGTAGTGCATGTCTACTATCTACTATGCCTTATGCTTTAAACTGGAATTGGAAAAATGATTAATAACCAGTACTAGCCTTCTATTAAGAGGAGAGCTGAACTATCTAAAAACTCAAAACCTTCTTAAACCACCTTCATGTTTTTATCAGTGAAATTATTATTATAATTCCTCTACATGTGGTTAATATAGGTTGTTAAAACCTATTATAAAGAAAAAGCACAGAGGCAAAGAAGGGAGAACCTGGTAGAGGAGGTGGTACAATAATTTAGTCATGCAGAAGGATTTGTCAGGAGCCTAAATGGAGATTACATGTTTTATGCAGAAAGAATAGCATGAAGCCACAGAGGTGGGTGGAAAACATGGAACATCGCAGTAAGAATAAGCCAGGGGAGACTGCATCTATGTAATGAAGACGGAAGGAAACTAGGCAATTATATCCTTTACCAAGATATTGACAAGAGATAAATCACAGAGATATGTCCACAGACACAATTCTACTTTTTAAAAGGCATTCATTCCGTTTGGCATTATTTTCAACATTGTAAAGGAGAGTTTCGAGTTTCAAAAGTTTCTCCCTCTATGTGCCACAAGTACCCTGAGTCCCAATCCACAAATATTACCATGGATATAAATTTTGACTGTTAGGTTTTATTATATCACGCTAATCCTAATTAACCCTTTCCAGCTTTGCTTATAGGGTGTTTTTAAAGTGGAGGAGGGGAGAAGAGAGGTTAGTTTAGGGCAGTGGTTCTCAACCTTGGCTGCACATTAGAATCACCTGGGAATCTTTTTAAAATCCTGATTTCTGGGCCCCATCCTCCAGAAATTCTGTTTCTTTGTTACTAATGTTGTGGCCTCACCCCAGATACTGTACACACACACACACAATCACGTATGCCTGTATCCTCTTTCATCTGTTTCAAGACGCACACATTCTCACTTCATGACCTTTCTGAAATCTGGCTGCATCTTACAATCAGTGTGATGCTGATTCGCTAGTAGCAGTTATGGCACTGTCTGTACATACCTGTATTTCCTCGTCCCTATGGCATGACTTGACAACTGCTCCTCTAAACAACTTAATCAATACACTATTTTAAGGATTTTTCAAGGAAAAAATATGACTCCTGATTTTTTTCTATCAGTAAAACCCCAAGTAAAACCTCTTCCCGCAACAAGGGGGGCACAGAAAGGTTTTTTGCAGGGTCTCTATCCCGCACCCATTGTTCAAGGGCTTTACCTCAAATCCAGCTGCGCTTCCTTCTCAGGACCCAGTGAAGGCTCCCCAGAGCAGTGCCCGGGCTTGAGCCTGGGCGTAGAAGTCACCACTGCCAGCCTATTTATTTACACAGAGAAGAGAGAGAAGCAGCTCTTTAAGGAATCACTGTGCTGATTGCTCCCTGGCCCACTCTCATTTGTACTTGTTGATTCTGGCCTTGAAGTTGCTAAAGAAGATCTATGCTTATGTCTACGGCCCAGGGGCCACAGTTTTCTTTTGTTTCTCCTTCAGTATTATTACTTGATTTCTTATCTCTAGGAATCCCTTTACCCTTGTAAAGGGTGCTCTGGTAGAAACTTTTCTTGACCTCTAATGATCATAGTCTTTATTTAGGGGAGGGGGTTGTTAAGGTTTTCCTGTAATTTCAGTAGAATCCTCAGGGATGAGAATATAATTGCCTGAGCCTAGTATTCAGAGATTCTTTCAAATGGTTGGATTCAGCCAGAGATATATTTTTCAAATAGTTGCAGTCATTCACAAAAATATAATTACTGGGTTTATGAAAGAATTTGAATGGCTATTGCCTAGATTCAGCTGAAATCATTCAAATATTTTAGAATTTTAAATTTTTTGTGTGCAGAGATATTGATGGGAAGTAGAGCTATTTTTCCATTTTCTATGAATTGAAGGAAAATTAAAAGTAACTTTTGAATCTATCACATACTGGGGAACATCAGATTCCTTTAACTTCTTTCAAAAAAAAAAAAATGGAAGAAGAGGGGAGCCTCATTATTGGCTACGAACTGGAGATAGAAAATAGGAAGCCAGGGCCACCTTCTCTGTCTCTTCTGAACGCACTTCCTCTCAAACACAACTTTTCTGCTCCTCCATAGTTTTCTTTTACATGTGGCTTGGCTGCCGCAGGCTCCACCTCTACTGGACCTTGCCATTTGGGAACTCAAAGATAAAATCTAGCGGTTTTCATATCATTTATTGTGTTTTCTTTCCTCTGTCTCCTGAGAAAGGCTAATAATCATATGAGATTAGGGGTAGTTGTGGCACAGTTCAAGAACTAACTCAGATGTCCAGCCAGTCATTAAACCTCCAAGCCTCTTTCTTTTCCTGTAAAATGGGATTAGTAAGAAATTTCACAGGGAGAGGTTAGGATCACATGTGTATTAAAACAGATGGGGGGTATTATAAAATCTGTATAAAGCTTGGTTCTTATTATTAATTGGAAAAAATTCTCTTTTATAGTCATAGATAACATTGTCTGGCCAAAAACTTAATTTAATATAAATTAAAAACATGGGAAAAAAAGGACTTTTTTTCCCTTTAACAATTTGAACATAATACAATAAAATTCAAAATATATATCCACTACCTTAGGAAAAAAAATACCTGTCATTGTTGAAAATTACTAGTTCCACTTTCTCACTAGAAAGCTAAGCAAAAAAGGTATACACAAGTCAGATATAACAGGCTAAAAAAAAATTATAAATAACCAGACCAGGCCAAGGGATTTGCTTTCTATAGAACAGTCTTTCCACCACTGAAAAGTGAACTTGTTCAGAAGTTCAGAAGTTCAGTTCAGCTAAGCACCCCGAAAATTTGGCAGTTGATCCACATGTTATTTGAGCCTTTAGAGCACATATAATTAGGCTGAAAATCTCATTAAAACAGGATCACTGTCTGATACTATTTCCATGAATTTTGCCTCTCAATGCAGACATAACAGAGGACTAGAAACATATGTAAAAGTAATTGATGAAAATTACTCACATTTTTTTAAAATGCAGGACAAGACTAAAGTTGGATCATGCTCATGTATTAAGTTCAAGTTGTTTGAAATGTATTCCCACATGGCAGTTCAAGGGGGTGAAAAGTGAATGGTTCAGGTGATGTCTTTCTCCTGAAATGAATTGTGAAAGCAGATTACAACAGCCAAGTAAAGAAAACCACAAATTTTTTCACACAAGAATTGTCATTATCCCTGTATAACATTGAAGAATACAGGCTTGGGCAAAAGTAGGTTCACAATTGTATGTGAAATACTTTATTTTTGTGTTATTATTTACTGTTGTATTATTTTCCATGCCAACAACTATAAACCTACTTTTGCCCAAGCCTGTATATACATATATACATGTGGAATACTAGTCTTCTATAAGCTGATGAAGATCTGCTTGGTCAAAGATTCAAACATTTTTAAAACAGAAATTGTACTGTCTTTAAATAGACAACAGCTAATTGGATTCTTCATTCAACTGAGAACAACGAGCTTTCCAATGTAGCATATAAATTTAAATATCCCCTCTTCCCAAATAGCATAACAACATGTCACTATCAGTGATTTCATTGTATAACACATACAGAATAACACAACCCACAACCTTCAAAAAGTCAAAAGGGTGCTCCCAAACCCTATGCAAACTCTGTGAACTCTATCAATGCCTCATTTCCTACAAGAGAGAAATATTCAATCTGTGTCAGGTTTTATTTTCTCATATTATTTTATTCATCATCAGTCTACCCTTTGATAAAAAGGGTTGTAGATCATGCACATCCTATGTAATAAAAGCCTAATATGCAAATCAACCAAAAGGTTGGAACAACCAGAGCTATGACGTGCACTGACCACCAGGGAGCAGACGCTCAGTGCGGGAGCTGCTCCCAGCCTGCAGGCCCCAGGCCAGTCAAGGCAGGTGCCAGCCACCATACCCACCCCCCTGATCACCCTGCCAGTCACCTCCTATGGAGGGAGGAGAAAGGGGTGGTGGCAGGGGTCAGGGCTGGTGAGCAGGTGGCACCAGGTTGGCCAAGACGGGTGCCAGCAGGAGCCCCTGATCATCCCACCAGTCACCTCAGAGATCGGCCCTGATCGCCAGCCAGGTCTAGGGACCCTACCCATGCACAAATTTTGTGCACCGGGCCTCTAGTAAGTGATAAATACTGTTAAAATGTGCTGCAGAGAAAACAACTCTAAGTACAAAACCTACAACTTGAAGTGAAGCTTTATTTCTTTTTATTTAAAATATATTTTGGTATACATATATTTATGTTATTTAGATACATGCATATATATCTCCCTATCCAAAACAAGAGTGGTGGGGGTAGAAAGAGACAGAAACAGAGAGAGACAGGCAGAGATAGAGACAAGCAAAGACAGAAAGAGACAGGTAGAGACAGAGAGAGAGATTCTTGTTATTTGTCCACTCCAACTTACTTGGATAAATGTATTAGTATACTAGTGAACAAATAAATCTTATAAGGTTAAACAAAAAAAACTGCAATTCTTCCTATTAGATATTCCAAGGTAGACGTGGTAGCACCATAGTCATCAAGTCTCCAACATTCTTTTCCCTTTTGCTTCAAAATCTTGCTTCTGATCTTGAGGAAGTCATATTGCTTGGGATCAAAAAAGTCTCAGGGATTAAAATTTCTTGTTAAAAATGTTCTTTTTCCATAAAAATATATAAGTGCATATCTAACCCTTATCTTGTATTTAAAGAGCTTTTTTCACAAGCCATTTTCAAGATGTCATCCTGTATATTTTGATTACCACCTAATTCAATAATACTCTTTGAGTTGGAAACTAAAATCAAGTAATCTGACACATAAGGTGCTACCAAGGGTAAGAAAGAAAATCTGTACTCTAAACTTCAGCTCTTTAGGCAGGCAGAGGGCAAAAACTACCTGACTCTTAAACAATTTGTTTCTGAATCATTTTACACAACTCAGTAAAAATGTGGTATTTCTTCAACAAATTAAAAATTAATACAATTTTTATAGAAGAAAAAAAATCAATGAATAAAGAAACCCAGACAAGCTTTTCCAAAATCACTT
Organism: Myotis davidii; assembly: GCF_000327345.1. Classification (NCBI taxonomy): domain Eukaryota; kingdom Metazoa; phylum Chordata; class Mammalia; order Chiroptera; family Vespertilionidae; genus Myotis; species Myotis davidii. The sequence goes on from NW_006283633.1 coordinate 330,327, forward strand.
AAAATAAGAAACAAAATAATGATGGAACAGAGAGAAATAACCTCCGCTATGTAGTCTTAATACAGAAAGCACACTCTATGTATAAGACAACCTGAAGGCTTTTAGAAATCTACCAGATACAATCACTATGGAAAGCAGTATGGTGATTCCTCAAAAATTTAAGAATATAACTACCATGTGACTCAGCAATTCGTCTCCTGGGTATATACCCTTGAAATCATATGTTCCCAAAGATATATGTACCCCTATGTTCATTGCAGCATGAATCATGGTGGCCAAGACACAGAAACAACCAAAGTGCCCTGCAATAGAGGACTGGATAAAGAAGATGTGGCACATATACACAATGGAATACTACTCAGCCATAACAAAGGATGAAATACTGCCATCTGCATCACCATGGATGGAAACCTTGAGAATATTGTTCTAAGTGAAATTAATCAGTCGGAAAAAGCTAAGAACCATATGATTTCATTCATATGTGGAATATAAAACTGAAACTCATGAACACAAACAGCAGTGTGGTGGTTGCCAGAAGGAAGTGGGTGAAGGGAGAAGGGGTCCTAATACATGGTGACAGGAGGAGATTTGGCTTTGCTGTGATGGGTACATGGTACAATATGCAGATCTTGTAATATAGAAACCCACTCCTGAAACATGTTCATGTTGACCAATGTCACCCCAATAAATTTAATGAAAGAAAGAAAGAAAGAAAGAAAGAAAGAAAGAAAGAAAGAAAGAAAGGAAGAAAGAAAGGAAGAAAGAAAGAAAGAAATATACAGGGTATGATGTTCCTCAAGGCATATTTTAAATGGACATTTGGCCTGAAATTTATGTGTAGTACAAATTCTACTCCATTTAATAATTCCTTGATGTTATTTAAACTGTCAAAGTCATTCACATATAATTTATTTTTATACATGTCTTTTAAGAATAAGGAAATTATCTGGATGTTGTTATTCTTTGATTCATAACACCATTGCAACTTTTAGATACAGTTGGCTGTCGATCTCTAAGCACTAGCAAAAAGGGCCCTAAGAGGAGAAAAAGTCAACCAAAGGACTTGTATGCATGAATATGAGCATAACCAATGGACATAGACGGGGGCGGGGGGGGGAGAGAGTATGTGCTGGAGGCTGGGGGCGGCCGAGGAGAGGCCAATGGGGGAAAAGGGAGACTTATGTAATACTTTAAACAAAGAATTTAAATTAAAGTGAGAGAGAGCGAGAGCGAGAGCGAGAGAGAGAGAGAGAGAGAGAGAGAGAGAATACAGAGCCAGAACTGCTCTGAAAAGATTATGAGAATGTTTCATGTTGGAGGTCCATATCTACTCATATCAATACCAAAAATAAAGAAATGGCCTAAATATCATTTTGATTTTCTAGCGAGTCTAATATTCTCCTTTATATCACTTGTAGGACACATCAAATACTATATTCAAGGCCTTGCGTCAAGAGACTGTGAGCTTCAGCTATTTACCATTGTCAGTTCAACCATTAAAACCATCACCTCATCTTAAATCTCCCTCAATTGTTTTAATTATATTGTTTTCAAAAGAAAAAATTAAATTTCCTTAACTATTGAACACAGTCTCTGAGGAAAGCAGATAATTCTTACCCATCCTCATTTCAAAAACTGCCTTTATATTGGATTTAGCTACAAAAGATGAAAACAATAACTGGGAAGTTACATAGCAAAAGTGATGCTCTGTTTTTCTTTTATGATAACTGATGTCTTCTTTGCAGATGCCCTAGAAATCCTAGTGCAGTACAGGTCTTAAACTGACACCTGTTAGAGACAGCCAGCCCCGCCAATTAACAGCAAATCTTATTGCTGCTAAATCCTGGCCGCCGACCTATATTTCTGTAGAAAAGAGCCTCCAGAAATCTCATGAATTGCTTTCTCCTCAGAGGGCAAGAGAAATGAACCTCTATATTAGCTGAAAGACAATATTAAACAGCTGCTCACAAGTCTCTCTCCAAAAGCACTTGATTTCTGTAATAAACAGAATTAAATTATGTCCTTTTTTGGTCCTAAACAACAGGGCTGGGCTTTAAAATGTAGACCAGGCACATAAAACACCACTGTAAAACCTAGCCTCTATCATAAATAGGGCAGTCTAGGGAAATTCCAGATTGAAACTGTAAGCCAAAGCTTATTAACCATCCACTTTAAAAGGACAAAGGCACATTTTAATTATTATTTTTCTTTATTCCTAGCAAAAATAAATTAAAATACAACTTTTTATTTGAAAAAACAACAGGTCCCTTCCTTCCTTCCTTCCTTCCTTCCTTCCTTCCTTCCTTCCTTCCTTGCTTCCTTCCTTCCTTCCTTCCTTCCTTCTTTTCTCCCAGGGAAGAGTTGATGTTGCAGGAATGAATATAAAATTAAAATTGCCATTCTTGATTAAATGCTAACACATGTCATTTGTGCCAAAGTGGCTTTATACTGTGTACCAGCCCCATCAATTAAAATCCATACATAGAAGGGAGCAGTTGAGTAGCCAGTGAGCAGAGTAGAGAATTTCTTTTCTTTCATACGTAATCCCTGCTGGTGACATGAGTGTACACAAGCTCCGGTGAGAATAGCTATATCGTTTCTAGGCTTCTTACACCTGGCGGAAACCCTTGGAGGCCCAGATGCTGTTTTACTCTGTGTGCTCTGAAGGCATCAGAACTGAGCTCTAACATCTATACAACTAGGGCACGATTCCTTTAGTCTATTTATTTTAAGTATTCCCTCTTCAAATACTTGAATGAAAGAAAGCACTAGAAAGCAGAGAAACAAAGGCAGAAATCCAAGAATAAATATTTGAATGTCAAGGGGCCGGAAGACCGGATATTTTGGAAGTCTTTTCTATTGTTTGTTTCTTTTCTCTTTAATTGTGAATAGATTCCACCCTAAATTTCTAAACTGCAAGAGAAATACAATAGTAATTTAAGATTACAAACCTGCACAAACATTATGGCTCTCGGATTCCTCACCCAGGTGTGAGCCTAATAAAGGCTAAAGAAAAATACCGTTCTACATGGGAACCTGGCCATTCAGGGACAAGCACCGGACTGTAAAGTGACCAGTTTATTAGTCTGGACCATCTGAACAAATGAAAAGATTGCCTTTGATGCAATCTAGTTGCTTAATAGTTAAAAACTAATTGTTTTGCGTGCTCCCCAAATCACTCAAAATGTGTTTAATTCAGTTACTGAGTATCTTTGGCCTGATTAGCAATGAGAAGAAATCAAAGCAAACATTTACAAGTATATGTTTTAAAAATATAAACTTATATTTACAAAATAATATGCATCACTAACATCCAAAAGTCAATAATAAGAACTGGGACTTACCAATCACTGAACAGAGAATAAAAACAGTAGTCTCAAACTATTAAAATTATTTTAAATAAAAAACAATGTTCTAAAAGTCATAATGTAATATACACTCTAACATTATTGGTGAAATTGAGAATTTTCTCTTGTTATTGTTGTGTTATTGAGCAGAAATACTTTGAAATTTAAAAAAATTCTGTAACACTATTTCAAAACTTTCAAGTGGGTGATATTGAGAATCTCCTAATTTATTTTTTTCTATCATAAAGATAATTGGAAAAAATAAAGTATTTTATCAAATAATTATAAAATTAAAAATAGTATGAAAACTTACATACTAGATATTCTAAAAGTAAATATTCAGATTGAATTAATTCAGTGTCATACATATATACAAGTGTACGTATGTATATCATTGTTTTTCTAGATTGTTTGTCCTTTGAGTTCCATTATGTTTCAGAAGCATATTGTAAATAAATAGACACATATGGAAAAAAATTCTGTTATCTATGTGTCCAGAAGTATGAGTACACATGCACACATATGTGCACAACGAACACATGTTATATGTTTATATGTGATTAGTAAGCATTTGGTTTACAGATCATTTTGTATGGACAATGAGAGGTATTGCTCAAAATTCTTCCCATTAGGATATTTATTCTTCCCCACTGTCTTTCAGGAATATCTCTGAGGACTACTGTAACACTGCAGAGGTTCATGTTTCTTATATACCATGAGAATGATCTTTGAACCAACCAAGCTCAATTTTTTTCTTCCTCTGTTAATTAGCCATTGAAAACTTCTTATTAGATCACAAGTATGAATTAACAGATAGATGAACTGACTTGCAGGTGGAGGGTTAGTAGACATCCCTAAATTTACCGCTTAGTATATCAGCTGCCACCCAGGACATGATGGTAGCTCCTCTTCCAAATCAAACTCTTAAATAGATGCTTCTATTGGCAGAACCTTCTAATTCCATGAACTAGTTTCAAGGGAGCCTGGAAAAATAAATTTCTGGGATCTTCTTTAAGAAGACAGGATGGAAAAGGAAGAAAATTTCCCTAAACACGAGGAGTGTTCAAAATGTGGTGGGCAGCTAATCAGTATGAAAAATGGTCATTGGGCCATAACCATAGATCCTGGATGAAAATGGAATGGCATATAATTGAAGATATTGGAAGCAAAAAATCAAATAAGAACTCATTACATACTTTTTGTAGAAGATAGTGGTAAACAAGACAAAACCTCAAATTTTCTGATCTGGACTATTCTCTCAGAGGAAGTTCCACCAGAGGGAGTAAGGCCTTTATGCCTCTTATTTATTTATTGACAGCATATGTCATGATGACTTCACTGCTAAGCACTAAAGGTAGAACAGTGAGCTTGCATTTCAATAGGAAAGCTTAAAGAATCACATAATTTGGAGTCAGACAGGGCTTTGTGATATAGACCTTCAACACACAGCCAAACATAAGCCAGTCCTAGAAATGAGGCAGATCTTTGCTGACTGAATAAAAGTGAGCAATGACAGCAAAATTAGAGATAAAAAGAATGAAACATAAAATATCATTTAAAATAATAGAATTTTTATGCCATTATTAAAGTAAGTTTGTTCAGAAAATAGTTATATTGAGTGATCCTACTTTCTAATCCAGCGGTTCTCAACCTGTGGGTTGCAACCCCTTTGGGGGTCGAACGATCCTTTCACAGGGGTCGCCTAAGACCATCGGAAAACACATATAAGTTACATATTGTTTTTGTGATTAATCACTATGCTTTAATTATGTTCAATCTGTAACAATGAAAATACATCCTGCATATCAGATATTTACATTATGGTTCATAACAGTAACAACGTTACAGTTATGGAGTAGCAAAGAAAATAATTTATGG
>NW_006283633.1:335711-354016 GCF_000327345.1 Myotis davidii
ATAGGGGTCGCCTAAATACATCCTGCATATCAGATATTTACATTATGATTCATAACAGTAGCAAAATTACAGTTATGAAGTAGCAACAAAAATAATTTTATGGTTGGGGGTCACCACAACATGGGGGAACTTATTAAAGGGTCGTGGCATTAGGAAGGTTGAGAACCACTGTTCTAATCCATTCACTAATAGTAATTAGATAGCTTAAGGAGATTTCTTGGTCCTTTCTGTCCTCTAATATTCTGTATGCTTTGCTTCTGCAGGGGTTAACAGTCAGAAAAGATGAAAAATAAAGTGAAAATGACAGTCATTGATTTGTACTCAACAAATTCCAAGTTGACAAATTATTTCCAGGCCAGGCTTCCAGTCATGTAAGTTTTTTTGTTTTTGTTTTTTTTCTGGCTGAAGTTATTTTTAAAAGCACAATATCAGGGATCACTGTTTTATGCATGTGTGCATGTGTGTATGTATGTATGCATTTGCTTGTGAACTTTTTTTAATCAATCATATTGAGGTATTGAGGATGTAATTTACAAACAGCAAAAATCACCCATTTTAGGTGTACAATTCTATGAGTTCTTGTAAATGTACATACATATGCAAGAACCATCACAATCAAGATACAGAGTGTGTTCATCACCTAAAGTAATCCTTTCTTTCTCAATATCTCCCTGGTCTCCTAGTCATCTGTGTTTTTTGTTTTGTTTGTTTTGTTTTTTTACATAAAAAAGCTAACATTTGTATTTTAAGCTTCTAAATAGAATTTTCTTTGTCTCTCCTTCTCTCCAACCTTCTCATAAAACCTTACAACAGCTTTCACAAGGTTAAACTCATTCTGAATTTGACCAAACTTCATTATGCATAAATTCTTATATTCATATACATCAAGTATTACTGAGAATTTACTTTGTGTCAGGCCTATACTTAGCCCCAGTATCATGATATGGTGCTAAAAAAATTAGACACATTCTTTGTCTTGATGTAGATTATAATCAAAGTTGCATAAATTTACTCTAAACCAGACCCAATCCAATTAAATCTACTGAATCTAATACATCATGTACAATTATAACACTTCAAAATGGAAAATCTATTTTAGCTGTACAGAAACTCCAAGTATTTTACATTTGTAAAATTAAAAATCCTATCTAATAAGAGTAATATGCAAATTGACCATCACTCCAACACACAAGATGGCCACCCCCATGTGGACACAAGATGGCCGGCAGGGGAGGGCAGTTGTGGGCAATCAGGCCTGCAGGAGGGCAGTTGGGGGAACCAAGCCTGCAGGGGAGGATAGTTAGGGGTGACCAGGCTGGCAGGAGAGGGCAATTAGGGGCAATCGGGCTGGCAAGGGAGCAGTTAGGCATGGATCAGGCTGACAGGGGAGTGGTTAGGGGATGATCAGGCTGACAGGCAGGCAAGCGGTTGGGAGCCATCAGTCCTGGATTAGAGAGGGTGCAGGTTGGGCTGAGGGACACACCCCCTGTGCACGAATTTTGTGCACCAGGCCTCTAGTCCTATATAATAAAAGCCTAATATGCTAAGTATCCAGTCGACCACTTGGCCATCAACTAATCAAAACGTAATATGCTAATGATATGCTAAGGCCACTCAACCACTCAGTATGATGTGCACTGATCACCAGGAGGCAGATGCTCCAACCAGTAGGTTAGCTTGTTGCTGGGATCCAGCCAATCGGGACTGAGCAAGATGGGCCAGACATGCCCTGGAGCCCTCCTGTGGTCCCTCCCTGGCTGGTCAACCTCCCGTGTGCCTCCCCTGCCCTGATCATGCACCAGTGGGGTCCCTCAGCCTGACCTGCGCCCTCTCGCAATCCGGGACCCCTCAGGTGATGTCAGAGAGCTGGTTTCAGCCCGATCCCGCAGGCCAGGCTGAGGGACCCCACTGGTGCATGAATTCGTGCACTGGGCCTCTAGTATATAATAAGTAAGTACTTATACAAATCATAATTGCATATTGATTAAATACATTTTTCATATTTTATTTACTAACTTCATTAAATATTTGAATGAGTTGAAGAATTATGATTTGTATACATACACAAAAGAATAATTTTGAAAGCTAGTCCTAGAATCTTTTTTTTTTCATTGAAAATGATTAACAAAATTCAGTATATGGCAGAAAAACACTTCCACCAACATCTCTTGATGTTCTTCTCAGTATCTGCCAGTGATTCCCAAGCTCCTCTGTTATTTCTCATAATGTTCTGACATTTAAAAAAAAAAAACTTTTAAAAACTAAACTTTTTAATAAATGTCTTTCTTCTCTGAGGGGAAAAAAAAAAGTAAAATCAATTCTACAACAAAATATAGACATGGCTCAAATGAATGTGTGCAAGCCAGGGAGCAAAACAGTCACAGTCTGTGTATGACGTGTTACTCAATGAAACAGAAATGGACGATAAAGTGAATGAAAAAAGTATACAAGCAAATATGGAATACAGCCAAAGAGCTGGTAAATGGAAGGTTGTAATTAAGCAGGCACCTAGTGGGTTAGAGGAAATGAGACTGCTGCCAGCACAGAATGCATTTTAACTCAAAATAGTCAACAGCCTACCAAGAGCACTGTAATTATGTATTTTTAAATTTATTTCATACGCTATGATTGCAGGCGAGATAGTCAACAAAAATTGAGAAAACTGCATGCTATCAATGATATTGAGTTTGATAAGAATGTCTATGTGAAGAAGAGTTAATAAATTTTAAGTTAAAAAGTTAGATTGTGTATTTGTTTTAATTCCAGTCATGCGGCATTCAGTCAAAGCCTCCCAGATAGGAATCAAAAGGTAAATATGTGAAGAATTTCACTGCCAGCATTCTGCACAAGAAACATCTGGCATCATAATCCTAAAATAACATAGAGAGAGAGAGCAAATGCCTTGAGATGAATATATGAATTCAAGGCATCTCAAGCTAGAGCATCTACATTTTGAAGTAACCCAGTTTCCCTAGAAACTTTGATTGAGACCAGCTTTCAGGGAAACTATAACCTCAAAGGACGTTTTCAGAGAATGTTCTATTAGCTCCCCTTTCTCTTCTTGCACTGTCCTCCTCATATCAACCCTTCCACCAGCCAACACATCTAAACTCCTATTTAGTCATCTACTTACTATGAGCTCTCTCAGCTCTAGATCCCCATAAAATTCCCCAAATTGGCTTCAGTTTACTAGTCTTATGCCAGAAACAAATCTGAAAACTTAAATACATAGTCTTTATGTGCTACCTGTTCTGAAGAACATCTACTTACAGCAAGTGATATTACAACTACAGATTGCATAGTAAAGGATAACTAAGGCAAAGTCTGGAAAAAAAATTTAGAAATCAATGCCTTCTTGCATAACTTATTTTTTTCTTGCCCCAGATTATGTTATAACTGTATCTGCTTCCTTTTCCTCTGCTTGTTCTAACACCAATTGCTGTGGATTGGAAATTCTGACTCAAGACTCTTTAAAAATAGATAGAATAAGTCAGTCTGTCACCATCAAATGGCCTAATGTCTACTGTAGGTCATGAGTACCTACAGCTCTTAGATTAAATGCTCATTTACTTTTTCACAAAATCTTGCATAATTAAAAGTATCAAGAGGTTTGCAAATGAATACAATTGAGATGTAATACTATTCAAAATAAAGGAAAATAATTGAGAATCATCTCAGTTACTCTGAAGTGTTTAGATGTGTGACTATTTGGTTAAACCTATAGGTCGTTGAATACGAACTAGTTGAATAGCCATTGACAGAAAAAGAAAAATACTTGCTTTAGAAAATGAAAGCACTTTTGTTATAATTCAATCAACCAAGCTGTTACTGAACACTTAAAATTACATAATATTAGAGTTAGAAGGCATTTTGGGGGATGATTTAACTAAATGCTTTCATTTAAAATATGAACTTGAGTCCTTGAGCTATGAAGCAATTTGCATAGGGTAACAGAACAAATCAAAGGCAGAAGACTATGTCTCCCAGTTTTCAAAACAGCATCTTTTCTTGACAGCAATTAAAGTGAAAGGTTTTACTCTTGTTCAACATAGCACTGAAAGTACTAGCCATAGCAATCAGACAAGAAGAAGCAAAAGGCATCCAAATTGGAAAGGAGGAAGTAAAACTGTCATTATTCGCAGAAGACATGAGGTTATATATAGAAAACCCTAGACTCCATAAAGAAACTGCTAGATCAAACAAATTAATTTGGCAAAGTAGCAGGACACAAAATTAATATTCAGAAATTGGTGGCATTTTTCTATACTAATAATGAACTATCAGAAAGAGAAATTAAGAAAATTATCCCATTAACTACTACAACACACAAAAAAATAAGATATCTAGGAATGCATTTAACAAGGAGGTAAAAGACCTATACTCATAAAATTATAAGATACTGAAGAAAGAAGTTGAGAAAATAGAAATAAGTGGAAGAATATACCGTGTTCATGGGTAGGAAAAATGGACATGATTAAAATGTCCATACTACCCAAAGCAATCTACAGATTCAACACAATTCCTATTAAAATACCAATGGCATATCTCACAGATCTAGAACAAATATTTCAAAAATTTATATGGAACCAGAAAAGACCCTGAAAAAAAAATATATATATATGTTAATTCTCACGAAGGATATTTTTTTCTATTGATTTTTAGGACAGTGCATAGGAAGGGAGGGGGAGAGACAGAAAAAGAGAGAAACATAGATGTGAGAGAGACACATCGATTGGTTGCCTCCTCCATGTGCCCCAGGGGCACAGGAATGGATACTGCAACCTACGTCCCTTGACTGGAATCGAACCGGGTACCCTTCAGTCTGCAGGCTGATGCTCCAACCACTGAGCCAAACCGGCTAGAGCATCTCATGTCTCTTCTTTAAGGGCACTAACCCCACTCACAAGGCCTCCACTGATCTCTAGGTTTAAATTATACAGGGTTATATTAAAATTATTTTAAATCTATATTTTGTACATTAATCTTATTTTTACTAATGAACATATTTTTCTAAATGTAAGACATAATACCATATTGAATAAAATATAAATTACCTCTAATTCTATTTTATGTTTCATGCAGAAAAAAACGTATCCAATTTTAATTAATGAATGTCATTGATTGTAAGATGCCTCCAGGTTTCAGAGATGTTAAAAATGTGAAAAAGTTCATCTTAGAATCAATGAATTATGGTATTTCTTTTTATATTAGACATGAGAAATTGCTTTTACTTCAGATAAATGAATACATGAAATATTAGGTCTTGGAGTCTTTGCCATTTTTCTGTTATTTTCCAAGAACTGAATTCACTTTCTTTCAGAAATTCATACACTTGTACCAAAATTTATCATAGACCTATTACTTCCAACAGATTATTTTAACATGTCTGACCTTATCCTGCAAGCTTCCAACCTTCTTCTTGCTGAAAATGATATCTCAGGACCTGAGTCTGCCCACTCTAGGAGGTAGTGAAAAATGGAGCAGAGGCCAAGCAGCTTGCAATGTGTAAAATCAATCCTATTTGACTTCTTAGGTGTGGAATCCTACCTTCTGTTGTATTTGCACTGGGTCTCTTTGAAGTCTAGAACTGAGGTATATGTGAGACCACTTCTACCTAATATGAGTTTTTGGTTCTGTCTCTCTTCCCCAACCTTATGCTAAGGGAAAAGCCTGCTATATCCTTGATCAAAGCTTTTGCTTCAATCCAGTGCTATCACTATGCTCCTGATTCATCTTTGCCAGAGCTATCGACAATACCAACATCAACTGTAGGGCTGGCAACATTTTTATTTGAAACGAGATTTTTGGATACGATAGAGTGTCCTCATTTCCTCATAAGATGTATTTCATATTATTATCTCCATTGAAATAAACCAAAGGTCAACAGTCAGTGTGCTGCCCTGACTGGGTGGCTCAGTTGGTTGGAAGGTCATTCTGATTCTGCACCAAAGGGTTTCATGTTTGATTCCAGTTCAGGGCACACACCCAGGTTATGTATTTGATCCCCTTTAGGAGAGTGCACAGGAGGCAACCTGCTGACCTCTCTCTCTCTCTCTCTCTCCCTCTCTCTCTCTCTCTCTCTCTCTCTCTTGTCAATTAAAAAAATAAAATAAAAAAGAAGTCAGCATGCCAAGAGAAACCTGAAGAAGACTGAAGATGTTAAAGTACTCAGAGCACAAAGCCATACCAACATTTTGCTAGTTTTCAGACAGAAATCACTTGTGAGAATGTTGACAGGAGTTAGGCTCATTTGTGTTTTTATATCTTTGCTTTGCCAAATGCTTAGGAAAGTCATTTGACTGGTGACATCTATTCAACTCATCAGATGTGTAAATAAAAAAAAAATTTATTTCAATCTGAAGTGTATCCTTGAACAAAGGTGAGCAATTAATTAGATAATTACCTTTCGATGTGGTTAAAAACATAAATATTATACATGACTTGGGCACTAGCTTTTGTAATGAATACAATGGATAAGAGTTCGTGACATATCCAAGCAAAACTAAATCCCACAAGTGATAAGCAAATTCATAGACATAAAAAGCTTTTCAAAGTCTGAGCAATTAACTTGAACAATCAATTAGAAAAAAATGTATAATTTTCCACAGTATCACATTTACCTAATGATGGAAATATACTAAGTATCTTGAAAGTTGAAAGGTGTCAATACCAACACAAAATTTTTATATGTTAGATCTTACACAACTATGATTTCAGCTTTTATATGCACGCACGTGCTTTACAATTTTCAAAATCACAATAGTACTTGTTAATTCTAAAAATACAGAGTGGGGCAAAAGTAGGTTAGTAGTTGTGAGTATGTAAAAGTTTTTTTCTTGTATCATTATTAATTAATTATTGTATTATTTTCCATACGAACAACCATAAACCTACTTTTGTCAAACCCTGTGTACACATATGTATGTGTATGCAGTCTATGCTCATTATCCTCAGATTTTATATGTGCATTCACCTACTTGCTAAAATTTATTTGTCCCACCCCCCCCCTTACGCGCACCAGTCAATACTCACAGCACTTTGGCTGTCATTTACAGACATACTCGTGCCCAGGACAGTGACAATTTTCAGCTGCCGGACGTTCACATTGCCAGCAGAGACTGAACGAGACGACACTGCCTTTTTGTTTCAGCTCTCAGACTGCAAATGAGTGTCTTTTTCACAGTTTATTTCACACCACGTTTTCTGCATTTTTGTGCTTTTTGTTGGTAGTTTAGCTATTTAGAAAGTCCCCCGCCCAGAGTGCCAAAATGTTCCTAAAGGCGAGAAGGTTGTGATGTGCCTTACTGAGAAAATACCTTCCTTCAGGCATGAGTTACAGTGCTGCTGGCTGTGAGTCCAGTATTAATGAATAACAATCTACATTAAATAGGATGTCTTTCAACAGAACTACAAGTAAAACCAGGTTATATATTGATCAGCTGATGAAAACGTGACCAGAGGCTCACAGGAACTTAACCTTGTGTTTTTGCCCAGGTCCAAGCCTTAGTAGTTACGAATTCGGTGTTTAGGGAGACTTTTTAGAACATAAATACCAAGCATAACAAAAATCAACTGTCTGTATATTATGGAATGCCAGGTTTAGAGGACATCTGTTTTTATTTAGTTTCCCATCATCCAAAGTTTCTTCTTACTTGGTGGAGGGTAGGCCCCCACTGTTTAAGCTCGGTGGGAGTGTAAATTGGCAAGCTGAAGGGAATCAGATCCTGGCTCTCCGTAGCCTTGGCAGCAAGGGCACAGGCACCTGAATATTTCATTGAGCTTTGGATGTGAGGACAAAAGCGTGGTTTTTAATATCATCTCAGGAGGCAACTTTCAGCAGCCCCAGTGTTCGGTCGTGGAGACCAGACTAGACAACTTTGCGATGTGACCAGAACTGAGAATCCCGATGCGTCCTTGTTTCCAATAAATTTCTTTCCTGGTAAGTTAGCCAGATCTTGTTTTTGCGGCTTACAAACCAGAATCCAAACTGATGTAACTATTATGTGCCAACTGCTTTGCCAATACTATCAAATTATAATAAAAATCCATATGAAGTTGGGATTATTGTAGAAAATGGAAAACATGTAAAGTAAATATGTTTTACCCAAAGAGCTTATTGTCTTGTGTCTACCCTTTATCTAATATTTAATCAAAATTACAGTGGAGAAAACCAGGATTATTAAATGGTGTTTTAGATATTTTAAAAGATTAATAAGTAATCAATAAAACTATAAAAAAGATGTTAAAGGCATAAAGTTACCTAAAATTAAGATCTAGGTTTTAAACCATTTCACTAGTAAATTGATCTAATTTTCACTGCCTTAGAAAGATCTTTCAAAATTTTTTACCTCTCTATAATGTTCTGAACTTTAGGGTTTAACATTTTCTTCTGCAGGACATAATTTAATTGCTTTTCAACTCCATCAAAATGTATAAAAATATATCTAATTAGGAATTAAAAATTAATAAAGCCACTATTTAACAGATTTTTTTACAGATATAAGTTTAAATAATTTGATATTGGTTAGCCACAGACAATTCAGTCTTTATAGGGTTATTCTCGTGGTATAAGGCATGAAGCGTTTCTTTATACTCTCTTTACATGCCTGCATGTCAAGTATCTGAAACCGCCCAAAACATGCAGGCTTTAGTTAATTCTTCTCTTTTACAAACTACTCAGTTCCATGGTGCTCTGGGGTTTGTTTTGTTTATTTCATTTCCACATTTCAGAAGTGTTGAATAATAAAACTGTTTTCACAGATTATATTACCCCAAAACTGGTTAGCTATACTTGCAATTTCTCTCACTTCTTAAAAATGACAGATCCGGGTCCCTCATGTTGAAGTGTTAAAGGCCCCGGGGGAAGAAATAAGAGCTTTGCTACTCCTAGATGAAGCCCATCACTGAAAACAATAAGAAACACTCCTCACAGGTTGGAAATACAACTGGCAGGTCCTGGAAAGAACAGTCATCAACCCCACCTGAGAAGCACAGCTGACACAGACCAAAAAGAGCCTCGTGGGTGCTGAATGTCTTGGCAGCTTCTACACACCACATCCCTGGGTATTTGTAAACCCAGGAGCACACCAGGCCGTTACAGAAATATGTAAGCCTTCAAACCAAACCTGTTAAAGCTACAACAGGAAATGTACCTAGAAACACAGTGACCATCCACATTGACGAGGCTCTGCTTCATCCTATCCACACTCTCCTGATCCTGTCATTTAGATCAATGGGCCAAACGCTGTGTCCTCACAATAATGCCACTAATGAGGGAGAGAAGGCATATTTATCACCATTTGATGCTGGGGAGTTGAGAAAAATCTTGCTCAGGATTGTACAAGAAAAGCAAAGGAAAGTGCATTCTCTTCTCTTTGTTTTTTGTTTGTTTTTTTCAGGTTAATGCCACTTGTTTCTAAGTCAAAGGATACAATAATTGTGCTTTCCATAAGATTACAAAAGACCAGGGTGAGATTGACTATGAAGCCAATACACCTTCAACATCAGGGCCCCCACTAGAGCACATCTCTTCCAAACACATCCCAGCGATTATGTGTCTGTAATTTTGTACTTTACTTCTTAAAAAGGGCTCCCAAAATTTTACAAGCCACAGAATTTGTACTTACCACCCTGCCTAAAAAAGACTTCCATCTGATGGACATGGAACAAAACAAACATAAACAAACCTACACGCCATTAATTAGTATTTGTGGAATAAATCGGCCCTCATAATATAAAGACACATTTTTTAAAAATATAGCCTTTACTTTTTTAAATATAGACGATAATATCTTTGGAGAGATAGTAAAAGAGTGAAATCTATTATAATCATAACTAGAGGCCCCCGATGCACGAAATTTGTGCAAGGGGCTCAGCCCTCTCATCCCCTTTGTCTGGAGGTTGTCCAGAAGGTCATCCAGAAGGCTGTTAGGCTGTCTGGTCTAATTAGCATATTATGCTTTTATTATTATAGATGAGAAACAAAGCTGTAGGTGTATATAACAAACATTTTCAAGTCCTTTCAGGACTCTTCTCTCATTTTAACCCATTAGTTCCATTTAAGTAGAAAACAACATGCTTCAGGTATATGGTAACAATACATAGGTTTTATATTTGGGTACATTAGCCTTCAATCATAAATGTTTGCTATTAGCTCTTAAGAAGACTTCAAACTGGCATTTCTTTATGTGATTGTGCTACTAGTTTTTCCTTATCTCTAAGACTTTCAAATAACATCTATGAATGCCTATATATTTGCCATTGTGCCTTCAAAGCACAGTAACCCATTATGTGGGGAACTTGTCATTCTGAGACAAAGTATTATGCGAAACCCGAATTCTCCTGCTCCGTCTGCAGTGACTTGACAACCTTTGATGTGCTCACCAAGCCTCCCCTGACCAGCCCGTGATTTAAAAAGTGGTAACACGGACCAAGACAGAGCTCCACGGAACAGCATGTCGTTTGCTCACAGAGGATAAACTAAAAGGAGTTTTAGAAAATGTGTTCATGGTTTTGTGTGCGCAAATTCAATCTTTTTCTCTACATTCTCCCAAACCCCAAATAAACCAGCAGAATTCAGCTTTGTTCTGGCACTTTTCCCAAATATTGTCTGTCCTCGCATCTGTTTTTCTTTCCCAATTCCACACTTGTTAAATAGAGTAGGACTGCAAGTGCAAAATGAAGAAAATCTAATTCTTGTTTTGTGCGAAGCCCTGGGCCAGATGAGTAAACATCCCATCCACACAGGGAATGAACTAAACGTCTCTGAACCGTGTGCATGATGGCGGCCCTTTCTATTCCGTTGTATTTTATTGCTTTACCTATTGATGAGCATATTAATGCTCATGCATTTAATGTCTTGCACAGATAAGAGCATTAGGCTGAAAGGATGAAATTAAAAACTACTTTCACACATAAAGTATAATAATGCCAGTCTCTCACTTTTTTCTACCTCACCTTATTATTTTTTTTTTCCAAAGGCTAAGAAACGAGCAATAGAAAGAAAATGTTAGTATTAGGAAACACCACACATAGGCGGGCTGTTCTTCTGTCTTTAAAGAATGTGAGACAGAAGCAAGAAGTAAGAAGCAAGTTTCCTATTAGTCCCCATAGACCAAAGTGATGAATGGAGTCCAAATACATTCCTTGTATAATATTACAGTTTCTGGCCCCCAGCTCAACCTTTTCTTTGTCTATGAACAGACTGCATTTTTCTTGTTTATTATTCAAAATGTGAAAATATTCTAAAATTAAAAGAGGAAAAATTTGATTGCTCACCAAATATGTTGCAGACCATTTTAATTTTTTTATAAATAGCTAGATAACTGTATTTTAAATGACAACATGTGTATCTCTGATCTCTTTGGCTCTTTCTCTAGCAACGTGTCTCTGTCTCTTTATTCTGCTTTCTGCAAAAACACTTAGAAATTTTCATTTAAAAAAACTGAATTTGCTCAAAGCAGCAAAAAAAGATATTGGGAGAGATGGGCATATAAGATGTGTCACCTAAGCTATGAAACTTAATAAATAATATCAAAACTTAGTAGAGGGAAAGATTTGAGTCAGCTACCCTGGCAATTTACAGCACATTACCCATAATGCCTGGTACTTGGAATAGTATTTAAGAAGTCATCATGATTACATAGGAAAGAATAAAAAGAAAACCCTAACAAATACCCAATCAAAAATCTTGAATCAAACCTGTGGTAATCACCTATTAGGTTGTGCTGAGAAGGGCTTTTCCATGCTGTTTATACACAAATGCTAAAAAAGAACATGAAACAAAGGTAATTTTGTCAAACAATAAGGGATTGCATTTTAGTGCAAAGGCAGGCCTCTGCAGAGCCATCAGACAGATTCCTGGAGTGGAATAATTAAGTTTGAGATTGCTGGAGGAGACGGCAATGGTATTTTAGTTGATAGCCTCAAAGCCAAGGGGAACCATTAAAATGAAATAAGTGAAATTGTGTCAGTTCCTTGTAGGCCAAGTACCTGAGTGACGTCACTATCATCAAGGTCACATACTTAGATGATACCAGGCTCAATTTAATAACAGCAGAATTTCAGACAGCCTTTCTGCCATACAGAGTAAATAGTGCTCTGTGGGAAAGGGACCTGATTTAAAAAAAAAAAAAAAAGCCTTTAAACGAAAAACATTAATTAAAGAATCGTTTGGGAGTTAAAAGAGCTGATAAACAGTCATGAAAAAGTCACTCAAATCTGATATTAAATCCCAGATAGCTGAATTCATGTAGACAGCAATTTCACAGTGTGAATTCTAGACAGTCTGTGTCTAAAAGTTAGTTTTCTCATCTCCAGGAGGAGATGTGGGGGACATGGCAGCATGGAGTCATGAGGGTTGACCCTGGATGACAAAGTCTGAGTAGTACAAGTGGACCCAAATTCTTCTGAAAATCACTAAGCTTCAAAATGAACTCTATTATAACCTGAAATAGCATGGCACACACATGAAACAGTAAGCATTCATGTTGTAATCTTTTTAATAGTGGAAATGATGGAAACTAAAATATTTTCGTTGTAAGCTAAGTGCTACTAGACTCCATCATCACTTCATCAATGGCAAAGTTAAAAAAATTAGTCTGTTGCATAAAAAATGAATCAGTTATCAATATGAATACTAACTGCCTCGATTCTATTTAAACAGCACATCCAGTATGATGAATAAGCAGGAAATGAGACACGAATAAACCAACTTTTTTTTTGCTCTCTTACCATCCCTTTAAGCTTTCCTCAATATAGAACATCTCCTTGTAGCCCTGGATGGAAGTTCAATGAAATCCTGAGGCTTTTTTGCACATTTTTAGGGTATAAATCACAATATTACTTTAACTTGCAAGTACTATTTCAGTTTAGTAATTAGAATATCCACTGTAAGAAACTCAAAACATCCCCATCTTGATGTATAGTAGCTTTGTATCTCTTCCCCACCCCCCCCCCCAAATAAAAGCTCAAGGGTGGTGGGTCAGGGTTGGTGCCTTGAGCTCCTGCTATCTACTACTGGCTCCTCTCTTCCTTCACTTGTACGTTGCTATTTGGCTCCTTAGCAGATTTATTTGAAGGGTTAGCTTTTTGCTCTCTGGGCAAAGTAGACCAGTGAACCTGGGTGCCCTTGGTGCCCCTCGCCGTTCATTAAAGCTGAATTTCATGATCTTTATTTTATGTGTTTGGGATGATTCCCCGTTCCTCCTCTTGTCTGATATTCCCTTTTTCTGGGTTGCTCTGTCCCTACTACATGTGGGCTCTTATGACCCTTCCCTAATCCCTTCATCCCTTCTGCCCCCTTCTCTCACCAAAACAAAACGGAAAACAATCTGATAGCGTGGCCTACTTCTGGTTTACCAGAAACAATGTTATGTCCCTTGCCTTGACAGGCCTGGGAGGGTCAGTATCTCAATGGAGTCACCCAAGCTGTCATTCAGGCCTTCTCTCTTTCTCTGGATTTCCTCAGAACACATTCTGCTTTACCTTCCTTTGTTGTGGTCAGGCACAAGTAATCAAAGTTTCCTGACTGTTTCAGAGGTCTTCAACCGAGAGCCTACATGTTCACCCTTTTCAAACTTGGGATTGGAAAGCAACTTCCCTTCTAATGTCTCTCCTACAAAAGAGGATGGACCAGCCAACAGGGTAACAGTTCTCTCCAAAGAAATATAAATATAAATATATATAGTAATTATGTAGTGGATGTTCATTACATTTTATTTGGGAACTGGAGAACATTACTTTTTTTTCCATTCATCTCCCTAACTGTTAGAACTAGGTAAATAATGGATGTTTTAGCTCTTTTAAAAAAAATTATTTACTGATTTTGGTTTTTTAGAGAGAGAAGAAGGGACAGAGAGAGATAGTGACCTGGTGTCCCACTCACTTATGCATTCACTGGTTGATTCTTGTATGTGCCCGGACGGGGCTCAAACCTACAAACTTAGTTTATTGGGACAATGCTCTAACTAACTGAGCTACCTCACTAGGGTCAAAGAAATACCTTTACTAATCTCTTTTCTAAAATCCTCTCATGAGACTGTGATCCCCTTGTATATTCTCTCAGTACATGAAAGTGTTAAAGAAATACAAGAATAGATTCTTAATGTTTCTTTTAAAATCTCCATGGGTAGATTTATCTCACACTCATTTGGACATCTGATATCATCAAAATAGAGTCTAGTTTGACACTGAAGTGGGAAGAATGCATTCCTATCACATACCCCGGAGTCCTATAAACGTCATGTTATCTTTGACTAGAGATAAGCTTGTTAAGCTTACTAAATTTGACTAGAGGTAAGCTTATTAAGCTTACTAAATTAAATCATTAGAATGCACAAATGAAATGTTTAACTGTCAAGAATGTCACTCAGATGGTGTCGAATGGCTTGGAAATGAAGTGGAACTAGTCTTTATTTGAGCAGAGCCTGTCAAAACCAATAGTGCTAGTGCACTTTTTAATAACCAAAGTAATGTATTGCTTCTATCAGTTAAAGGGCAGGATAATTCCTTTATTCAGTGAAACATTTAAAATGGAGGGGAAATTAAGTATTTTCCTGTAGAATTATACAGAGGCAGAAAACTGAGGTTTTAGGGAATCTTAAGGTTTGGAAAACCACACATCATCAGATTTTAGAATTTGGTAATACCTAATGGGCCACACACACACGCACTCAAAGTCACAAACACACATACATATACACACACAAACAGATGCTTAAAATATTGCATACAATTTCAGCCTTGAACTCTAGGTTAAGCACCCCTGCGGGACACAATCGTTATAGGCTTCTTTAAGCCGGGTTGCTACCTTGCGGAGCAATTTTTGTGTTATATAATACTGTGGTTAAATCATCTGCTAAGCCAACCTTTGTTAGTGGATACCTTTAATATAGTTCAAAATAGAAACATTTATGAATAGCAATATGAAGGTATTCCTCCTGGATTGTACTACTGCTCATACATAGTGTCAACCTGGGTTTTATTTCAATTTCCAAAGACATCATAAAACTTTATGAAGGAATCAAAAATAATATGAAAATACAAAATAAGGAGAAAGAAGATAGAGAAATGCTAAACTGAAAAACAATGTTAACCAACTCAATAAATGTAATTAAATATTAAAATGTCAATTTTTAAAATTAAAAAAAGTAAATTAATTGTTTCAGAATAATTTCAGAATAATGGAGAAAAATGACAAGTATAAATTCTGTCATTCTCCACTCTATATTCCTCACAACATCGATATAACCTCTTGAATGTATCAGATATTTACCACATACTTGCCGAATAAGAAAGCTGTTAGTTTAAATTTTTGGTAGAAATTGCTGTCTTATTTTTTTCAGTCTTATCTCTTATTTTTCAGTTGTAATGAAAGGGATTTAAATAAATGAGCAAATAGGAAGATTCATTTATAGATAAAAAGGAGAAAATAACTGAAAGGGGAAAGATCAGATAATTGGCTTCCTGCAACTTTATGTCACCTATAATCTCTTTGGGAAAATTTTATGACAAGTGACACGATTATCTTACATAATGAGAATTTTCTCTATAATATATGCACACACGTATATATGATATTTGACCTCATTCTATTAAACATCCATGAATATCTCATTAATATTTTCACCTTTTCCAGCAAGTGCTCACTAATTAGAATTTCAATTAGAAAGATAAAACATTTGAAAATTAAATTATGTATTCTCTTTGTAATGTTGGAAATGCTTTGCTATTTTACAATGAGTTTATTCAATTTATTAGTTCAAATTTTAAAATCTCCCTAGTCTTGCCTTAGCTGTTGTTGCTCAGTGGTTAAAGGGTCGGTCCATACACCTAAGGGTAGTGGGGTTGATTCCAGATCAAGAGCACATACTTGGGTTGCAGATTTAATCCCCACTCTGGTCAGGACATGTGTAGGAGGCAACCAATTGATGTTTCTCTCTCACATTGATGCCTTTTTCCTCTCTCTCTCTCTTTTCCTCCTTCCCTCCCTCGCTTCCCCCCACTCTCTAAAAAGTCAATGGGGAAAAAAAGTTAATGGAAAAAATATCCTTGGATGAGGATTAACAAAAAACTAAAAGAGGCCAAACCGGTTTGGCTCAGTGGATAGAGCGTACCTTGGTTGCGGGCACATCCCCACTGGGGGGTGTGCAGGAGGCAGCTGATTGATCTCTCGCATCGATGTTTCTAACTCTCTATCCCTCTCCCTTCTTCTCTGTAAAAAATCAATAAAATATATTAAAAAAAAAAAAACTAAAAGAGAATCTCCTCAGTCCCTTAAACATTTCAATCATGACAAAAAAATAATTTTCTGTGTATCTCTCTATATAAAAGGCTAATATGCTAAGTGTCCCTCCACCTGTCCAACCAGTCGCTATGACACATATTGACCACCAGGGGCAGACGCTCAATTCAGGAGCTACCCAACTGCAGTGACTTGGCAGTGGTGGTTCTCAGGTGACAAAACCCAAAACCAGAGAGGAGGGAGCCCAATTCCTTATGTGTTCAAGTGATTTCATTTCACCTGTGACCATGGGTTCTGTTGTCGCTGATGCACTGTTGCCTTGAATCTGGTTTACTATACACTTGTGTTTGCGTTCCACACCCTGTACGACAGCAACTTTGCAGAGTGCCTTCTCACACTCCAGGACCCATTGGGGGATGTCGGAGAGACAGTTTTGGTAGGTCCCCGCAGGCCAGGCCGAGGGATGACCGAGCTCACTCCACAGACAATGGGGAGGGACCATGGGAGATTGGCTCCAGGGTATGTCTGGCCCATCTCCTAGTCCTGCCCGTGCCAGCCACCTTCTAATTAATTTCCTTTCAATGTGCACTCAGTCACTAGTCTAAAAATATCCATAGATAATATTTAGGAAGTTGTACTTCTTTCATATTAAATCGAGAATTGAAAACTTTATCTGTTCATCAAAGCATCAAATGAACGGTTTCCCTGGCATTTGGTTTCAGGCTGAAGTTTTCACCATGTTACAGGTAAGATTAGATTATTTCAGGGCCTTAGTGACACAGAAAAATATATAGTTTTTTAGTCAAGATGGCAGAGTAAGAAAATGTTATGCTTGCCTCCTCAAACAACCACATCAAAATTACAACTACCTTACTGAGCAACCATCATGGAGAATCACCTGAAGACTAGCTGGACAGAACTCCTGTAACTAAGGCTATAGAGAAGAAGCTAAGTTGAAACTGATAGGAGGGGCAGAGACATGGAGGGGCAGGCCCCACACTCATAGTGCAGAGGTCCCTCCTGAGGAGTTAGGAATCCCAGCCCCACACCAGGCTCCCCAGCCAGGGAAGAAAAGTCCCCGTAACTTCTTGGCTCAAGCTGCACATTTTTCTAAAATCTCTTAATGGTTTACCCCCAGCCCCCCGCCACCCGCACCAAACAAGCAGCATTTGGACTCAGCGTGCCCAGTACCACTCAGTTCTCAGCTTAGCCTCTCCCAGGTGCCTTCAAGTCTAGCACAGGTGGCAATCATTGGCAGATCACTTTGTAACTTCTACCAGGTGGCACTGAGCTGGGCACAGACAACAGCTGACCTTAACATGCACCAGAGCACCTCCCAAGAGGCCCCAGAACCAACAAACCCAGTGGCCTGCTTCAGACCACAATGGACTACCACTCCACCACCACAAAACACATCCAAAGGGCGGAGTCAGCAGGCACCAGAACCCTACTAAAGCAAATCCCACTCGAAGCAGTCAGCCCTGCATGGTAGCCCTGGTCATTCCTCACAGCCTGTCAGCCTGAGGGACAATCCCTGCTACTGACATCATAACAGCAATTGAAGTTCAACTCAACAGGAAGGCACACTTACCCCACAAAAGGGACACACCTGGAAGACCCAGCTCTCAGGTAACGGGAGATGGTGTCACTGGGCCCCACAGGACATCTACTACATAAGGCTACTTTGCCAAGACCGAGAGACATAGCAGATCTACTTAATACATAGAAACAATGACAGGGAGGCACCACAAATGTAGAGACTATGAAACATTTCCCATATGAAAGAACAGGAAAACACTCGAGAGAAAGAACTAAACAAAAGGGAGACAAGCAATCTACCAGATGCAGAGTTCAAAACTCTGGTTAAAGTATGCACAATGAGCTCAAGGGAAGAGTAGTTGAACTCAGTGGGAACTTTAACAAAGAGAAAGGAAACACAAAAATTGAGATAGGAAACTTAAAAAAAAAGTCAGAAATGAAGAATACACTAACTGAAATGAAGAATGCATTACAAGGAATCAAAGTAGAGTAGATGAAGCTGAAAAGCAAATCAGCAATTTGG
>NW_006283633.1:373217-382015 GCF_000327345.1 Myotis davidii
CGCCCCCCCGCCCCCCGCCCCAAACAAGCAGCATTTGGACTCAGCGTGCCCAGTACCACTCAGTTCTCAGCTTAGCCTCTCCCAGGTGCCTTCAAGTCTAGCACAGGTGGCAATCATTGGCAGATCACTTTGTAACTTCTACCAGGTGGCACTGAGCTGGGCACAGACAACAGCTGACCTTAACATGCACCAGAGCACCTCCCAAGAGGCCCCAGAACCAACAAACCCAGTGGCCTGCTTCAGACCACAATGGACTACCACTCCACCACCACAAAACACATCCAAAGGGCGGAGTCAGCAGGCACCAGAACCCTACTAAAGCAAATCCCACTCGAAGCAGTCAGCCCTGCATGGTAGCCCTGGTCATTCCTCACAGCCTGTCAGCCTGAGGGACAATCCCTGCTACTGACATCATAACAGCAATTGAAGTTCAACTCAACAGGAAGGCACACTTACCCCACAAAAGGGACACACCTGGAAGACCCAGCTCAGGTAACCAGGGAGATGGTGTCACTGGGCCCCACAGGACATCTACTACATAAGGCTACTTTGCCAAGACCGAGAGACATAGCAGATCTACTTAATACATAGAAACAATGACAGGGAGGCACCACAAATGTAGAGACTATGAAACATTTCCCATATGAAAGAACAGGAAAACACTCGAGAGAAAGAACTAAACAAAAGGGAGACAAGCAATCTACCAGATGCAGAGTTCAAAACTCTGGTTAAAGTATGCACAATGAGCTCAAGGGAAGAGTAGTTGAACTCAGTGGGAACTTTAACAAAGAGAAAGGAAACACAAAAATTGAGATAGGAAACTTAAAAAAAAAGTCAGAAATGAAGAATACACTAACTGAAATGAATAACATAATAGAGAGAATGAACAGTAGATAGACAAAGCAGAGGATTGAGTCAGCAATTTGGAAAATGGGGCAGCAGGAAACACCCAATTAGAACAGCAAAAAGAAAAAACAATTAAAAAACTGAGGATAGTTTAAGGTACCTCTGGGGCATCAATCTACCAACATTTACATCCTCTTAGGGTAGAAGGAAAAAAGAGAGAGCAAGGGATTGAAAACCAATTTGAAGAAATAATAATGGAAAACTTTCCTAACCTAGTGAAGGAAATAGACATACAAGTCCAGGAAACACATAGAGGCCCAAATAAGATGAACCCAAAGAGTCCCACACCAAGACACAACATCACTAAAATGGCAAATATTAGCCCTGGTCGGATTGGCTTAGTGGATAGAGCATCAGCCTGTGGACTAAAGGGTCCCAGGTCCAATTTCCAGTCAGGCACATGCCCAAGTTGCAGGCTCCATCCCCAGTTGCAGGCACCATCCCCAGTAGGGGGCATGCATAAGGCAGCCCATCAGTGATTCTTTCTTATCATTGATGTTTCTCTCTCTCTCTTCCTCTCCCTTCCTCTCTGAAATAAATAAAAATATATATATTTTAAAAAGGAAAAATATTAAATACAAAGAGACAATCTTAGAAGCATCAAGAGAAAAGCAGTTACTTGTCCATGATGGTGCTTCTGTAAGACTATCAACTGATTTCTCAACAGAAACTTTGCAGGCCAGAGAGATTGGCAATAAATATTCAAAGTGATGAAAAGCAAAGACCTACAACCCAGATTACTTTACCCAATAAAGCTATCATTTAGAATTGATGAAGAGATACAGTTTTCCAGATAAGAAAAAGCTTAAGGACCCCAGCTGGTGTTGCTCAGTGGTTAATCATTGACCTATGAACCAGAAGGTCATGGTTTAATTCCCGGTCAGGGCACATGCCTGAGTTGCAGGGTCCATCCCCAGTGGAGATATGCAGGAGGCAGCTGATCAATGATTCTCTCTCATCACTGATGTTTCTATCTCTTTCTCCATCTCCCTTCCTCTCTAAAATCAAAAGACATAGGATTGCTGAATGAATAAGAAAACAAGATCCATACATATGCTGCCTACAAGAGAAGAGAGAGAGAGAGAGAGATAGAGAGAGAGAGAGAGAGAGACACACTTCAGATCAAAAGACACACACAGTCTGAAAGTAAAAGGATGAAAAAAAGATATTTCATGGAAATGGACATGGAAAAAAATTGGGGTGCCACATTTCTATCAGGCAAAAATGAACTTTAAAACCAAGGCTACAACAAGAGATAAGAAAAGATTATTTCAAAATGATAAAGGGATCAATCCAAGGAGAGGATATAACACTTGCAATCATTTATGCACCCAATATAGGAGCACCTAAATATATAAAGCAAATATTGACAGGAAAAAATACCATGGTCTTGGGACAATGACATGATAAAGGGAATAGGAGATATATACACCAGGGAATAGGTGACAACCCATAGATGTACATATACATGTAATTTGGGATTCTGATGACCTTTGGAAGTTTATCATCTTTGGCAGTGGGCATACATCCATGTTATCAAACCAAATTTCTCTTTATATAGCAAATATTTTGTAATGCATGCTTTACCACCCAAGAATGAAGATAATAGATATGTAGATCTACATACACATCGCTTTTTTAACAAAAGCTATAGAATGCTCCATCTTTAATTTAAATATAACTCATAAGAAAGAAATTTATTAGAAAAAAATCTGAAGTTCATCATGTACACTCTTAGACACACTACACAAGAAGATTTCATGAAATAGTCAGGTGTTTGGGACTCTATCTGTATAATCATATAAATATAAAAGCACAAATGCTTCCTGATTCAGGGGTGAAGCATTCAGAACTCAAGATAAATACCATATGATTTCACTTCTATGAGGGATCTAATGAAAAAAAAACTAAACTAAGAAAACAGAAACAGACTCATTGATGCAGAGAACACACTGACAGCTGTCAGAGGGAAGGGAGTGAAGGGGGGCTGGGTGAAAAAGGTGAAGGGATTAAGAAAAAAATGAAACCTCATAGACAATAGTATGGTGATTACCAGAGCGAAAGTGGGGTGGGAGAAGGTAGGAGAGGCTAAAGGGGGAATAAGTGGTGATAGAAGGAGACTTGACTTGGGGTGGTGAGCAAACAATGCAATATGTGGATGATGTAATATAGAATTGTACCCCTGAAACCTATATAATTTATTAACCAATGTCATCCCAGTAAATCCAATTTAAAAAAACAACAACACTCAAGTTCTCTGAATAACTTGCTGTTGTTAAAATGACTTTCTGAAAGGGTGACTGATACTAGATATGTTGGGTAAAACTCTACATAAAATAAAGTTCAAATACACAGTAATTTTTATTTCTGGAAAAAATTGTCTTTATAAAATTATGCAAAAAAGTTGACAATATTTCTCTACCAAAACAGAATTGAGTTTCTATTTGAATAAATATGACCAGATTTTTTTCTGGATGAATGCCCTATGTATCATTTGAAAATTATGTTGGACAAAGGACGATTGCATATACAATATTTCCGGTCCATTTTCACTAAAAAGTCTAGAATTACCCTCTCTCAATCATTATGAAAAGGAAAAAATGCTCTTATATATTGTCTAAATGGCACAGAGAACAGATGCATGGACAATTAAATATGAAATGGAAATTAAAGGCCATTTGGCATCTATGTTAGTAACTGGCTTCAAGACCTGCTATGATTGGTTTGGCAAATGATTTCAATACCTCAGGTGGTATTACACTCTTTTTTTCCCCTTCTTTTTTCGTTAATCCTCACCAAAGGATATTTTTCCATTGAATTTTATAGAAAATGGAAGGGAGGGAGAGAGACAGAGAGAAATATCAATGTGAGAGAGACATGTCAATCGGTTGCCTCCCACACATGCCCCAACCAGGGCCGGGATCAAGCTTGAAACTGAGATGTATGTGCCCTTGACAAGAATGGAACCCGGGACCCTTCAGTCTGAGGGTCGACATTCTATCCACTGAGGCAAACCAGCTAGGGTGATATTGCACTCTTAACTTGATCTCAGCCCCCATTCACAAAGACTATTTCCTCGATTTACTTTCCCTTCTAGCTCCTAAAATAATTAGTTAAAAATCCCTGATGTTAGTTCAATCTATCATTTTACAAGAAAGTAAATTGAAGAGTTAAGTTGGATATTAAATAGTGAAAGCAAACCTTGCTAATTGCTTTTTCACATTATAGATCCAAATCCACAAACTTAACAGCAACTAGTGTAGGGATATCATGCTAAGCACATGTAACTGGACTGAGTAAAATGCCTTCCAATGCCCAGAATCAGTGACTGGGGTCCAAAGTTGAAGACAAAGACATACTAACTACCCAACATTTTAAAGAGAGCTGGTCAACAGTTAAGGTTAAACCTGTTTGCCTCTACAGTGGGGAGCAAGATAGAAACGTACATTGGGTTGTTTTTTTGTTTTTTGTTTTTGTAGAAACTGTAAGCTCTTAGAGTTCAGGGGAATAGAATGGAATTTCTGAACTATCTTGCCAGTGCACCATATATGAAGACTGACCTCAAGGTAAGAGGATGACAACAGCACAAATTTTTGGATTTACTGGCTGCTACAGGGGTTAAGAGGAAGAGGGAAAGTTGAACTTAAGTTTGACCTTCAATTTCAGGGAAATTACAGTGGGGAGATTCCCTAAGAATCTCTTATGAGCTCACATATGCAACTCAATAGAATATTTGGATGTCCACACATAGAAACAACAGGATGAGTCTGTATTTTTTTTATAAGGCTTCCATAACAAATTACCACAAACTAAGTGGCTTACATCAACAGAAATAAATTAGTACACAGTTCAAGAGTCCAGAAGACCAAAGTCAAGTTGGTTGAAGTGTGTATTCCTTCTCTAGGATCTGAGGGAGAATTTATTTCTACTTTCTGGTGGCTTCCAGAATTCTTGATTTTCCTTGACATGTAGATACAAAACTCCAATCTCTCTTTCCATCTTCACATGGCCTTTTTCTCTGTATGGTTCTGTGTTTTCTCCTTTTCTTTCTTTTTGTTTTAAATATATTTTTATTGATTTCAGAGACGAAGGAAGAGAAAGAGATAGAAACATCAATGATGAGAGAGAATCATTGACCGGCTATCTCTTGCAAGCCCCACACTGGGGATCAAGCCCATGTGCCCTGACTGGGAATCGAATCATGACTTGGTTCATAGGTTGACACTCAACCATTGAACCACACCAGTGAGCTACTTTATTTCTTTTATGATGACAATTGTCATTGGATTGAGGGACTACTGTAAATGCAGGATGATGTCATCTTGAGATCTTTAAATTAATTACATCTTTAAAAATACTATTTCCAAAGATGGTTATATTTGAGGGTACCAGGAGCTTAAGACTTGATATCTTTTTGGGGCCACTATCAACAACTGACACCTGTTCAGAGAAGCTCTAGCCAATAAGAGGAAATTCATCACTTCCCATTTAATATATGTTTTTATTGATTTTTTTTTAAAGAGAGGAAAGGAGAGGGATAGAGAGAGAAACACTGATGAGAGAGAAACATCATCAATTAGCTCCCTCCTGCATGCTCCCTATTGGGAATCTAGCCCACAACTCGAGCATGTGCACTGACCAGGAATCAAACCAGTGAGCTCTTGGTTCATGGGTCCATGCTCAAACATTGAGCCACACCAGCTGAGCTCATCACTTCCCACTTAAATAATGACTGGTTTTGTCCCTTAAGCTTTACCCCTAATTCCTGACAGAGAAAAGTTTGGACCTGGAAGAGAGAGGTGAAAGATGTATCCCAGAACCAGACTATCCCAGCCGGTGCTCCCTCTAGGTCCTAGAGACTGAATCTGGTCTACTCTAACTAAAGATGAGGAGATGAAATTTAAATAGAGTTTGGGGTTCAATTTTTGAACTGGACTGGTTTGCATTGGTAAGACTGGTCCACTTATGTGCAGTGTATTTTTTCAATAAATACCTGTAATGTTTCTATTCATGGTTATATATAATTTTTTCTTGTTGTTAATCCTCACCTGAGGTATTTTTTTTCCCATTGATTTTTAGACAGAGTGGAAGGGCGGGGGAGTGACAAAGAGTAACTTCCATGTGAGAGAGAGACAGCAACTGGTTGTCTCCTGCACACACCTTGATTGGGGCTGGGGATAGAGTCTACAACCTAGGTACATGTCCTTGACGGGAATCAAACCCAATACCCTTCAGTCCAAGGGCTCTATCCACTGAGCCAAACCAGTTAGGACTCTCTCAGATATTATGTAAAGAACAAGAAATGAAAATTTGTTATAGCATTGATTGGAGAAAAATAAAAATTAGCTTTATGTTTTTTAGGAAATTGAATTTAGAAAGCACGACAAAATGGTTACATAAACCTTGAATAGTTTAAATAAACATTTGATCTTTGGACAACACAATTTTGAATTGTGCAGGCCCACTTATGTGCAGTGTATTTTTTCAATAAATACCTGTAATGCTTCTATTCATGCTTAGGAATCTGCAGTTGTTATTGTATATAGGGCACTGGAGCAACTGTGGATTTTGGTATCTGCAGGAGTTCTTGGAACCAATCCCACTCAGATCCCCAAAGACAAGTTTGGGAAGAGTCGAAAGTTATATGTGGGTTTTTGATTGTATGGGGGTCGACGCCCCTAACACCTAGCATTGTTCAGGAGTCAGCTGTATATATATATTTTAAATGTTTGAAAAGAATAGTCAAATTGGGGGTGGATAAGGCAGGGCACCAGTAATCAGATGCTCTCTATGCATGAATTAAACCTCTTGTCCAGGACTGGAACTTGGCCTGATGCATTATCATCTCTTTCTTGAATGATGTATTTTAAAATTTATCAATATGTCCTTTCTCCTCTGTCTATTGATATGTTTTGCATGACTATATGAATACCTGGTATCTTAGAATAAGGATTTGTAGTAGTCTAAGCTAACATTTGCATGTTATATTTTATGGCTAGAATTTGTAAAAAAAAAAATGACTAGAAAGTGATTAAAGAGCACATGAAATGTATCTCAAGATTTCAAAATATAACTTAAGCTCATCTTTGAATAAGTGTAAAAGGCTGATATTAGTAATAATTGAATATTTTTTTACTGGATAAAAGTCTCACATCATCTAATTGGAAAAAAATCCATTGGAATCTAAATCAAATTAAATTAAACTCAATTACATTAAGTCTTAATTACTTATATATTACTGTGAGCAGTATCAAGATGTCAAAAGATACAGATCCTGTTTTCATAGAGATTAAAAGCTAATTGAGGAGATTATATTTGAAAAAAAATGAAGAAATTAGATACCAGTGTGGAATATTTTATAAAAGGTATTTGTAAGACAAAAAGTAATATAGGATTTCAGATGAGAGAGGGTTAAAGAGGGTTATTCAGGAAGTCTTCTTTGAAGAAGTGGGATTGAAGGATAGAAGATTATAGGGAGGCACTGACAGGTGATAGAATCACAATGGAAATGTAGATTCATTTCCCCAAATATCACATTAATCAAGAATCAGCCCGGCATGTGTGGCTCAGTGGATGAGCATCGATCTATAAACCAGGAGGTCACTGTTCATTCCCAGTCAGGGCTCATGCCATGCCTGGGTTGTGAGCTTGATCTCCAGTGCAGGCCAAGCAGGAGGCAGCTGATCGATGGTTCTCTCTCTCATCATTGGTGTTACTATCTTTCTCTCCCTCTCCCTTCCTCTCTGAAATAAATTTTAAAAATATATATTTTTTAAAAAAGAATTGAGTATTTGAAAATGCAAATAAAGATTAACACCTTGAAATTATATTAGTCTCATTTTAGAGTCTGGCATGTTTACCAATATATTAAAACTTGGCCCAGTGCACGAATTTATGCACCAGTGGGGTCCCTCAGCGTGGCCTACGGGATCGGGCCAAAACCAGCTCTCTGCCATCCTTATAAACCAGGGGTCCTGGATTATAAGAGGGTGCAGGCCAGGCCGAGGGACCCCACCAGTGCACAATTGGGGCTGGTGATGGATGTGGGAGTTTGCCAGCCAGGGAGGGACAGTGGGAGGTCTCCAGGGCATGTCCAGCCTGTCTCACTCAGTCCCAATCAGCCAAACCTCAACAGCAAGCTAACCTACTAGTCAGAGTGTCTGCCTGCTGGTGGTCAGTAATTGTCATAGTGAGCAGTTGAGCGGCCTTAGCATATCATTAGTATATTATGCTTTGATTGGTTGAATGGATGACCAGATGATCTGACACTTAGCATATTAGGCTTTTATTATATAGGATATACTCAAAGCCACCATGCTCTATCTAGGGAAAAATAATTATTGAACAATTCTTCCAGAATTTTTATTATTAAAATATTGCATTGGGAAAGTATTAAGAGTATGGGAGAACTTCCATTAACAAATCTCCTGAGATATTTCAAAGGCACTGAATTTTGAGTATCAATGAACCCATATTAAGAAAAAAATATAAAAGTCAAATTTTCAATTGAGATGTGTAAAAGACTTCAAATAATTATATTATACTAGTGGCCTGGTGCACAAAATTCATGCAGGGGGGGAGGGCTTCCCTCAGCCCAGCCTGCACCCTCCCCAATCGGGGACTCCTTAGGGGATGTCTGACTGCTGGCATAGGCCCAATTCCACAAGGATTAGGCCTAAACCGGCAGTCAGACATACCTCTCACAATCTGGGGCCACTGGCTCCTACCCGCTTGCCTGCCTGCCTGCCTGATTGCCCCTAACCACTTCTGCCCGCCAGCTTGATCGCCCCTTAACTGCTCCCCTGCCAACCTGATCACCCACAACTGCCCTCCTCTGCCAGTCTGATCCCCCCAACTGCACTCCCTTGCTGGCCTGATCACCCACAACTGAC
>NW_006283633.1:382222-382855 GCF_000327345.1 Myotis davidii
TCTCTATATCTGAACTGATAGCCAGATATATGCACTATACTGCCAAACTAGTCAAAAAATTGAACTGCTTTCTTACACCTTACACCAAACAGCTGCTGCCCTTAAAACCCCTCCTCAGCCCCCACCTTAGGTTCTGCCTTCAAAGTTCATCCACATTTGGTTGTGATTGGTCGCAGTTCATCCAGACTAGGTTCTGATTGGTTGGTTTCTATGCCAGTCAGTGTCAGAAACTCTGCCTCCTAGGCAGCCATTGGCTCCTTGCAGTTCATCCAGATTTGGTTCTGATTGGTTGGTTTCTATGCCAGTCAGCATCTCTGGGCCTATCTCTGGGCCTAATCAGAGAGGTGGGGCTCATCAGCAGCCATGCCCAGGCTGTTGGCAAGTGGGCTGAACTGCTGATCTCTCCCTGAGAGGTCAGCAGTACCGGCCGCTCGGCACTCCCCACCCACCGGAGCCTGCTGAGCACATAGCCTGGAGCCTTCGGTCGTTTTGGATGTTATGGACCCTGGGTTTTTATATATTAGGATATATATTGTTTATTTTTCTTAAACTAAGATATTTTATACAAAATTTTGAAGTTTTTTTTAGGTTTAAAAAAATTGATTTTGAGAGAAAGAGGAGAGAAGAGGGAAA
>NW_006283633.1:382881-384638 GCF_000327345.1 Myotis davidii
AATATCTATGTGAGAGAGGAACATTGACCAGCTACCTTCTGCACACCTCCTACTACAGACTGAGCCACAGCCCGGACCTGTGTATGTGATGACTCCCAACCAACTGAGACCACTGGCCTGGGACAAAATGTGGCCAATTTTATATATATTCTTATTACCCATGTGGTATTCATAACACTCCTACTATTTATGGCTCTTCTTCCTCTATCTACTAATCCCAGCAACAAACCTCCCTGTCACCTTCCGTGGCCTCGTTTGTCATTTGAGAGCTAATTAATACTTACAGGCTCATTATTACGAGCTTTATAGAAAACTATGCCAAAATTACAATTGAAACCTATTTCTGGTTAAGTGACTAAGAGTTCATGTTTATTTAACCAAAAAATATTTTAAAAACTAGTATTGATAAATATTTACCAGGGGTAGATAAACATTTTATGGAGCCAAAAACTCATGATTTGGGTGGGGGACTTCATTCAAGAAAAAATACATTTAGATTTTTCAAAAAGCTAATTATAAACATAAAATTGAGCAGCTAAAGTACTTCTATTAGTTAACTGTCTGATACTTTTGTACACCTTTCTTGCATAGTCTGAAAATTATATAAAATTAATGTTATTAAGACTTAAAAATTTTTTTCTAGGTTATATTGACCTATATAGTTGTGTAATCAAGTTATTCTTATATTGTTTGAATGATAACAGAATATGCCACCCCCAAATATGCCTCTTTGGCATAAGTATTATTTTGAGCTGAATGCTTTGAGAAACAGTATACACAAAAGAAGCTCTATAATCAGCAAGGAGAAGTTATTCTTTTGAAAGGGACATTTACATTTATAAATGTAATCTTTATTTGTAAGAATGTCTCCATCTCCATTCCAGGAAGAGAAGGATGCCTTTAAATCACAAGAGAATCTTATCAATAGAGAAGGCACTAACTTAAATCTGCATAACAAACCTTATCCTTGTTCACTGAGCTTTTCCTGTTAATCTCCCCATAACTGGCCTTTCCTCCACACCACACTCCTAGGCCCCCAAATACACCTGTGTTTCTACTATTTTTAGCTGAAGGTAGTATTTAAGCCTGAGTTCAAAGCCGCCTCAGAAAGTTATTCCCTTTTTCATGGGTATCTTCCATGTATATATGAGGTATGCATGTTAATAACTGTGCTTGTTTTTCTCTTATTGATCTGTTTTTTATTATAGGCAGTCTCAGAGACTCAGAAGGATAGAAGAAAATTATTTTTCTTTCCCTCCATCTCTAGTCTTTATTTTTCTACAATAATGTATTCAAAAATATTATCAAAGGTCATGCTTACCAACCCCTACGAAACATCTCCCTCCTTCCATTTTTACTTCCCACGTTCTAATTAGGAGGGCATGGCAGTGTCAAGAGAGGCTGAAGTAAGAAGGCATGCACTTATGTCTTCATTCAGTGGCATCTTCACTCTTAAAATAAATGAATGAGTAAATGAATGAATTCCATTGAACATTTAATGATGTTCAACATAGTCTAAGCCAGTGGTTCTCAACCTTCCTAATGCCACGACCCTTTAATACAGTTCCTTGTGTTGTGGTGACCCCCAATTTCATTGTTACAAATTGAACATAATTAAAGCATAGTGATTAATCACAAAAACAATATGTAATTATATATGTTTTCTGTGATGGTCTTAGGCGACCCCTGTGAAAGGGTTGTTCGACCCCCAAAGGGGTCTCGACCCACAGGTTGAGAACCGCTGTTAAGGACAGAAA
>NW_006283633.1:385007-401371 GCF_000327345.1 Myotis davidii
TTGTATTGTTTTTCCCTTCCGCAATGACAAAAAGAGCATTATAATCAATATGCATAAATATTGGACAAACAGAACTTGTCTAACCTGACTGTGAAATTTAGTCAGCTTTAATGGGGACTCATGACAATGACACAGCTTCCTTATGTATCATAGACTTAAAATACTGCCAACTGCACTTTTACTGAGTCTGTAAGTCATGTGTTGAGCAGATGAAGGTGAAGGATTCTATCAATTTTATTCTACTTTTCCCTTGCCCTCTACATTGCACATCTTTGAATAGATTTTTCAAATAATTTTACTGAAATGAGGACTCTTAGAGTTCCCTCTGGCAGACCTATAAATCACATACTTTAATAGCGACTTCTATTTTCTGGCCCTTCTCTATTTTTCTATTAGTTTGCACATAAGATTTTGTTGTCTACCTCTCACTTCCATGAAATATAAAATTCTATCCCTAAGCACCGTGCTCTGATTTTCTTCTGGATCAGCTAGTTTAGCGCTTTACTTCTGTCATGAGAGTAACAATAATTTATCTTGTACTTCTATCCACTGCTGCTTCTGAACTTGCAAAATTTTCTCTTTCTCTTACAGACTGCATGCCTATAATACCAATGATCAAAAAACCCTTTCTCTAAGCCTGCTCGCTAACAAAGCAATTGGTAGGCCAAATGATGCAACTTATGATAAATGGTCAAGTGTTTTAGAGTTGTCTTCAGATGACCTTGTAGAGAACTCAATACCAGCAAAGGAATAAATAAATTTAATTGCCAAGGTCCACACTTTGGAAAATAAAGGGGCAGAGGAGACTGAACCATAGACATAACACTGCAGACTTCATGTGGTCATTAGATGAGCTTCGCTCCTGCAGTTATCCCCTCTCCTGTGTTCCACAGCGATCCTTCTGACATGTAGTGCATGCCACTGGCAAAGGGAATCTGCAGGAGGCAGTGGCAGCAAAAGCAATCATCCTGAATAGCCCACAAATAAGATGAGTGTCTTATAAAAATAATCTAAGTTGGTGGCTGATGCATAGATGTCAGCCCTGAAATGTGGCAGAGACCTATTGGTGTGATTTTTTTTTTTAATAATGAGAAAGATGTTAAAAGCAAATTTGAACCAATGCATAGCAGAGGAAACACATTTTGTAGGATGATTTATTTGACTCTATTTAAATACATGATAAATTAGAAATCTGAAGGAGTATTATTTGGCAGACTTTCTGGGAAAAGAACAAGAACTGAGTATTATAAAACAGAGACAAGTTCTTTTCTAAGAATAGCAACTTTCAAACTCAAAACAATTATTTTTTTAATTTAAAAATACAAGCATAGATCAAATGGAAAGTTTTAATATCTTAGTAAAACGTGAATTATGCCAAGAAGAGAATGTGGGCTCTTTTTAAACATTTAGCCAAAAAATTTTACATTCAGATGGATTCAGAACAGCACCCTATTACCACCCTATTATTATTTGAATCACTGCTTCATTATTAGAATTGTATCCTGTGGCTAAAATCCACATCCTCTTAGAATTTTAATACGCAAAAAAATATTTTAAAATACT
Source organism: Myotis davidii (assembly GCF_000327345.1). Taxonomy (NCBI): domain Eukaryota; kingdom Metazoa; phylum Chordata; class Mammalia; order Chiroptera; family Vespertilionidae; genus Myotis; species Myotis davidii. Next base: position 386,571 of record NW_006283633.1, read on the forward strand.
TAATTCTTTACCATTCTTACTCCAACCACATTCACTGTCAACCTAGAGGACTCATGTGGCGACACTCTATGTCCCAATTTCAATCTTAGTCACAAAGGGAAACCTTCTAATTCTGTCACCATTTAATGATAGACAGATAATTGTGTACTCATTTGACCTTTTTCCATGGTTTCCTGTTTGATTAGCAGGCTATTCCTGTTCCCTTACAATAAAAGGTAGAATGGATGTAGCCAGTCAGAATTCAGAATATTTAAGCAGCTAAAGCCTAACAGCCCACTGCTGGCATGTAACACAGACATTAAAATTCTAATGACTCATTTCCCTGTCACAGATGAGAAAAGGAATGGAAATAGACATAACATGGATTGTTCTTCTGAAACTAATTATAACAGGAATTTGAGATGGTAAAGACTTCATCCATTCATGTAAGTCAGTGTTTCTTTTAGTTTGTTTAGCCCTTGGGTTTTACCAAATTTTGGGTTTTCTGAGCATTTGAATCAGGCTAGCTTAGCGCTCAGTATTAAAATAGATATTTCTAAGATGAAAGAACAGAGTTATGAGAAAGAATGATAAAAGGAAGGTTATAGACAAAGGTATACCCTCCTTATTGGAGGCATAATTTAAAGCTTTATTTTAAAAAGAAATCATATTCTAAGAAAAAAGAATCATTTGGACTACAAATGTATATCTATACAAGACATTTCCTTTAATTTTTTTGTGTTGGCATAATATAATCTCAGATATAAACTATTTTTATCCTACACTATAGCAAATAAGTCAAAATATTCCAATAAACATATTTCTTGAATTTAGGGGAGGTGCTTTGCAAGGTGTAGTGATATCACAGTGACTAAATACAGCATATTTCCTGTCTTCTTGGATTATAGAATCAAGTTAATAAAAAATACAGTAACCAAATGATCACACAAAAAATAAGATATTGCCACTATAACAGCTAGTATGGAGGATACCAGAACATGTCACCCCAAAAGATGCCTATTTAGCATACTTTGAACTAAAGGCCACGGAAGACCAGCAGAGAGAGGAAAGGTTCTAAATACAAGGCACGAGTTTTCCATTTGTAAAGGAAATTTCCATTTATAAGAGAAATTCTATCAGTAAACTGTGTCTCCCTTTCCTACATCAGGAAAAGGAGGACTCTGAACAACTCTTATGAATGAAGAAGGTATTGCACCCATTGACTCAAATCTGCATAATAAATTATACTAAGAAAAACCTCATTGCCCTGGCTGGTGTGGCTCAGTTGGTTGGAACATTCTCCAGTCCAGTCCATCAAAAAGCAGTGGGTTCCATTCCCAGTCAGGGCACATACCCAGGTTTCGAATTTGATCTCCTGCCACGGTGCATAGAAGAGGCAATTTATTGATGTTTCTCTCTCACATCGATGTTTCCCTCTCTCTCCCTCTTTCTTTCTCTAAAATCAGTTTTTAAAAAGACATATTCTTGCCCTAACTGGTTTGGCTCAGTGGATAGAGTGTCATCCTGAGGACTGAAGGGTCCTGGGTTCGACTCTGGTCAAAGAGATATCGGGTTAATTTTCCTGGTCACCCTCCTTCCCAAAAGCCTAAGACCCTTTTTCCTTTGTTTTAGCTGAGGCTAGAATAGAAGTCTAAGTTCTAAACAACCTTTTTGGTTACATGCCCCTGAGTGCTCTCATGTATAGTTTATATGCATGATGCCCTTGTTAATAAACCTCTCTGTTTTTCTCTTCATACTCTGTCTTTGGATAGCCTAATTTACAAAGTCCCGGCTAGTGGACCTAAGTCAAGTCGAGGAAAATATTTTCCTACCCTACAAATGTGTCAGTGAGACAGGTTAGTAAGAAGCTAGGAAAATACCTTGGCAAGAGGAATGGGGAAACTGAGACAGCTGAACTAACTGCTGGAGCAATTTATAGCCAGATAATAAACACAATGTCTTATCTTTCCTCAACACGGACACTTAGGAGCAAATAGTTTACATATTCTAGACATCCTGGGCAGCCTCCCCTGGGTCCAGTCCCACTTCAGTGACATTCTTTGAAGGTGAAACTGATCGGAAATGGCCTGTCCCTATGCGCTCACGTCAGTACATCACCATGTTAAAGAGCGCACCTGGAAAGCTGATGACTATTCTGCTGAGTTCCTCCTCCTCTAGGATTCCCACCTGAAGAAGAAGGACAAAAGCCCTCAAAACAAATGATGTCATGCACCTCCTAAGAGTATACCCCTACCTTTCTCTGGGGCACATACTTAAAAAAAAATCCCTTACCGGTTTGGCTCAGTGAATAGAGCATCGGCCAAGGACTGAAGAAGGGGGCCGGAATGTGATTCCAGACAAGGGCATGTACCATGGTTGCAGCTTGATCCCCAATAGGGAGCGTGCAGGAGGCAGCTGATCAATGTTTCACTCCCATCAATGTTTCTAACTCTCTATCCCTCTCCCTTCCTCTCTATAAAAATCAGTAATATATATATATATTTTTTAAAAAACAACCAAACTCTGGTGGCCCCCATGGGTCTTGCAACCAGGGGAAAAGCAGGCAGCAGTCCCTGAACCTGTCTCCAAGGCCCCTTTTCTCTGACTTATCAGTGAGCCAGAGCAGCCCCACCGAGGCTCTCTCCTGTTGCTTCTTCTATCCTAAACCCATCCTTGCCTCACTGCCCCCAGCTTTAATGAACGTGCTCTCAGAATCACCTGCCTCGTGCTGTGAAACCTTGCCTGCATGCAGTCAAAAACGCACACACCGCTGGCTGGCCTGAGGCAGACCTGCTCCTGCCTGGTCCCTGTCCAGTAACATAGGGAGGCACACAGTGGCTATGAGAACTTATAATGTGTAATGACCAAGGTGGGGAGTCCTGGCAATGGTGTGGCCAAGGAAGTAGTGACTGACGGAGAAAGGAAAGAGAGGGAGATTTAACTAGTGTAGGGGAGGGAGGACTCCTAGTAGAGGGAACTGTCTCTGAAAAGGCAAGGATAGGAGAGAGCTTGGTAGTTCAAGGAAATGACAGATTGATGCCATTGTAAAAGACTGAGGAGAAGGATGTTGCAAGACATGAAGGGGAAAAGGCCAAATAATAATATGCAAGACTTGCTATCTTATATCCCTTTTTAATTATTTTGGCCTTTTAAAGAAGAACGAAATGGCCGAAACCGGTTTGGATCAGTGGATAGAGCGTCGGCCTGTGGACTCAAGGGTCCTGGGTTCGATTCCAGTCAAGGGCATGTTACCTGGGTTGTGGGCACATCCCCAATAGGGGCTGTGCAGGAGGCAGCTGATCGATGTTTCTCTCTCATCGATGTTTCTAACTCTCTCTCTCTCTCCCTTCCTCTCTGTAAAAAATCAATAAAATATATTTAAAAAAAAAAAAGAAGAACGAAATGGGTGTGTGTGTGTATATATATATATCTGTATAATTAGATTTCTCTTTAAAGTACTTTATTGGGTAGAATGGGTTGGTAGGCAGTAATGCAACTGGAGATAAGAGGTGCCCAGTAAGGGAGCTGGAGCTGATGAGAAAGAAGTTAGGAATACAGGTTATTAAGCACTGGAAAGTTCACAACTACTGTCCAAAACTGAAAGGGAATTAAATAGATTTAGAAAAGACATGTCATATCCCAAGAAATTAGAAACACTAATCAGAAAGGATATATGCACCCCTATGTTCATAGCAGTACAGTTTACAATAGCTAAAATTTGGGAACAGCCTAAGTGCCCATCAGCAGATGAGTGGATTAAAAAATGGTGGTACATCTACATAATGGAATATACCATGCTGCTGTAAAAAAGAAAGAACTTTTACCACTGGCAAAAGTGATGGAACTGGAGAGCATTAGGCTAAGCGAAATAAGCCAGTCTGAGAAAGATAAGTATCACATATCTCACTCATTTGTGGAATATAATTCTGACCCATGGTTACCCAGATAAAGAGTAGCACGGATAGATTCTGACTCTAAGTTTGAGGCCTGTTTAATAACTTGCTTGAAATAACTTTTTTTGATCGATTGGTTGTTTAGTTTTATTTAATATTGTCTTTATTTTACATTTTCAAACTTGCTTAGAAAGTCCAATGTTGTGAATAGATACAACAAACATGACATCCTTGCTTGCTACTGATCTTAGCAGCAAATTTTCAGTATTACAACATTCTGATGTTGTCTGTAGAGTTTTTATAAATTCCCTTTGTCAGTTTGAGCAGTTCCCTTCTATTTATAGTTGATGGGTTTTTTTAATTTTTTTATTGATTAAGGTACTACATATGTGAAATAACTTTGCTGGCTGTTGAGGTAAACCATTAGAATTCTTTCTGACCCAATAAGTAGTCCATTTCTTGAGATTGAATTATTGTCATGATTCTTCTCTCATTATACCAACACACTTGACATACACCTCTTCGTGGGTGTTTTTCAGCACCCCTTGATTTTAGGCTTGGTGAAATAACTTCCTTTGACCAAGGGCGAATGAGCAGAACTAACAACGTAGCAATGCCAAGCCTGGCCCTTAGGGGGTCACACATTTTTGTGCTTATTAACTTGCACGTTTCCAGTGCGGTCAGAGGAAGAGACACACACCTCTGGTTACCTCTCTGACACAAGGAGAATGAAAGACACCGCAGTGGGGCCACCCAGTGCCTCAGTCCTTCACTTAGAAGAAGGATGCCAGTCACCACTGCCATCTAGTCAGGTCCCACTGAGACCAGCCAAGCCCCAGATGACAAACTGATGCTGAGGAATAAATTAGTGTTCTTTTAATTCACTGAATTTTGTTGTGGTTTTGTACTGAGCATCAACACCATTTCTCAGAATCTTCAATACGCTGGGATTCTGAGGATCCCTCCTGTGGAGGACTGCTTCTTCAAACCAGGATTGGGAAAGGCCAAATTAGAATAAGATCTATCAATCAGATAGATTACGTTGTCCCTACGTTTCTCTAAGTTCAATACTCCTTAATTTTTGTGGGAAGCCATGAGTTTAGTAACGTATGGCATATGTTATAGGGTGTTGGTTGGGACAGTTCCTATCAACTTGAACTTCTTGGCTAAATCTCCAAAGCTGCAGACAGTATGTGATATTTTACTCCCACATTCAAAGAAAGCTACAAACACAGGAAATAGAATTTACAGACATGATTTAAATGCTCCCTTAACTGTCAACTACCATTACCACTTTCAATCTCTGTTAAAAATGACTGGAAGACTCCTTGAGAAAATTGCTTAAAGAAAATATAAGAGTAGAGAATGGTGTGTCCTCTATCTTTCCTTGTTTTGTGTCTCCATCAGTGAGAAGTGCCCAAAAGAATCGTTCATAGAAATGAGTTCTCTATAAGGGGGAAGGCTAATATCTGTCTCACTATTTGGATCTTACGCTTGCTGACCAGCAAATCTCCTAATGACATAGGGCATGAGAGAATTCTTAGGAAAAACTGACACAAGTCCCCAGGATTTGGGGGGTTTTGTGAAGAGAAAGACTGGTATACACTTCTTTTGGGAAAGTCAGAGAATAGGATGCCAGCCTTGGTAAATTCATGACAAGGTGAAGGGAGAAGACGGTACAGGAAGCAGGCAGCACTACAGCATTTTGAGGCGCCAGGAGGCATGAGTTACCTTGGGCTATGAGGATGCCATTGTGGGTCAGCAGGCTTGATCTGCGCTATGGACAGATGAACAAAATTAAGACAAGAGTGAAAAGAGACCAGTCAAAAAGCAGGACCTATTGTGTATGAGCCAACATAAACTCATGTACGCCTGACGTGACAGAGTACACTGACAACCAGATTACAGCAGCATCCAGCCATTAAAACATTTGCTCTAATTCTTTATCACATTCAAATCCTATTTTGGAAATACATCAAAAGGATTGAGAAAGAGCTGGGTGGAAGGAGGTGGGGGAGACAAGGCTTCATCTCTACTGCAGTTACCAGGCCACAGATTTGATGTGAAGAGTAGAGGAAAAGCTTTGAAATTTATTTAAGGTCAGATAGACTTTTTATAGTTGACAGGAACTGTATTCAGCTACAAGACCTGCTAGAGATACTGTCATCAGGGAGAAAGGGGAGTCTATATCAGAAGACAGCAAAGGGCAAAGAATAATGAATAAAGCTGTTCATTTACTGCACTTCATTAAGTTAAACCATTTAAAAAGGTAGCTGTATATATGTATGTATGTATGTATGCATGCATACATGTGTGTATGAATTAATATCACTTGTATGACAAATAATTTGGCCTTCCCCCAAAATAGGCTAGCCTCTGCCTTCAGCTTCTATGCAATAATCTGTTTTGTTTACAATGTACAATGGGGGACTGGTCACACTGGATCTCAGTGTAGAGCTGAACATGCTAGAAAGACCAATCCTGTGGACTGGAATAGAGATTTTTTTGTCACATGTTATCAGTTGACCAGGTTTTATGGATTAAATGTCTGTGTCCCCCACAAAATACATTTTTTAATATATTTTATTGATTTTTTTTACAGAGAGGAAGGGAGAGGGATAAAGAGTTAGAAACATCGATTAGAGAGAAACATTGATCAGCTGCCTCTTGCACACACCCTACTGGGGATGTGCCCGCAACAAAGGCACATGCCCTTGACTGGAATCGAATTTGGGACCCTTCAGTCCTCAGGCCAGCGCTCTATCCACTGAGCCAAACCAGTTAGGGCAGCCCCACAGAATACATTTGTTGAAGCCTTAGCTCTTAATGTGATGGCATTTGGAGATGAGGTTTTTGGGGAGGTGATTTGGGTAATACCCCATCTATGGTAGTTTGTTATGGCAGTCCAGGCAGATAATACACCTAATAGCTGACCTAAACTACATGGGAATCCAGTCAGGGTAGCCTCTGTGAAAACTGTGGACGCTGCCAAGAGAGAACTCGATTGGAAGACAACAGAAGCTTCATGTTTGGGACCCTCATAGACCCCGCACTGTGCACATCTTCCCCTGGCTAATTTTTATCTGTATTCTTTCCCTGTAATAATCTGTGACTATGAATATGCAAGCTTTCACTGAGTTCTGTGAGCTTTTCTAGCATATTACTGACAGTGAGGGTGGTTTTGATTACCCCCCAAACTTTCAGTTGATAGTCTTAGCAGGCTGGGGAACTATGTCCTCAAACCTCACAGTTTGGTTAACTCTGGTAGCACCTGAGAATTAATGTTTGTTAAGTTTAATTGAATTCATATAAATTAAGTCATGTTGTCCATACAATTTATCTAATTGTTTAACACATTAAAAGGTATATATTTATGATTTGTAAAAGTAATACATATAGATCCAAATTTAAAAACAAATTAATACATGTCATTTTAGGAAATTTTAGGTTATAGAACAGAATATAATTAAGAAAATTAAAATCATCTGTAATCACATCACCCAGGTATATGCAACATGAGTATGTTAACATATTAGTGTATTAACTTACATACTCTTGGTCACCTGAGATAATATTATTATGATCACACTGTTCAGCAGAATGGTTGCAACTACTTTCCAGGCACAGCTACTTTTCTGGCTCAAACAATATCATCATGTCCTAGTCTCTTTCTTTGCTTACTTGCTCTCTTATTTCACCATATGTATTCTTTATTTTCCACACTGTGACAAGATGGCTGCAGTCACTCCAATTTCCGTATTCTCAGGTTTAAGTTCAGTGGAAAAGCCCCCAGAAAGATCCTAACATCTGAATAGATCCTCTTAGGTCACATGCCCAGCCTTGAACTACAGATTGGCTTGAGGCCAGATCACATGCTTCACCATTAGGGTTTGGGGTGTAGTCCACAAATAAATGCCAAGGCCTGTTGTTATAGAAGAGGGGGAAATCACTGCTGGAGAATTCAAGCAAAAAAATATGTTTATCAGAATATGATTATAGACTATTGCTATTTTTCAGTGAGCTATTTCCAAACATTGCCTTAGGAATTCTGTGTGTGTGTGTGTGTGTGTGTGTGTGTGTGTGTGTTTTCTGTTTTTTTTAAGATTTTAAAATTGTAAATTATTTGCCATAATTCTTAAAAACATAAATTATTTCATTTTCCACATACATTCAATTTGACTAATTTTGTGTATATAAATTTTCTGAGACATAAATGTCCATTTTTTATAATTCCTTTCAATTGTTTTGTGCTTTTAAAAGTCCTCCCTGTAATACAATAAAAGATTATTCATTGTTTCATGTGTTGCTTATTATTTCGTTTTTGTTTTTTCATTTTGATTTGCTTTGTAGTATTTGTGAATAGTAATTTCATGATCCTCTATATAGCATACAAAGAAACACGGATTGGCATGCAGAAAGAGTACTTCATATCTTTCTGAAATTGACCTGCCTAGTTTTCTCTGTTTCAAAACGCAGACAACTGTGTGAACTGTTTATATCCTTTAAGAAAAATTAAAGAATTCGGTCACACTCTAGAAACCCAAGAATCATACTTCCCCCACATTATTTGCAAAGACTAGCAGTGAGCATACAGAGTTTACCAATTTCCATTGCAAGGGGATGAATTCCTAATGACTGCGTTGTGGTCACGTCTGATACAATTTGACATTATGAGGTCATTCCTCAGAAGGGAGAGAAAGTAATCCTTTGGGTAAATTTTCTCTCATCTCCTAGTTATGAAAGCTTTTACACTGCGTTTTTCTTACTTGGATTTACTCATCATTGAACACATTACAATATTCTGCAATCACACCTGAAAACAACCGTGGAAAGAGATGAAGAAAGAAGCGGAGCAGGAAAATGTCGCCTCAGTTTCTCTAACAAGACCGTCACCTCCATCACCTCTTAAATAGCAGAAGGAAACTGCCAGGAATCCCTCAGCTAAAAGATTCCAAGGGGCTTCACCAAAATGCCGTGCGTGCTCTCCTAAATATCTAGACTTTCTGACCAATTTTTAGTCATATATTTCTTTTTCTCAACTTGTGGGACCTGTGAGAATCAGCACCATCTAATTCTATGGGAGGGTTTGAGAAACAAATCCAATAAACTGTTAAATAATAATGATTTAATTAAAAGTGTAAACGTGCAACAAGGGCCTTATTGAAGGGCCACATCTGAGTACACAATAAACTTCAGTTTATAAACTCTTTCAATACAAGAATTAAGAGTCTTCTTAGAAAACTGTAAATGGACCCTAAAGTTTGACAGTTAAACTTAGAAACTATCAAGCATCTATATGAGCCCTAACTGGTTTGGCTCAGTGGATAGAGCGTCGGCCTGCAGACTGAAGGGTCCCAGGTTCGATTCCGGTCAAGGGCTTGTACCTTGGTTGCGGGCACATCCCCAGTGGGGAGTGTGCAGGAGGCAGCTGATTGATGTTTCTCTCTCATCGATGTTTCTAACTCTCTATCCTTCTCCCTCCTCTCTGTAAAAAATCAATAAAAATATATTAAAAAATAAAAAAAAGAATCTATATGAGAGGCACCAGGAACTCCTCTATTTCTCTGATTCACACCAACATCCACATTCAAGCATCACATACTGTGGCATCTACCTCCTAAATAATTCTTTAACATTACTCTTTCAAAATTGCCATTTTAGGATGAAGCCACCATCTTGACTCAATTGTATTTCTATAATAGGTTCCACACTGCCTCGCTCAGTTCATCTTTAATTTTGCCGTTTGCCCTTTATTCATTGAAAATGTGTGGAAGGATAATTTTGCTAAACACCAATCTTAAAATAGCACTCTACTTGAAGGGGTGCTCTTTACTCTTAATATAAAATCCAAACTTCCTAAATGACTCCCAAGGCTCTCAGGATCTGGCTGAGCTCCCCCGTCTTCTCTCTTCCCATTCTCCTGTCTTACCCAATGCTTCAGCCATTCATGAATTCGCTCAGAACTGCACAGATGCCATACTGTCTCTAACTCTCCAAGTCTTTACTATAGGCACTTCTTTCCTCTTTAAAGTGACTCTCCCTGCAGCCACCAATCCTGTCCTCACTTGCACTTCCTTAGTCTAAAGAGAACTGATATTTTAAGTCTCGCCCTACAGAACATTTTCTCTAAGATCCCTCCTCAGACTCTCCAAATTAGGGTTAGTTGCCTCTCCCCTGTGTTCCCATCTATAGTACATTGAATGTCATATTTTCAGGCATACCCTACTGAATTATAATTACTTATTTTCTTTTAACCTGTCACACTTAATTAAAAACATTTTGGCCAGAGATTGTGGCTTTCATGTTCACCAACACAGGTCTGATGTATACTAGGTTTTTATAATTACACTTGTCCTGGCTCAACAGAGAACTCACCATGTGTTTGGCAAATAGAAAGGTTTCATCTTAAACCTCCGTCAATGAGGCGGCTGATGGTAATGTCCTTCAATTTAGCCAAAGGAAATTTGCTTGAAGTGCCTTGTGAGGGAAGGTTGTAAGAGACATTTAGATGTCAATTAATCAGAGTGTACAATATTAGTTAAAAAAAAAGACAACAAAGAAAAAATAGATATCTGTGGGTGGAGAAGGACTCAGAACTGGGATCAAATCATTAGAGTGATGATGAGAGAAAGGAGTTGGGCATCTCATCTGTGGCTGAGGACTCTTGGTGAGTGGAATGAACCCAGTTGCGAGGGACAGAGCTGAGATGCATAGTACCAACATGTCAGTGATACAGGAAAATGCCAGGAGTGAAAATCGGGAAAGGGGTGAAAGAAGATTTAAAACTGTCATGGAATACAGAGGTGTCTTCTTAGGATCATGTGAGGAAAAGAAATTTGGGGTGAACCTGGAATCCCAGTGATGCCACTAGTGAAGCTCAGAGACAAAAAACATTTCTGCCTTTGCCATCCACGTATCACACAATAGTATGGCTTTGGGGGGAAAAAATGATATCTCTGTGCATAACTATAACTTGGCCATATTTCACAATAATATAACTGTTAGTTAGCATTTACTTAGAACCAGGTAAGATAAAAAGTACTTTGTATGCATCAACTCATTTGCATTAAGCTGAATAATGGCTGCTAAATTTATCTATATCCTAATCTTCAGAACCTGTGACTATTTCCTAGCCTGGCAAAAAAAAGGCGGGGAAAAGAGGGAGTAGAATTTTCAATTCAATTCAATTCAATTTAATTAAGTATCTTGAGATGAAAAATGCAGGTGGCCACTAGAAGCTGAGGTAAAAACAACAACAACAACCCAAAAAAATAACAATAACACACACACACACACACACACACACACACATACACAGACAGACACACACATACACAGACACAGATACAGACACAGACATACACACACAGATTTTTCCATCAGAGCCTCCAGAAAGAATCAATCCTGTTGACACCTTGGTTTTTTTCTTAGTGAATCTGATTTAGGACCTAGAACCATAAGAGGATACCTATGTGTAGTTTTATGTCACTAAGTTGACGGTAATTAGTTATTGCAGCAACAGGAAACTGATCCACCAGTTAGTTCTCATGATCACAAACTATTATCAGAAGCACAGGAAAGTGATGTAAGCTGAAAGCATTATCCAATCCAGACAGTTTGATTCCAATCTCTTGCCCTTTGCTACTACACTGTCTTCCATAGTGGGAAAACTGACTTGCCCAGTACATACCTATGCTTGATCTAACCAAACGTGGGTTTTTGATTAAACAATGCCGTAAGAATTCAAAAACAGAAACTTTTGGGAAAACTTTGTTTGGAAATGGTATCAGCTATTTTTAAGCTTCCGTTTTGTTGGGTCCGAGCCCCTCTGCCAGGGACTGGACCTCCTTCAATACCGGGTATTCGACGGCGATGCCATGAGAAGTTGTGGATGTACTAGTATAAGAGAGTCTTTATTTTAGAAGCCAGTGGCCATGTAGCCATTGTCATGACAGGAGCTATTAGACAAAGCAGTTCTTCAAAGTGAAGTCCCATACAGTAGCCTTACACCAGCTAGGTAACAATACATCTTTCCTACAAAGTAGCAGTAGCCTCCAACACAGGAGCTGTACAGGACCCAACCTTAGAGATCAGCCTCCCTAAGCAGCTGCCTCCGAGCTGGCTGCCTGCTGGTCAGTAACATTCTTTAATACTAACTTAAACAAAAGAGGCTTCTTGCCAAGTAGTGGCCTCAGCCTTTTGGGTTATAGAAGGGCACGCGTGCACAGTGCACATGCAATAAGATAGCTGTGTCCTTGCTTCTTGCACCTGGGTATGGCAAAGTAACCTTGAACACGCTGACTAGGATTCCCATGTGCAAAGTGGCCTTGAACATCCAGCACACTCTAGGCAGGGCCCTCACAAGTTTCCAGCTTGTTTCCTATAATGAAATAAATACTTCTATTGTATTAAAGATTTTGGAGAACCGTCATAAGACATAGTCATTCATTAGTTCTTGTAATCACATCATCATAGTCACACAAATAATATGCTCTATTGTCATTAACACATGATTCCGTTCCTTGGGGGGCGGTGGGGAGTATACAGAAAGTTCCAAATGTGCATAGTTGAGTCTTAGAGACTTGAACGTACAAGTTAGCAGACAAGAACTTTAGCGGCAGGTTTGTTTCCTCGAGTATAACCTTAAACAAGCGACATAACCTCTTTTGATTCCCTTATCTGTAACATGAGATAACACATGCCTTATCACAGATTCTATGAGTCTGTGATTCAATTTGTTACTCAAGCCTGTTAGTGACATTGGATTTTTCCATATAAGATGTTATATTCTGCCCTGTCCATAACATACTGCTTAGAGTGTGTTTCTAAACAGAAACTCATCCCTGTGCCCCATTTATAACTGCTCTGCCTTTTGGGAGCTGTGATTTAGCAGCAACTGAGGCATTTTAGGGTCATTCTATAGAGCCAAAATTTAGTAGAGGCAGTCAGGGAGCATTTATTGATTATGTAATATCTGCTCAATACTTTTGCATATTATCTTTTTAATTCTTAAAATACCCTTCAAAACAAGTATATCCTACTAATGTAATAGATGAAAAATTTGTCATCTGTGAATAATGACACTTTTATGTCTTCTTTTCCAATTTGGATACCTTTTATTTCTTCTTCTTGTCTAATTGCTATGGCTAGCACTTCCAGTACTATGTCAAACAGGAGTGGTGAAAGTGGGCATCCCTATCTTGTTCCTGTTCCTAGTTAAAATGGTTTTAGTTTTTGCCCATTGAGTATGATGTTGGCTGTAGGTTTGTCATACAAGGCTTTTATTATGTTGAGGTATTTAGCTAAGATTTGGAAACAACCTAAGTGCCCATTAGAAGATGCATGGACTAAAAAACTGTGGTACATCTACACAATGGAATACTATGCTGCTGTGAAAAAAAGGGAATTCTTACCATTTGCAACAGCATGAATGGAACTGGAGAGCATTATGCTAAGTGAAATACGCCAGTCAGAGAAAGATAAATATCACTCGATCTCGCTCATTTGCGGAAAATAATGAACAACATAAACTGATGAACAAAAACAGAACCAGAGACAAAGAATCATCAATCAGACCATCAATCCTCAGAGGGAAGGTAGGGGAAGGTGGGGGTAGGGGGAGAGATCAACGAATGGATTTATATGCATGCATATAGGCCTAACCAATGGATACAGACATCAGGAGTGTGACGGCATGAGTGAGGGAGAGTTGGGGTGGGGGGGCAATGGAATGGTAAGGACACACATGTAATACCTTAATCAATAAAGAAAAAAATAAAAAGGAAAAGGAAAAAGAGGATAAAATCTAAACTTTCAAACTTAAAAAAAAACCAAGTTGTCAGAGATACTTGGTGATTTAACAAAGATTTTTTAAATGATAAAATGTCTTGATCCCAAATCTTTGCTTTTTCCATAATTCCATATCATATATATACATATATATATACATATATACATACACACACACACACACATATATATATGTGTATATATAAAGCCTAAGCAACCATTATGACCAGTTGACCAAACAACTGGTTGACCTGTCACTATGACACGCCACTGACACTCAATGCAGGAGCTGCCCCTGGTGGTCAGTGCGCTCCCACAGCCAACTTCCCATGGACAGCCAACTTCCCACGGTCCCTCCCCCCAGACTGGGCGAGACAGCCCCAATCAACCCTGATTGCTTGTCAGGCCGAGGGACCGCACCTGTGCATGATTTTGTGCACCAGGCCTCTAGTATCCTATCTAATAAAAGAGAAACATGGTAATCAGCATACATCCGCTACCCTTCCCATTGGCTAATCAGCGAGATATGCAAATTAACTGCCAGCCAAGAGGACGGCCGGCAGCCAGGCAGTTTGAAACTAACATGAGGCTTGCTTGCTTCAGTGACGGAGGACTCCAATGTTCCCTGCCTGCTTTGCCGGCCTCTGTACTTGCAATTTGAAACATTGTTACAAGTATAGAAGCTAAACAAAACCTCAGAAACCTGCTTTCAGCGAGCCCGGATCTCAGAGCTGGAGTTGATACAGTGTTTTGATAATAGAACCCAAACAAACCAAATACCTGCTTTCAGCAGCAGAGGCCTCAGAGCTGAAGCCAGAGCTAAAGCTGGCCACAATAAAAAAAAAAAAGAGAGAGGAAAATGAGCAGTTGGGAGCTTCAGTCACCCACCAGCCTGAAAACAGCCCCAGCCCCTCCCCCAGACTGGCCAGGCACCCCAGTGGAGACACCCACCCTGAAGCAACAAGATGGCGTCTAATTTGCATACTGAAGGCGGGCAGCAGCACTTGAGGCTGTCCGCGGTCTGGGACCTGGATCCATGTCCTAGCGGGCCAGGAGCAGTGCTTGAGGCTGTCCATGGGACCAAGACACGGATCTGTGACCCTGCCAGGTGGGGAGCAATGCTTGAGGCTGTCCGTGGTC
>NW_006283633.1:401599-415569 GCF_000327345.1 Myotis davidii
TCTGAGCCCGACCAGGGGCTGCACCTAGGGATTGGGCCTGCCCTCTGCCACCCGGGAGCAGGCATAAGTCAGCAGGTTGTTATATCCCAAGGGGTCCCAGACTGTGAGAGGGCACAGGCCGGGCTGAAGGACCCACCTTCCCCCCGAGTGCAGAAATTTTTGTGCACCGGGCCTCTAGTCATATATAAAAGTAGTAATGGCTTCTATATATTAAGAACTATAGAAAATTATATTTTCTGCTGAAACCGGTTTGGCTCAGTGGATAGAGCGTCGGCCTGCGGACTGTAAGGTCCCGGGTTCGATTCTGGTCAAGGGCATGTACCTGGGTTGCAGGCAGATCCCCAGTAGGAGATGTGCAGGAGGCAGCTAATCGATGTTTCTCTCCCATCGATGTTTCTAACTCTCTATATCTCTCCCTTCCTCTCTGTAAAAAATCAATAAAATATAATTTAAAAAAAAGAAAATTATATTTTCTTCACTATATAGTTGCACAAAATATATACCCCATTCTACATGTTCTTATAACATGATGGAAAACCTTCACATCAAAAGGCGAGGCTCATTGTATCTGGGCAGAAACTTACGGGTACTCTAACCAAAAGAGTATGATTTTATGCCTTCTGAGAGTAGACTCCCTAACGGATGCAGCTTCCATTTGGCACTCTCAGGACACATGCTTAAAACCCACCATGCTGGGATGAAGCCTAAACTAGCCTCATTTGCAGAGGCTCATGTGGAGAGTACTGAGGCCTCGAGGTGGCAGCTGGCATCAATTCTAGATGTATGAGTTGATTTCTTTAGGTAATTCCAGCCTCCAGCTTCAAGTTTCCCAGCTCAAAACAAGGACATTGCAGAGCAGATACAAACAAATCATCTCCACTGTGCTTTGTCTAAATTTTGAGCCTACAGAGCCCATGAATGTGTTTTACATTTTTTTAAATATATTTTATTGATTTTTTACAGAGAGGAAGGGAGAGAGAGATAGAGAGTTAGAAACATTGATGAGAGAGAAACATTGATCAGCTGCCTCCTGCACAACTCCCACTGGGGATGTGCCCGCAACTCAGGTACATGCCCTTGACCGGAATCGAACCTGGGACCCCTCAGTCTGCAGGCCGACGCTCTATCCACTGAGCCAAACTGGTTTCGGCTGTTTTACATTTTTAAGTTTTGGGAGATTTGTTAGGAAGGCCTAATAACAAATAAGTATGTATCATATACATAGTACCTTAAAACTTTCCCATTTTACAGAAGTGAAAACAGGCTCAGAGAGATCGCCCTGAGTGACACAATTAGTACAGATATTGAGATTAAAACTCAGGCTGTTTTGTTTTGTTTCATTTTTCAAAACCCACACATGATTCACTATACCTATCTCCTAAAAATATCGCAATTGAAAGTTGTTAGACTTTATAGATATACTCACCAGTGTACAAAATAAACCACATTTTAATATGATATTATATTTTTGATACTTGATAAGTGCAAAACCATTCTATATATGCAATCTGGTATATCAACAAACCGAAGCACATAATATGCTTTTAGGAGACCACATTATTTCCAGCACATTTATATCTTGTACATATTTTATCAGTTTTATTGACTTTAAGGTATATTTTTATTTTGTTATTTTACATTGAAATATTGATTTTATAAACTTTTGAGGGTTTTAGCTTTCACAAGAAATAAAACAATTAATAATTTAATGTAGCAATACAATCTATAATAGTAAAAGTGTAATATGCAAATCAACCGAACGGCCGAACAGCAAAACCATCCGGACGACCATGGTATGACACATACTGGCACCAGGCCAGCCAAGGCAGTTTTGATGCAATTGGTCAGGGGGCCCCGCCATCACCCCATGATCGCCCCACAGAGGGAGGCCCAGGCCACCAGCCAGAAGGGCAATCAATTGAGGGGGAAGGAGGGATGGTAGTGGTTGCGGGCAGTGCCAGGCCAAGGCGAGTGTGGTCAGGGGGGTGGGACCGGCTGCCGGCAGCCAGGGGAATCCTGGGTCCCAGCAGCCAGAGGGAAGCCCAGGTGCTGGTAGCCAGAGGGAAGCCAGTGTCAGCATGAATTCTTGCATGAATTTTGTGCATCAGGCCTCTAGTCCTATATAATAAAACCCTAATATGCAAATTGACCGACCAGTGGAACAAACAGTCGCTATGATGCGCACTGACCACCAGGGGGCAGGAACTGCTAGATGCAGGAACTGCCCCTTGGTGGTCAGTGCGATCCCACAGGGGTAGTGCCACTCAGCCAGAAGACGGGCACACAGCTAGTGAGCGCAGGAGAGGTGGCGGGAGCCTCTCCCACCTCTGCTACAGGTGGGTGGTAAGGAGAGAGGGGTCCCGGACTGCAAGAGCCTCAAACTGCAAGAGGGATGTCTGACTGCTGATTTAGCCCCAATCCCCGGGGTTTCTATCTCTTTCTCCCTCTCCCTTCCTCTCTGAAATCAATAAAATATCTTTTTAAAAATGTTCTTAATCTTTTGTTTAAATTGCAATATTGTTTTCATTTTTCTTGTACTTTAAGGGTAGTTTATTATAAATAGCTCTTTCTTTTAAAAATGAAGTCACTAAAACACTAAGCCAACCCCCAAATAATATTTTGTTCTGGTTATTTATTTTAAATAGTTCCTCATAATATGTCTTTTGCATTTCCTCATTGAAGCCTGGCTATTAAAAAAAAAAATTAAACCTCTTTGGAAATAGGTCAATAATTTTACTGTGAGATTAAATGTTGATCTTTCTGGCTTTAAATATGAACAAATATAAATGATGGTATACAGACTCTCTAAATCTTTGTTATGCCATATCAAATATAATACATAGGCCTTTTTCTTTAAAAAGAGGAAGGCATTTGCCTTAGAGTAAATCAAGTGTTTTGATTGGTGCAACAGATATTTGAAACTTGTTTGAAGATGTTGTGCCTTTTAGTAGTAATTTAATGAATTCAAGTGTCAGCTAACTTCCTCAGAAATTTTGTCATTGATAGAATCTGGCTAACAATGAATGAAATGGCAGGAGATTTTAATCCAAACATATGTTTCTAATAACACTCTTGTGTATGCAGTGCAGTGTTTTCAATGAGATGAGGTATTCTGGTGACATCATTCTTTAAATTCACTTTAGGTAAACCAGATGGTTGAATGTGTATGCAGTAAGAATACTGTTAAACTGTCCTAGAGAGAATAGTTTAATCATCTTTAAGAATGTCACTAATACCCAGCATGTGTATTTTTTAATGGATATTTATATTGAAAAAACTGATGTCTCAAAATCTGTTTCAGATAATTCTCAATTAAACTAAATGATAGAAGTTGCAGTTAAAAATAAGTCTTGAAAACTACAATCTATACTAATAAAAGGGCAAAAAGCTAATTAGACTGGACATCCATCCAGACATCATTCCAGACAAAGCCACAGTGGCGGGGGCCAAGGCAGAGGTGATTAGGGGTGACTAGGCTGGCAGGGGAGAAGAGTTAGGGGTGACCAGGCCAGCAGGCACAGTGGTTAGGGGCAATCAGGCAGGCAAGCAGGTGAGCGGTTAGGAGCCAGCCATCCCAGATTGCGAGAGGGATGTCCCACTGCTGGGTTAGGCCCAATCCCACAGAAATCGAACATCCCCCTAGGGATCCCTGATTGGAGAGGGTGCAGGCAGGGCTGAGGGAACCGTCCCCCCCCCCCCGCACAAATTTTGTGCACCGGCCTCTTGTTAAGATATGACATGTTACATACTATTTAGTGATTTTTTTTTGCCATACTACAAAATCAATAGCATTAAAATTTATACCACCCTACAAATATTGTAAATAGTTATATTTGTATGTCTAAAAAGAAAAATAAAGGCTAAAAAGGTTTATAGGTGAAACAAACAGAAAGAGAGAAAACAGGGGAAAACAGAAAAGGAGAAGCAGAACTTTAGTAGTTTCTATGGTGCAATAGTTAGCACTACAGACTCTGAAAAATAAATCTTGTCTCTGTGGCTTTCTTATACATTCTACATACACAGTGTCATGGGAAGACATTAGCTTCTTATGATGATGTAATAAGTCTAATTGAGGTTGGAGATGGAGGAATCAAAGTAAATTGAATTGATACAATAAAGAAGAAAAGTAAAAATAAACGCTAAATTTGATACTTGAGATTTCTATCAATGCCATTTGGATCAAAAGCAAATCATAATTAATGATTTGCTTTAGATCCTACCCAGTGAGTGTCCTCCCACCCTGAAACTATTGAAACATTAGAAAGTGAAGCAGAAGAAAATATATGAATTCAGAAGAGATTTAGAAAAGAAAGTGCATCCTTTAATTGTTGAATGTAAAAGGGAATTAACAGTATTTTAATTACACAAAGTTAAAATAAGTTTGAATTCATAGTCCAAACACTGAGTAAATTTTACTTTTCTGAGGGTATTGCCAATTCCTAGTTAATCTCACATAAAATACAAAGTAATAATTAAAACATTTTGAGTGAACAATCTATCTTCAGACTCTGAAAACTACCCAGAATGTTAGAATGCTATTATTTACCAGTGTATCGGATGTTTTTAATCCCATAGTAATATTAAAGTTTTGTGGTATCTCAACTTGAGGGAAAAAAATAGAATAAAGCTCAAATTATCTTCATTATTGAAGGAAGAATAACTTTCCTGATGATAATTCTGGAAGAAGGAACTGAACAACATCAGGTTTTTGGCAACTTTTTTGCTTCCATTTTATCTGCACTGGAGGGAGGCATCTATTTGCTTTCTCATTCATAAGGGATAAGGAAAGAGATCCGGTCTGTCCACTCTGAGACTGTGCAATCTCCCTTTATTGGGGTGAGATAGTCTAATAGAGAGATGGATTATTTTTTTTAAGAGGAAGGGAGAGGGAGAGATAAAAATATCAATGATGAGAGAAAGTCATTGATTGGCTGCCTCCTGCAGACCCCACACTGGGGCTTGAACCCACAACCCAGGCACGTACTCCAGACCAGGAATCAAACCATGACCTCCTGGTTCATTAGATCGACACTCGACCACTGAGCCATGCCTTCTGGGCCAGAGATGGACTATTAATATGCCTTTTAACCTTATATCTGATTCACCTTTCCCATTTAGTCATGAGATAAATGAATGTGACTTTTTGCTCTTTGTTTCCTCTAAGTCTATCTCTCAGTTGCTTCCAAACTTGAGAAAAGAATAAACCTTGACAGAGACATTAAAGGATATTTGCAAAGTTGTTTAAAATTAATTTTTATGAAATCCAGGATTGCCTTTATGTTTATAGAAAGGCATAAATTAACCAAAATACTTCTAACCTGGAAGTTCTGACCTCTAAAATGCTGCATGGATTATCTATGAAAATGTAATATTGAATTAGGAAATCAGGAAGCTAAACTCTATTTCTGGAAGGAAGCTCTGCAAAAATATATATAAACATCATCAACCATGTCTTCCATGTTGACTTTTCTCTGCTTACCTGTTTCTGACACAGCATATATCCAGTGGTGTAAGATTACATGGAGTCAACCCAAACAAAGGATCAAGGTGAAAACTGCAAATGGAGTTTATAACCAAATATAAGCAACACATATTATTTTCAAGAAGGACACTGAATAGCAATAACTATCTAACCCAAACTAGCCACAGGCTGACCAAAAAAGAAAGCTTCACCCCCCAACTCCCTGCCCCCAAGAGGTTAGGTAGAATAAAATTGTTTCCAAAAGCAACATGGGAAAACTTGCTTCGTGAACCTAATGAAATTAAATAAGGATGAACATAAAATCAGATAAATAATGATAATAATTAATACTTACTTATGTTAACTATACAGCAAGACATTTTCTCTTTTAATACTCCCAACCCTAATATAATTGCAATTATTGTTTCTACTTTTCAGACAGGGATATGAGGCTTAGGAAGCTGATGTAAGTAGCTCAAGTCTATTAAAGTAGAAGAGGTTGAACTTGAATTCAAAACCAAGTCAGTCCAACTCCGTATCGCAAGCTCAAGTTAATATGTATACTACAGTGATAAAAGCAAAAAAAGAAAACCTAGCTAAAAACAATGATATTTGTAAAAATTTAGTTATGGTAGATCACAATCTGAATATAACTAAGTGTAAACCAGAAACATTTATGTAAATTATTTAGCAAAGTTTTTGGCATGTAATAAACATTAATAACAATTAACTAATATTTTACTCCATAAAGTATACTTACATGAAAATTAAAGTATGTGATACCCGAGAGTTCGGTATTTTTGTTACCTTAAACATCTTCACCAAGGTTAGCTGGATTACTTATTTCCATCTGAATTGTCCCGTGAACTTTTTTTTGTAATTACTATAATATGCCATAGCAGTGAAATTAGAAATATCACAAACACATTGTCAGTGGCTATATTATTCTATGTTTCATGTGTAAAATAGAACTATTGACTCAAGTTATTAGGATCTGAAACTTAAATTGTTTGATTTTTTTCATATGTGGGAATAAATTTGTCGTGATCTACACACTCTCAGATTCTCTTTTTACTTACATTACACATATATGTGTATGTATGAAATAGGGATTCTGCCAAGGGTTAACACAGGAAATTAAAGCATTGTATCTAGTTAGGAACAAAATGTACCTTGAAATCAAACCTATATTTTATGCCCCTGGTCCTGATTCTTTGACAGACTGGAACCGCGTTTTAATTTTTAGCGAGTACACACATCACCTGAAGATCTTCTTAAATGTCAATACTCATCTTTAAGGGATAGGGTGGGGCTGAGAGTCTAAATTGCTAACAAGCACCCTGATAGTACCAATGATGTTGTCCCAATGAACAAACATTGAATAACAAAGAGTTAGAAAATGCAGCCTCTGAACATACACAAGAGACACTTACTAAACTGTCTTCCAGGATCTCTTTTCTGGAAACAGTCCTCTCTCTCTCTCTCCATCAACAATGGCAGCCACCATGATCTCACACTGGATCATCATTCACACTCCTGCAGGTGAGCCCTTAACTCAACCAATCAGTTCCTTCTCAAACATTGAGAACTGAGACCCAGAGAAAGTCAATTTAGCATTTCTCAATTACCTCATCACTTTACGTATATTCCAGAGCAAGTGTTGGTGGTCTTTTTCTACCTAGAGGCAAGGAAGGAAAAACTATCCTGCAAATAAAGGAGAAAAATAAAACACCATATTCGGAGAGAAATAGACAGGAGAGGCACCAAGAGAGTAGCTTAATGGATTATTTAGAGTGTTTCTCTTCAGTTTCTATTCCCATGGCCCAGGTGTATTGCTGCTCTAATAAATTACCTTTTTGCTCAAGTTGAGGGGGTTTCTATTTCATACCACCTAAGGAGTGCTAACTTTATACTTTAAAGTATAATGTACTTTATCTTTGTACGTTTAAAAGCACATGAGTTTGGGAATCATAATCACAGCCTCATTTATGAGAAGTGCTAGAAATCTGTGCTAAGCAGGCACAAGTGTATAAATAATAACATATATCACACACATGCACATTATTCTAATGAAATTTCGCATCCAATATATTATTTCGGTACATCTGTTACTTTAGAATTTGGTTCTAAATAAATAAAGATAGCTATCATTAGACTTACAGATGTGCAATGATAGAAAAATCTATTAAGTAACATATGAGTGAATATTATATTTCCATAATATGAGCAAACGGCCTCTAAAAATTTATTCATTTCCCTTTCAGCTACTCGGTAGTTAATTACAATGATGAAAAATCTTACATTGAAGACATATGTTGATTGTTAACAAAAGCACCAGAATGGCATTTTCCTTTCGATAAAGGTATTTTAAATTGCTCTGATGCTTACATTATTATGCACAGGATCTATTCATATTTAGTGCTTAAAGGTTTAGCCTGATGAAGCAAAATGTTTGCAAATAAGCAATGCCATAAAAACATCTCCAGTTTTTGGGCTCTAGCCAAATAAACTTCCTGTAAACATTCAGTGATAAAATTCTATAACTGAATAGAATTTAAGCTTAAATCTTCAACTGAATCCACACGTTTGTAGCAATCAGGTCATTTCATTAACACAGGTGTTTAAAACTATCACAGAAACTAGGATCTGAAGAAAATATCAGGCTTCCTACTCCTCAAGCATTTAGACTAACTTCAATGCCAACTCCAAGTATGGTTGTTAACCCTAACCATAACAATAACACTGTTCATATGCACTTAATGAAAAAATAGAAATAAATGACTATTCTCAGAGGAAGGGAGACACAAATCCAGGCTTTGTAAGGGCCAGTAGTTTATTTAAATTGGGGTCCTTGCTCTAAAACAATAAAGAATAAAGAATGAAAAATTAGGTATAAAATTTAACATTTATTAGAGTGAGAAAAGAAATTATAATAAATTCCAAGTTTTAAAAGAACCGATAAACACCATAAACCAAAATAAGTAAACATACAAAACTTCTTTAGATTTTCTTTTGGACAAATCTATATCACAGTATTTCCTTTATTTGTTGTCTGCATGCTTTTTTATTGCTCTTCATACAATAACAATTTTTGAATTTTTTTAGTAAACAGAATAAAAATACAATTCCTATTTTTTAAACATGACTGAAATTTTAAAATTGTAAGTATAGAAAGTTTCAGCTTTATGCCTTATTATTCTAATATTTTTATCAACATTAAATTTTAAAATTATTTTTATCAACATTAAAAACACCTCTCAGGACTTGTTTCATATATGAGCTGTGAGATTTCATGGCCTTTAAAATATTATTGTACAAGAAAATAATATTAAAAAATTATGTACTTATTTACCAAATGATTGTTGATAGCTTTATTATGTGGTATATTTTATGATATCTTCATCAACATTCATATTTCGGGTCATATTAGCAAAAACAAATTTTTATCTGAGCTACTTCATCTGGGACTTAAAGGACAAGATGAATCAAATATACTAATGCTAGAGGCCCAGTGCACAAAATTCGTGCACAAGGGTGGGGGTTCCCTCAGTCCAACGTGCACCCTGTCCAATCCGGGAGCCCTCAGGGGATATCCTACTGACAGCTTAGGCCGACTCCCTGTGGTTCTCTGCTCTCTGCAGGGCCTGCCTGCTCAATGCTGCAGTCATGGGCAAGCAGGGCCTGCTGTCTGCTCTCTGTGAGGCCTGCTTGCGGGCTCAGCACCAGTGGGACTGAAAGTACTGGAGGACTCCTGGCGGTGGGTCTGGCTGCACTGTCTGCCTGCCGCCCCTCCAGCGGGGCTGAGGGAACTGGGCAATGCCACCTTGTGGCTATGGGCGTTGCCATCTTTATGACTGAGTGATGGTCAATTTGCATATTCCTTCTTTATTAGATAGGATGTGCTCCCATATGTTGAGATGCAAAGAATATGAAACTGAACACACGGAAGTACTTATTTATATCATGTTTATAAGTTAGAAAACACAGGTAGTCTAACAGATTTCATTGTGTAAGATACTTAAAAAAACGTGTATATTTATAATTGTACATGTGAATTACTGAGTATCATGTGAATTACTGAGTAACATGTGAATTACTGATTCAGTGAATTACCTGACAGGAGGGGGCTTCTGTTTTTACTATGCATAAAGAAGAACCAAATCCTCTGTTTGTAATTTTAAATCTCTTTGATTGGAAGAAGTTTCCCCAGATAAATTGCTGCACTCATAATTTTAAAGACTTTGTTCTCCTCCATTTCACACACACTTTTGGTGCCAGGTACTGTGTGACAAGTTCATATGGCAGTTCAGCTTCAGGGCCATAAGTTCCGTGTCATGACGCAAGGTGAGTCAGCATGATGCACATTCCCAGAAGGCATCCCTACATGGCAAACAAAAATTAAGTATCCAGAAAATGGAGTCTATAAGTCACATTAACATATCCTTCAACACCTAAAATACTTATCACATTAGCTGAGTCCCGAAATTCCCATGGCCACTGCATTGCCATTCATCAGAAGGGGATGTATGGCAGAGGAAAAGCTGAGTAGAAAAAATAGCAATCATAAACAATTACAGTCAAGATATCTTAGACTGCAAATTTAACCAAACATATAACCAATGAATGCATCACTAGGACCTTTCCAAGGGCCTTACTATTTGTAAAATAAACATCTGGAATTGGAAAATAGAGGTGAAAGTAAAACAATTCTTAAAAAGTTAAAACCAGCCAACTTTTTTTTAAAAAAATGTATTTCTTTATTGATTTCAGAGAGAAGGGAGAGGAGAGAGATAGAAACATTAAGGATGATAGAGAATCATTGATCGGCTGCCTCCTGCACTCACACCCCCACCCCACTGGGGATCGAGCCCGCAACCCAGGCATGTACCCTTGGCCGGGATCAAACCTGGGACCCCTGAGTCTGCAGGCTGACGCTCTATTCACTGAGCCAAACCGGCTAGGACAACCAGCCAACTTTTTAATCAAACAAAGCTGGCATAGCTATATACATACTGTAAGACAAATAGACTTCAAATAAAAAAGTAAAAGGAAAGGTAGTTATTCACAATAAAAGGTAAAACTCCCCAGAAAGTTATAACCATTTTAATTTTAATGAATTTTTATATTTAGGTAATAAAATCTTAAAATGTGATAGGAAAAAATAAACTTCTGAGATACGGTTTTCATCTATACTAATAAAAGGGTAATATGCTAATTAGACCGGATGTCTTCCGGACAAAGCCAAAGTGCGGGGCAGAGGCAGAGGCAGTTAGGGGTGATCAGGCCAGCAGGGGAGAGCAGTTAGGGGGATCAAGCTGGCAGGGGAGCAGTTAGGGACATCAGACAGGCAGGCAGAGTGATTAGGAACGATCAGGCAGGCAGGCAGTTGAGCAGTTAGGAGCCAGTGGTCCCAGATTGCAAGAGGGATGTCCAACTTCTGGTTTAGGCCCGAAACTGGCAGTTGGACATTCCCCGAGGGGTCCCAGATTGGAGAGGTTGCAGGCCAGGCTGAGGGACCACCCCCCCTTGCACAAATTTTGTGTACCAAGCCTCTAGTATAACATAAAAATCACCTGTCTAAACTATACAATCTAGTGGTTTTTAATGTTTACAGAACTGTGCAAACATAGCCACTATCTAATTTCAAATATTTTAAATGTAATTCCATTTAAACACCATTCAAAAATAGACAAAACAACATTATGTTTTTTAGGGATGCACAAACAAGTGATGAAGCTGTAAAGAAGAGACAAGAGTTGAAAGAAAGAGATAAAGCAAGAAAACATAGAATAGGTATATGAGTTACTGTCATGCTTCTAATTCCTAACTTGAGTATTGGTTAAATGTGTATTTGCTTTATAATTATTCCTTAAACTATACATTTTAAGAATACTTCTGTAACTGTGATATATTTTTAAATGTGTATAAGTAATAATGTGTAGGATTGCATTGTCAGGAAAAGCCTCTTAAAAGGGAGGGCATGTGCAATCACTGGTTGAACACGTGAGGGAATCGCAGTGACATAAACCGATTTTCACCAGATACTCATTTAATGAAGTGACTTGAATGACTAATTAGAAAATGGACTGGTTGCAGCACCATGAAGCTTATTTGGTAGGTGAAGGAACCTGAGTATTATGTTTAATTGTTTAGTTTTATTAATTACATTTGTTTCCCATAAAATATTACAGAGTTCTTCATCTTGCCACTCTTTGAATGCAAAAGTAATATTTCATAACATATCTACGTTGTCTCAGGTTTTATTCCTTCTCAGAGATTAAAAGTGGGTTACCTAGTAGATGCTGGATATATATTGGAATGAATACCACATTTGCACAGAAACCTGTTACATAATGACTTTCTGTCATCTAATCTCTTTTATCCATAGTTAGGCTAGATACACAGGCTCATCCAAGACAATTTAAAAATATTTTATTTTAATTAAGACTGGTCTCCTTAATGAAGAATGTGTCCTTCGTACTTCAAAGTCACCTCCTGTCAAAAACTTGCCATTCAACTCAGAATAAGGACATGTGGCGTGTCTTCTTCCTAAAGGTAGTACTCACGTGCCCTGGCATGAGCACCACAAATTCAATTCTATTGAAAGTAATGAAGTAGGAATGTCAGTACAATTATCTGCTAACAGTTTGTGTCTGCCCAGGCTTTTTCCCAGGTCAGGGACTAACTGCTACAGGCTAATAAAATTTCTGTGCAGCCGTTGCATAGTGTCTGTGTGGACTTTAACTCACAGCAGGCATTTTTCCCCAAACAGAACCCAAAAGTTCTACCGCAAAGATGATTTGGGTCTGAAAATGACTTACTAGCAATGAAGGCGTGTCAGTGTCCAATCTGCAATATTCAGAGAGACTTAAAAAACATTAACTTTGCTTACAATGCAGCTGTGGCAATCATGGAACTGGAGATAGTCTGTCGGTTTTTTACTAAATGTATGACCTGGAGCAAGTTACTTAGATTCTCTGTGTCCTGGCTTCCTCAGATATAACCAGGGGAAAAGAATATAGGTTGTGCCTGTAACCTATGTGAATATTAAATGAGATAAAAACTTGTACGGCATTTAGTTCAGGATTGGTCATACAGTAAGTGTTTAATAAATGTAAGCTATAGTCAAGTAATAGTAAAAATTGAGAAAATATTGACCAAATTTTATTTCATGAATATAGATGTAATTTTATTGATAATAAGTTATAAATATGTTTCTCTTCTTCTATGACTCTCTATCATGCAGCTAAGCCAGAATGGCAGAATCAGTGCCGAGGGGAGAGTGGTAGACAGACTACTAAGATGCACTCTAATGACTTCTGCCCCCTGTTACTCATGTCCTGTTTACGATACCCCCACTTGCTGCAGGGTGAACCATTTCTAATGAGTCAAATCCAGCAATGGTGATGGGATGGTACTGCCAAAACTAAATTAAGATCTGACCATTTGCTAGCACACCTTTTCTTGTCTTCTTGCTTGCTTGTTTGCTCTGCTGAAGCAGCCTGCTGTAGACAAGTGCAAGAGGCAATGAATTGAGGGCAGCTTCTGACCAGCAGAGGTTGAATGACCAAGGCCCTAAATCCTGCCAACAACCTGGTGAGCGGGCTTGGAAGTAGATCCTTACTTAGTTGAACCTTACAATAACCGTGGTCCTGGCTGACACCTTGACTGCAACTTGAAGCAGAACACCCAGCCCAGCTAAACATGGATTCCCGACTTACTGATACTGTGAGATAATAAATATTCTTGGTTTAAGGAGCTGAGTTTCAGAGTAACATTTGATGCAGCTCTAAATAACTATTATAAAGAGAAAGAATGTGAAACCTGAGATATGTTTTCTAATATATCAAATAATCTTTAGAGGGGAATTAGGGAACATGAGTTAGGAGTTAGGACAGTGATGGTGAACCTTTTGAGCTCGGCGTGTCAGCATTTTGAAAAACCCTAACTAAACTCTGGTGCCGTGTCACCTATAGAAATTTTTTTGATATTTGAAACCATAGTAAAACAAAGATTTATATTTTTGATATTTATTTTATAGATTTAAATGACATTTAACAAAGAAAAATCAACCAAAAAAATGAGTTCGCGTGTCACCTCTGACACACGTGTCATAGGTTTGCCATTACTGAGTTAGGACTTTTCTATAAAAACTCCAAATGCAACTGTTTTGTAGAAGATATAATACAGTTATTTTTAAAATATAAATATTGCTTCTATTTCTTTTTAAGCATTCATCTCCCGTAAAATAGAAGCAACTAAAAATTATTTTAGATATTGTGTCTGTGCCCAACTGATATACTTATTATATTAAAAATCACTACTTTTGTGGATTTAAAACGCTTTATCAAGATTTATATATGATTTTCTGAAGGGAAATTGGCAACACAAAAGGATAACAATAAGATATTAAGCAATAAGCTCTTAAGTCCAGAAACAAAGTAATTTATCTTTGTAGCTTTAGCAGTTAGCACAAAACCCAGCATAGAGAACACATCACAGATTATTT
>NW_006283633.1:415697-423031 GCF_000327345.1 Myotis davidii
TAAATAGAGGATAAATTTTGGAGCTAAGCAGATTTTATTTCAAATGCTGCCTCTGCCCACCCCAGCTATGTGACCTCAGGCATGCCACTTATTTCCTAAGAAAGTCAAAATCATAGCTAAATTTCTGATAGAAAAAATAAAATAAATGTGTTGAGAGGAGCATAGTTTATATAAATTAAAACATATTTTAAAGATAGTAATTTAAAATAGATGTTGGTAAAAAAGTAAGCAGACAATGAATCAGAATTAAATGCCCATTAGACAACCCAAGAGCATTTTCATAATTTGAGTGATAAACATGGGATTTCAAATCATTGAAGAAAACAGAGTACTTTTAGGTAATAAAATGCTTAAATATCAGGTTATTTATAAAACACAAAATATATTGAATAATTATGAAACATGAACTGCTGTATTAAAATGTTCTAAATAATCTAATTTATTAATATATTAAAATAATAAACCAACACAAATAAGACTACCACCTTGTTATAAATGTTTTCAAAGTATATAAAGTATTAATTCATAGGAAAAGAAACACAAATAATTGCCCAACACATCCATGATAAAAGCTTCTTTCTTAAGTTGCAACCACAAAAGATAATATGAAATAGTGACCTACAACTGTTCACTTGTTCGACCACCAAAGATTAAAAGTAATGATAATATCTAACATTAGCCTTAGTGTAGGAAAACAAATGTCATAAACTCCATGTGACAGTACAATGACTAAGGTTTTCATGAGAGAAATTTACCACTCTCTGTCAAAATTAAACATTCACACACTCACTCGGTTAAAAAATTCTGAAAAGATGCTTTCAGTGGCATAATGTTGGATCTTCCAAAACCCCATCATAACAACAGACACAGAAACTAGGGTAGCAAAACCAAAACATCACATTTAGCAACTACAATAAAAAATGACAAGGAATCTCCATGCACTGCAAAATACAAGCAGATGGGAATAAACCACCAATAGCTATAAAAGTGCTGTGTACAGCTTCTATCGGAGGGTTAGGAATTAAGCAAATGGGCATCTGGGTGAAAGGAGTATCCCCGAATTCTACAGATTTTTCACTCAAAAGCACAGCAGCTGAAAGTGAAAGAGTTTTTCTTACATTCCAAATCCTAAGTGCACGAATTCCATGGTAAGTTTTGACAGGATAAAGTAGTCTAATTTCTGTAAATGCCAGGGCTGACCAGCAGTCCCTGAGCGGCAGATGAACAGATGACTCTGACACAGTTGCACTGTAGGGGAAAGGGCTAAGGGACCACCTGGCTGAAGAAGCCAGGTAGCCTCAATTGCCTGCCTTATTAGGCTTTTATTGGGATTTTTATCTTTAGATACAATCAGTAGGGTGAGTATTCTTCGGAGGACACATGTGTTTACATCATCTTCTAGGCAAGGCCATCCAGGGATCAAGCAGAAGGATTCTAGAAAACACCAGGGGTCTTTATACGCACAGACTTGTTTGGAAAGATCAAGGAATAATTAGGCGTGCCACCTCAACACTCCCCCAAGTCTCCCCTTAGTCAGAATTCCAATAAACAAGGCAGGCATCCTTCCACACACTTCCCTTTTCTCAGAATATCCTCCTTACAAACTTTCCAACCAAATTTCATGTGCTCCTCAACATGTAAACATTCAAAACTACTAGTCAAACCTTCCACCTAGGACAAAGTCCCACAACAGGAAGGAATTGTTGGGAACAGAATCCAAGTTGAATGGGACAGGGGCAAAGAAAAGAGAAGGTCCAAGTAAAAATAGAAGAGGAGGACCAGATCAGGAGAGTTCAGAAAGGATGAAATCATAACAAAAAGGAGCCCTAGAATTATGAAGCTAGAAAAAATATTCTGACCCACCTCTCCCTTCTAAAAGTTCAGAAAAATGAATTTCACATAGAAATGGGCTACAGGAAATGCCTGGTTTGAAACCCATACAGTTCTTGGAAGTAACAAAAGAATGTAAAGCAAGAAACCTTCTGTAGACATGAAAGGAGGCTTTTAGAAAAGGTGAAAATTATAACGTCAACATTTTAAATGAAGACATAAACATTTGATAGAAATTATGAAAGAACAATATAGATCAGAATTTTGAAAGTTCAAATAAAGTGAATGAACTTAGAAAAAATATTTAAAAAGAAATTCAGTAATGTAAAACAATTATAAAGTGTATGTGAGCTACTAAAGAGATGATTTCTTCAAAGAAATACAAAGAAAAAGTGAAAATTTTAAAATGGGAAAAAGCAATAAGAAATTTTGAGGGGAAGGACATAAAAATATATAAAAGTTTCAATATATTTATATATTGGAAATATAACAAGGAAATATAACAATAAAATGAAATAGAAATTTGAAGAAAAAAAATCTATAAATGTTAAGGCCCAGTTATTCATGAGGAAAAGAAAATCAGATTGTCATCAGATTTCCAAAGCAGTACTTTATGCCAAAAGAAAAAGGGGTAACATATTTACCATATGTTACATACTCAAGAAAGCAAATGTGAGTTAATAATTTCTTATACCCAAACTGTCTTTCAACTTTTTTTGAACATCTATGAACTCAGCATACACTATTCCTGTGAATCCTTCTTGAAAATCTATTACAAAATAAGCTTCAGGTAATGAAAATGACTGGAAAGTCCAGCCGGTGTGGCTCCATGGTTCAGCGTCAACCTATGAACTGCGAAGTCATGGTTTGATTCCTGGTCAAGCACATGCCTGGGTGTCAGGCTCAATCCCCAGTAGGAGGCATGCAGGAAGCAGCCTCTCAATGATTCTCTCTCGTGATGTTTCTATCTCTCCTTCTCCTTTCTAATCTCTGAAAACAATAAAAATATATTTTTTTTTTTAAAAAAGAAAATGCTGGAAATATATCAATGTACATATTGATGTGATTATCAATGTGATTATCATTGGCTACTAAGACCACAAAATGAGAGACAACCAGACATTATTTGATTCCATAGGTGAAGTAAACATCACCTATGAAGAAGTCTTGCCAAACCATTGTAACTGGATCCAACTATTATTATAGAGAAAATTCAAGGAATGGAAGAACATGACAATAAACATCACAGTGATTCATCAAGCAAAATCCAGATTGTTCTAAATTTCACAGAGCAAACAACATTTTTTATATATATAAAAGGGAAAAAAGCAAGAAGAAAAAGACTTAAACAAACCTAATCATTCTTGATGTTTGAACTATATCTGGTTACTGATTCTAACAAACTACAAAAGAACTGGCAATTGAAAACATGAACTCTGGCCAGATATTTGAGTATTTTAAAAGAATTATTCTTTAATTTTAAGGTGTGAGGATTTTAAAAGACTTATTCTTTAATTTTAAAATGCTTTCACAGTTATATTTAAGTTAAAACAGTAGATATCTCTTAGACATTAAAATATATGTGGACAAAATGACAGGATTTACTTCACAAAAAAAATGTGAATAATAAAAAGAATTTTCCTCAACAGAAAATGGGTAGGAGATGGATGAGGCTATAGAGGAGACAACTCTGGCCCATTGTTGCTAATGTTTGAAGATGGTTGGGATTTCATATTTATCTGTCTATTTTAGTATATATTTAAACCATTTCATAATGAGTTAACATGCTCTCACTTTGACTTGGCAATTATACTTCCAGGAATTTATCTACAGATACACTTAAGTATAAAAAATTTATGTAAAATACAGTTAACTTAAACTGGAAATTGAACCTGCTTGAAAATGTACTATTATAAAAATTATATTAACATCTATGTTTTGCAGGAAGCTGTCTGTGGACTACTTGTAATGTAAAAAAAATGGTTGTATAACCTAAAATTATTTTTCATTAGTAACATATTAAATATGTATATATAAAGATCAAAAATATAATTATATAAAGTGTGTATCTAAATGTGCCGGGGTCCTACCCCAGCAGGTCCAGGGGTCCCCAAAGGTGTAGACGGAGTCGGCGAAGAAGGAATGACACGGAGATAGCGTTCAGTTGATCAGCAGCCTAGCCAGGATCTCCAGCCAAGTTCTGGTCAGGATCTCCAGCAAAGTTCTGGTTAGGATCTCCAGCCAGGTTCTGTGGCCATGTTCTCTTGCTAGGTTCTCCAGCCAGGTTCTGTAGCCATGTTCCCTCGCTAGGTTCTCCAGCCAGGTTTTGTCCAGGTTCTCCAGCCAAGTTCTGTAGGAGTAAAGATTATGTACTTAAGCATGATTGTTCATAGTTAAAGTGATTAATTACCTGCCTGGCAGTTAAGAGGTTTTATTCCCTCCCTAACTTCAGGGGAAAATCCCTACCTGGGGAAACAACCTTTCTTGGAGAGGTGACCTTGGACCGGCTCCCGGCATAAATGTATGTAAACATAGATATATGTGTATGTGCTAATATATATACAAGCAGAAATATATATTGGCCTACCCCTAGAAAGTGTTTAGAAGAATGTGCACCAAATTGATATCAGTGGCAAATTTCATAAAATACTATTTAAAATATTTTCATTATTGCTTATCCATTCATTTGCTCATTCATTCAACAAATACTTATTTAGCACCTACTATATATTTTGTATTATTCCAGGTACTGGGAATACATGAATGAATAACACAGGCATAAATCGCTACTCTCATCTATATAATAAAAGCCTAAGCGACCATTATGGTGGAACCACCAGCATGACAGGTCACTATGCTGCACACTGACCACCATAGGTCAGACACTCAATGCAAGAGCTTCCCCCTGGTGGTCAGTGTGCTCCCACAGGGGGAGCGTTGCTCAGCCAGAAGCCAGGCTCATGGCTGGTGAGCACAGTGGCAGTGGTGGGAGCCTCTCTCACCTCCTTGGCAGCGCTGAGGAACAGTGAGCCAGCCAAGCATTAGGGAGCAGCAAGCAGGGTGGCAATAAGGAGTGAGTGGTCCCAGACTGCAAGTGGGCACAGGCCAGGCTGAGAGACATCCTCCTCCCGTTGAGCGCACGAACTTTGTGCACTGGCCTCTAGTGGATACATAACCTGGAAAGACAAATAATATGTCAAATAAATAAATAAATAATATAGTATGTCATGAAAAAAATTAAACAAAGAAAAAAGGAAGAGATTCCTGGATTTTTAGATAGGTTGGCCAGCAGAAGTCTCACCGAGGAAGTGTGGGAAGCAACCAAATATTTCCTTGGGAAGGAACTCTGCCACAGAGGGCACAGTAATTGCAAAGTCCTCTAGCAGCAGCACACTTCTGTTTTCGAGGACTAGCAAGGGGAACAGTGTGGCTGAGAGGAGAGAATGAAGGGAAGAGTGTCAGAAGTGAGTTCAGAGGGAATAGGGTGTCTGATCAAGTCTTAGTAAGGACTTATTTTTTACACTGAAGAGGCCATCGGTTGTTTTCTGTTTCTTTTGCAATGCTAGCTTTGGGAATTGTTCTTATGTAGTATCTTGTTGTGATTTAGAGTAAGGATTGCTCTCATATGAAAATACTTATAAAAAGACATCTGCAGTTGACTTCATTTAATTTGGAAGTCTGACCATTTCCAGAAAAGGAAAACACTGGCTTGGCTGCAATTGACAGTCATCTGCTTAAGAAGCTATCAAATCAAACCTTGAGTCATCTTTAAGTACTTATGTGTTTATCTCTGTTAATCTTCATTGTTTTTTTTCTTGTAACCACTTTCTAAATCTAGTTTCTTCACTCTTCATTACATCTAATTATACTCTTCTTGCTTGCTCCTCTTAATTCCAAGAAATGGAGGTGCCTGTATGTGGGCAAAACATGGAAAGTATAGATACATACAGAAATGTCTATCATGTGATTTTACCAATAAGATAATTACTTATCATCTACTAGTGGCCCAGTGCACAAATTTGTGCACATTGAAAGGAAATTAATTAGAATAAATATTTGAATATCGCTATTCAACCTTTCCCTATAATAGACGGGTCAACCAAATTCATGATCAACAATGACAGATGGAAAACACAAACATGTGATTGGCACCAGCGAGAGCTTATATGTATTGCGCATACACGAGTCAATTTAGCCTTTTGTAGATATAGAATAAACTTGCTTAATTAGACCTGCTTTCTGATTTAGCTACACTTTTTCCAGTCCAGTAAAGCACCCCATCTTCTCTATCAGGTAATTGTCAGCAACACAGCAGTACATATCAACAGAAAACAGACTATTATTGTAGATCACGCAGGGAGAACAAAGGGTAAAATATTTAACTGCAGCAGTGTTTGACTATATTCTGCACAGTGAGAAAATCTGAAGTCATTTGCAAGGCCCACCATTTGTTTTCTTTTCAGTTGGGTCAAGTCATTACCTGGCACCCACAGCCACCATTTCCAGGCTGGGCTGGGCTGTGGGCCACATTTTGTGTCATGGGGTCTCGGCAGCGGCAGCTGCAATTTGGTGGGGTGTCACTCTTGGGTAGAGGCGGAGCCTGTGTCCCACATGGGGGAAGCCGAGTGTTGCTTTGTGGGCACCAGGTCCGTGGTGTGGTTTCTCTGTAAATGGCCAGTGCACATCATGGAAGCTCCTGCATTGAGCGTCTATCCCCTGGCGGTCAGTGCACCTCATAGCGACCGGTCGAACAGGCACTTGGCATATTAGTCTTTTATATAGAGATAGATAAGTGGTATATAACTCTAGTCAGTGTGTCATGTGTTACTCGAACTCAGGTCTTACAACAAAGTGACATGGCTTTATCAAGAGAAAAGTTAAATGACCTATGTGGCCATTGCCTCCTTTATAGGATGGATCCCACAGCATTTGTTAAATAGCTGCCGCTGTTTGGCCCTTGCTAAGCCTTATCTAGTGCTGGTTTCTAATTGAGTAGTTAAGTGTTGGTATAGACAGTTTTTATGCTGCATGAGTCAAGAAAGAAAAGAAAGATTTGTGTTGCTATCAGGTTCTAATTGAAGTACACTTTACTATCTTTTGACTAAGTACTTCATTGCCATTTTCATAATGATTACAACCTTGAGAGGAAGCTCTTCTGAAACTGCAGGCTGGTAATGAGGAATCATGCAGTGTTGGAACTAAATGATAGCTTATATTTCCCCCACAATAATATATAATCCATGAAGAGACTAGAATTTGTAAAAATGGGTCCTTGCTGCAGTTTAACGTTCAAATGTAAAGCTGTGTCACTCTTATATTGTGTTTTTTTAAATTAAATCTTTATTGTTCAGATTATTACATTAGTTACTCTTTTTTCCCACCATAACTCGCCTCCACCCAGTTACCACCCACCCTCCGCCCTCACTCCCCACCCACTGTCCTCATCCATAGGTGCACGATTATTGTCCAATCTCTTCCCTTGCCCCCAAACCCTCCCCCCCCCC
>NW_006283633.1:424353-426348 GCF_000327345.1 Myotis davidii
CTGCGTTCCTGGTGGGCTGGGTGATGTCCCTTCCGTCTTTTAGTTTCGCTTTTGAAATGGTTGTTCGAGGCGGCAAACTCCGTCGTTAACCTATGCCGCCATCTTGGTTTTCCCCACATTGTGTTTTTTACAAAACAAACAACAAAAAACACACACAGAAAAAAAACAGCATTATGATTACCTCTTCTCACTTTGGTCAAAAAAATAAAAATTATAATTTTAGTTGATATACTGCTATCAATTGGGAATTGTGTTTAGCTTCATGTGACAGAAATGGCCAAACAACTATGACTAAAACAAGATTGAAATTTATTTTTGCTCAGGTAAATAAAGTCTGAACGTGGACAATTCTGGGTCACAC
Source organism: Myotis davidii (assembly GCF_000327345.1). Lineage (NCBI taxonomy): Eukaryota > Metazoa > Chordata > Mammalia > Chiroptera > Vespertilionidae > Myotis > Myotis davidii. Next base: position 424,715 of record NW_006283633.1, read on the forward strand.
AGAAATTGCACACTCAGCAGAAACCTCTGCTCCCTCTGTCTCTTGGCTTGACCTTGCCATCTTTAATATATAGATTTCCGTTTCAAGGTTGCTTGATGGTCCAAGATGGATGTTGGAGTTCTAACCATCATAGTTATATTCCAAGAAGAATAAAGAGGATGGGGAAGAAGGTAAAAGACACCACCCCGCTGAGGCAGCCCCATTTAAGAAAACTTCCCAGAAATGTTAGCAACCAGATTCATGTAAGGACTAAGTGGTTCTCATGAATTTCATAATACTCTGTACTGCTCAAGTAAACTCCATTCTCTCTGTAATTTGCTGAGTAGTGGGGGGAGGGAATGCCAAATAGTAATTTCTGACAATAACTGGGAAGGCTTTTTCTTTTGAAATAATATTGAAATTTTCAGAATTGAATGAAGATAAAACTTGAAACCAAGATAGAGAAGATGGAGTGTATGTAGAAGGGCTGTTAAAAATGTAAAACTTGTTTGTATTATTTGTGGAGGCTCAAACTTGTGAGGTCAAATACTATGAATTTCCATTTGTTCTGTATTTTTATTCTGAAAAGAAAGCTTGCTTTGCCCATTTCTCTTTTTTTTTTTTGCCCATTTCTTATTTAAAAAACTTGTAACCAAAAATGAACTCACAGAAAGAGAAAGTAAAAAAAAAAAAAAAAATCACATTCACCATTGCACCAAAACAATTAAGATACCTAGGAATAAACTTAACTAAAAAGGTAAAAGACCTGTACTCAGAAAACTATAGGACATTGAAAAAAGAGATGGAGGAAGACATAAACAAATGGACGAACACACCATGTTCATAGATTGGTAGAATCAACATCATTAAAATGCCCATACTACCCAAAGCAATCTACAGATTCAATGCAATCCCCATTAAAATACCAATGGCATATTTCAAAGATCTAGAACAAACTCTCCAAAAATTCATCTGGAATAATAATAATAAAAAAAGACCCCAAATAGCCACAGCAATCCTGAGAAAGAAGAACAAAGTTGGAGAGATCACAATACCAGATATCAAGCTATATTACCAAGCCACAGTTCTCAAAGCTGCCTGCTCCTGACACAAGAACAAACATTTGGACCAATGGAACAGAACAGAGAACGCAGAAATAAACCAAAGCCATTAGGCTCAATTAATATTTGACAAAGGAGGCAAGAGCATACAATTGAGTCAAGACAGTCTCTTCAAAAAATGGTGCTGGAAAATTTGGTCAGATACAAGAAAAAAATGAAACTAGTTCACCAACTTATACCATACACAAAAACAAACTCAAATGGCTAAAGGACTCAAATGTAAGAGGGGAAACCATACAAATCCTACAAGAATCCATAGGCAGCAAAATAGAAGACATATTTCGTAGCAATATCTTTACCAACACAGCTCCTAGGGCAATAGAGACTAAGGAGAAAATAAACAAATGAGACTACACCAAAATAAAAAGCTTCTGCACAGCAAAAGAAACCATCAATAAAACAACAAGAAAGTCCACTGTGTGGGAGAACATATTTGCCAATGCTATTTCAGATAAGGGTTTAATCTCCAAAATTTATAGAACTCATACAACTTAACAAAAGAAACATAAATGATACAATAAAAAAATAGGCACA
>NW_006283633.1:426487-431095 GCF_000327345.1 Myotis davidii
AGCAAATTAAGCCAGTTGGAGAAAGATAAATATCACATGATCTCACTCATATGTGGGATATAATGATCAACATAATTTGATGAACAAAAATAGATCCAGAGACAAATGGCAGGGGAGGGGGGAGGTTAGAGAGCAACCAAAGGACTTGTATGCATGATATTAGCATAACCAATGGACACAGACACTGAGACAGTGGGGTCTTGCCCAGGGTGGGAATGGTGGGGGAGATCAATAGGGGAAAAAGGAGACATATGTATAACTTTAGACAATAATAAAAACAATTTGTTGTAAATCCAGTTGACTAATGGGATCTTTATGAAGTTAGCTATGTCTGAATGCCCTTCTCCCACAAAATACTGTATAAGAGAACTGTATAAATACAGTGTGCATGTAGTCGTTAACTCTACCCTCTTTGTAAGCTAATGCAATTGTGAGTCACCCATTTATATCTTAATTTTTAATCATGTCAGTTCTTGAATGAGTATCTCCCTAGCCTGCTGATTTCTTTTTTTTTTTCTAAAGAAAGTGGGTGGAAAAATTAATTTAGACATTTGTTTGCAATAAAGAGAATCCATTAATGAAAACAAAACACAACTTTCCAGAAACAATATTACCAATAGTTTGTACCTATAGCTCATTGATCACCTCTAGCTATAATAAAGAATTAGTCATATAGACTTTTAGTTGGGCAAATTGCAACCTTAACACAATATCAGAGTTTTATTAGTAACTAGAGACCCAGTGTATGAAAGTCATGCATGGGGGTGGTGGGGGAGGGTCCCTCAACCCAGCTTGCACCCTCTCACAATCCAGGAACTTTCAGGGGATGTCTGACTGCTGGTTTAGGCCCGATCCGCAGTGGAATCCCTCTAGCAATCCAGGACCACTGGCTCTTAACTGCTTGCCTGCCTGCCTGATCACCCCTAACCACCTCTGCCTGCCTGCCTGATCACCCCTAACCACTCTGCCTGCCTGCCTGCCTGATTGCTCCTAACCACTCCCTGGGGGGCAGGGCCAGCCTGGGGGAGAGGCCATGGTGTTCTGGTTTCTGGTCATTCTGGTTGTTCTACTGTTTCAGTCATTGGGCTTTTATTATATAGGATAACTTTATTTATACACATTTTATGGATGTCGGGCACATATGGGTACCACAAGTTCTAAGTGACTTTCATAGATTAATTTGTTTTCATATGAGGTAGATAAAATTGTAATTCATGTTTTGCAGATGAAGCAATTGAGGCACTGAGGGTTAAATAACTTACCTACAATCAGAAATTAGGCAAGATTTGAAACATGAATTTCTATTTCTGGAGTGTGTATCCCTAACTGCTAAAAACAGATTGTCAACCTTTTCTTAAAAAAGGGAAGTATTTTAGACTCAATATTTTAGACTTGCTAGACAAAAATTCTCTATCCAACTATCCAACTCTATCCTTGTAACTCAGAAGCAGCCATAGGCGACGCTAATTGTATGGGCGTGGCTGTGCTCGTATAACAGCTACAGGCCATGCGTTACCTATCCCCAGCAAATGTGGATCCTGCCTCAACGAGGGACAACAGTGGCTGGGTAGGTAATATGCACTTGTTCATTCACTAATGACAGTCAATCCTCTCCACCATCTCACTTTTATAATTGGGCCTGATTAAGATCCTGCTGATCAGGAACTAGGTTTAGAAATCGATGGATCATGGGCATGGTAATGAATCTCTACTGTTCTTGCTAATTTTATTTCCTTCTTTTAAATCCCATCATTTATCCTCTTAATGTAGCAGTGTATGCTATATCTGAGGAGGCTCACATTGACGGTTATTATACCCAAGCTTCTGCGAATCTTAGAGAAATCTTTATAGAAATGCATTTGAATTTGTTTAGTCTCCTGAGTTAACTTGATACACAGAAAGGCCTCCCCCCGCCCCCCCACACACACATATACAAAATCTCAAGGAACATAAGTTTATCAGAATAGTTTGGGAAACACTGACTTAAGTCTCCAGGTAACTTCCTAATGCTTCAGTGCTGTGGAAATGTCATCATGCTAGAGATTATTTTGAAACCTTGAAAACTTTTTCTAAACTTTTCAAACAAAAAGTGTAACATAAACATCACCTTACTGGGGAACCTCTAAGCTTACTTTGAGATCAGGTCTTTCTTTCTTTCTTTCTTTCTTTCTTTCTTTCTTTCTTTCTTTCTTTCTTTCTTTCTTTCTTTCTTTCTTTCTTTCTTTCTTTCTTATTTAATTATTTCTTTACATTGATTCTTAGAGAGAGAGATTATCAAAGGCTTTGCCTCTAGTCCAGTGGTTCTCAACCTTCTGGCCCTTTAAATACAGTTCCTCATGTTGTGACCCAACCATAAAATTATTTTCGTTGCTACTTCATAACTGTAATGTTGCTACTGTTATGAATCACAATGTAAATATTTGATATGCAGGATGGTCTTAGGTGACCCCTGTGAAAGGGTCGTTCGAGCGACCAACAGGTTGAGAACCGCTGCATCTAGTACTGTGTGTCTCAGTTTTTAACACAGTCAACATTCTCTGGCCTAGATTTTGGCAGAAAAAATAACCTTGGCAGGATGTGTGAGGAGAAGAAAAAAAAAAAAAGACAATTACTTATAAGCCACCCTCTACATTCTTCCATTTCCCTGTTCTTTCCTTCCCCAAGCCGGCTTAATGTAGTTTGGGGATCAAGTTAAAGTTCTAAGTGGATCCCTATAAGGTTTATTACAAAGGTGATCAGATAAGAGCAGTCTAATAAAATGCAGGGCAAGTCGTCCATCTTCTCATTTCAAAAAAAATATTTATAGAATCCCTAGGATGGGCAAGGCACTGTTCTGGGCATGGTGTTAAGTGATTGTGAAAAATCTGGAAATAATTATCTGGCTAAGCTGTTTCTATCTAGCAGTAGTTATGTATTTATTAGTCCACCAGCTGTAATGGTGTGCTGTATACTTAATATGTGATACTAAATAAATGTCTAATGGGATAATTAAATCTCAATAGGGACATAATTGCTGGATGGCATTCTAAAACTCGGGAGACATCAGAGCTTCAGCTCATTTAATCAAAAAGGTTTTATTATTTGCATAGGCAGCAGCTTGTATTTTCCCTCTAAAGGATGGTCTTTACAGTACCTATTTTCTGTACTAGTCACATCAGGATTTATTTGTAGTACAATGTGCTTAGTTACAATAGTCTTGAGAGTTATAACCCTTTTAAGCATTCCCGTCTCTTGAAACCATTTCCAAACACTTTGGGCATGCAAACTATATAAGTCCCAAGTGTAACTTAATCCTCAAAATTCTGGTTTGTTCTTCAAGTTGTTATTCCTCTGAGAAAAGTGAAAGTACTGCATATGTTGATTTTGTATGTTGTTAGCAATTATGTAGGATGATGAGAAATGGTTGATCATTCTATCGCCTTAAAAGCATCCAGGTTCTGAAATCATGCTTTAATATAAAGCCTATCTATATTAACCAAAGAATTGGAATATTTTTTAATGAACAAGTTGCACATGTCTGAAATCTAGGCTTTTGCATCTAGCAAACTTTCAATAAAGTATTACTATTCAATTAAAATTTAAACTTGGCAGAAGTTAATCTTAGCTGTAGTTAAATCACAATTAAGCTTTAATTATCCTAATGAAAGATTTGTATCATTTCCTTATGAGGGTCTCACCTGTAACTTGTTTTAAATTAATTCTACTGGAAAGAATAAGTAATTCCTTCTGATGTCTGTCCAAGTCTCTGCATCTCAGATTTGGAACACTCCAAGCTACTTTTTTTTGTTTTAAATGAGAGCACTCAAATAATTTTTTATTTTTGTCTGGCTTTTTTTTTTTCTGGAAATGCTTCAAAGTAAAAAATAAAAAATTAGTGGCACTTCTAGTTTGTTTTTTTCACAGAAATTTCAGTAATCATTTCCACTTAGAATAAACCTGAAGATACCAATAAATATAGCAAAACTCTACAAACATAGGGCTCATGGAGTCGAAGAGGCAGAAATGTAATTGTTTTTTGCTTCTAATGTTCTTTTGGAAGAGTTGGAGATCTTATGGCATTATTATGTAAAGGTAAGCCATTCTTCTGTATATTCATTTTTTTAATCCTCACCCAAAAAGAGATACATTGATTAGTTGCCTCCCTCCCCCCACCAGGGTGGGGGAACTTGCATCTGAGGTACGTGCCCTTGACCAGAATCGAATCTGGGAACCTGAGACCCTTTGGTCTGGAGGCCAATACTCTAATCTCTGGGCAAACCCACCAGGGCAGGGCTGGGTCGTCTTCTTGTCTCAAAGAATGTGGCAGAATAAAAGGATGTGGCAGGCCCCCGGGGTATGTTGCATAAAAATACCTCCTCAACTCTTCATGCACTTGGGGGGGAAATGCTAAGGTTCATTTTTTGTTTTGTTGTTAGAATCGTGTGTGTATGTGTGTGTGTGTATGTGTGTGTGTGTGTGTGTGTGTGTGTGTGTGTGTGGTATATTTTATTGATTTTTTTTACAGAGAGGAAGAGAGAAGGATAGAGAGTTAGAAACTACGATGAGAGAGAAACTGTTGTGCCCAGATTTCAAGGTTCCCAAGACTCCCAGGGAGCCAGTCAGTCCACT
>NW_006283633.1:431826-433793 GCF_000327345.1 Myotis davidii
TTTTTGTTTTTCTCCTGGAGCTATTTGGTTGCAAGTTTAAAGCTGCTGCCAAACTTGACTCTATCTACAAAAAGGCTTTCCTGTTGCAAGAACAGGGAACAGTTCTTGCGCAGTTATTATGTGTCAGGCACTGTTCTAAACACTTTAGTAACTCATGATTTTAACTCTATTATCCCAATGACTCTACTTGGTGCGTGTTATTATTCTCATGCTAAAGAAGAAACTGAGATACAGAGAGGAACTTGCTCAAAATCACAAGGATAGAGGATGGGGGTGGGGTGGGGTGGGGAGCAAGCTTTTAACTCGCATAGTCTCTAGATTCACAGTCTGGCCACTTACCTGCCATAAAGTACTGCCTCTCCGGAGAACAACAATTCAGCCAGCACACAGGGGAAAAGAAATAAGTTACAGAGGAAGTCTTTACTGTGTTATTGTCCAGATTTCCTTAGTCTTGGCCTCATGTTTTCCCTCCATGATTGCGTTGATAAATCCCATTAAAATATTCGATGTTTTTCATTTGTTTAGCTTGTTTGAGTTATGGTTCTGAGAGGGTTCATTTGAAACACAGGCAGATAGGACAGGGGTCCAGTGGGAAACAAACACAGGTGAAACGCCGGCAGGGGCAGACACAGCAGTTTGAGCCAGCCTAACCACAGGAACCAACAAGCAGAAATAATAAAATATTTTTGGACACAGAGCAGGAGGCGTGGGAATACAAGGGAGTGCCTGCAGCAACAAGGTGTACGAACGCATAGAAACAGAAAGTTCAGGTTTGTTACTGGCCAGAACAATGAGGGAATCAATCAGGTGACAACACAGGTAGGCACAGAGCAGGCTTGTAGCACATATATACCCCTGGAATACAAGGCTTAAGGGGCGGGCAGCCCACTATTGGGCCCTCCTTCCTTTGAGGGGAATCTGAACATGCTTCTAATAAATGTCCCACACTTTTGCTTAAATCTTCTGGTCCGCCGAGCTCATTCTTCTGTGTTGCGAGACACAACCCGGCGCGGGGGAGGTTGGGGGTAGAATCCTTTGGCTCACACTTCCAGTTATCAGTTCTACTATTTAAAACCTAAGAATCTTGAAAAATACTCTAATAAGAGAGCAGATATTGGATCATACATGAGACAGACATATATATCTGACAGATATGTATATCAACAACAACATAGTAGAGAATGTGCTGATCAGGAAACACTGATCCAAGAATTAGCCTCAGCAAGAATAAGGTATGACACTGAACAAGCACATGCCCTCTGGAGTCCTTAGTTTATTGTCTGTGAAGTAAAGGGATTGGACTAAATTATTTCAAGGGTTGTTTGAGGTCTGCAGTTCTGTGAATTTACACTGTGCAGAGAAAACACAAATGACTTAGAGGTGGAAAAGTCCACAGATATAGATGAATATGATCTAGGAAAAAATAAAAACCTGGTTAAGCGCTGAGTGAGGCAAAGGTGGACCTGGGAATATTAAGAGAAAGAAGGTAAACCAGGAAAAGAGTTGTCTGATGAATAAATCTCAAGATTGAGTGAGAACTTTGGGTAGTGAACACGAACTACAATATACGGATGATGCATTATAGAATTGTACACATGAAACGTATATAATTTTATTAACCAATGTCATCCCCATTAAATTCAATTAGAAAAGAAAAAGACTGAGATCCTGCTGATATATGGAGCAAAGAAAGATCAAATAAGATATAATTGACCCTGTGGCACACAGAAACAAAGAGGGGAAGTGTAATGCTAAGATTAAATGTAAGAGAAAGACTGAAAATGAAACTGATAGGTAGGAAAGATTTAAAAAGTATTAAGAGTTATCTTATTTCTATGAGATTGGAATGAGGTTAGCCTGGATTTGAGAGAGACTGGTCCCGGATGTGGTTAGATGGAGGTGAACATTGGCTAGAGGAGAAAAAGATAAAGGGTAACTCTGTGAAAAAATAATAGGAAGAAATATTA
>NW_006283633.1:433836-447814 GCF_000327345.1 Myotis davidii
CAGCCATTTCCAGTCTCTCATCAATGTTTCTAACTCTCTAGCCCTCTCCCCTCCTCTCTGTAAAAAATCAATAAAATATACTTAAAAATATAAAATAAAACCTGAGTGTCAGATATTAGCATTTATAACTTGTATAGCAGAGATGATACATAAATGGCACAACGGTTGATCATTTCCCCTTGTGGACCTTTACCCTGACCACAGCATACAAAAATAATCCATCATGGAATTCTTTCTTATTAATCTTGGCTGAAGCCTACTGAAGACAGTGCTCCAAACAGATATTACCACTTGGCTAGCTGTCACTAGAGTAAAAACAATTTGTCATTCCATCAGTCTACCCATGAAAGTTGTGTTAAGTAATTAGATAACATAGATGTATTATTTCTATGTGTTTTTGCTGACCACTAGTAGGTGTGAGAATCCAGGACAAGTGGTTTTTGTATCTAATGAATTATTACTGGTTTCTCTCTTCCCTTCCATGGGCTCCTCCATACTATCTCTATTTAGAGCAACTTTTAAGAATCGTCATTAGTCATTTACTAAAACTTAAAGAATGTGAATCAGATGGCATACAAAACTAAACTGGGAGTCATATTGAAGAAACTCCATTTATTATTTATTATGCATTTTGAATAATAATAATAAAAAGATTGTCCTTCATTAATTTACAGCTTCACTCTATGGATTTACAGGCAATTAATTTTAAAAACAGCAGAATTTTGGATAGCTGTGATCCTGTGTTACGTACCAATTAGGTATATGGTCTGATAACAGTCAAATATCCAAGGAAAACTTGAAGAGCTTTTTGTTCCATGTAAATAACTCCTGATAGCTGTTTGTGAATTCTGTCTCATGTAAAATGAATCCCTGACTTATTACTATGAGGATATTCATGGGTCTTGAAAAATGGTGATAGAAACTCAGATGATTTGAACAAGAATTTTTGTTCTATGAATTAAATAATGAAAACTGCATTTAGGTGATTAGCTAGACTCATCAGAGGATAAGAAATTTTCTATATTGGGCGTTCCTATATATGTTTCATACTTTAAAAAAAGTATTATAATATTTTAAGAATATTTAAACATGATTAATGCAAATGTTTACCCAATAGTTATTAAATAGCTACCTCTGTGGTTCTCAGCCCAAACTGCACATTAAATTACCTGTGACTTTTAAAATTACTTATACTTGGGTGTCATGCCCAGAGATTCTGTTTCAACTGGTATGAATTGAGGCATGGGCTATTTTTTTTTGGGGGGGGGGTATTTTTATGAGAGTTTATTTGAGCCAAAGTGATGACACATGCTGGGGAGCTAGATTTCAAATGCTCCTGAGAATGACAGTTTTGCAGCTTCTTTTATGAATTTGAAATAAAGTACAGAATGTAAAGAAGATTACATGGAGTTGGGAGGAAGCAAGGTAGACGTTGGATTACAGGTTAGTTAAGATTATGTGCTCTCTTGAGGTTTTTGCTTATTTCAAAGGCATGTTAACCTACATACACAGAAACAGTGGCCAGGGCTGGCTTAAGGCAAAGAACAGGCTTTTACTAAAGAAATGATATCCCTGGAGTGTGACTACCCACTATGATCTGCACAATTAAGAATTTATGATCAGATTACCCAGTGAGGTTATTTCCATAGAACTCCTTTTTTTCATCCACAGTTCTTTCTTTTGTTCATAAATCAACTTGAATCAGGCAACGCGGACCAATCATTTGGTCGGATAGTGTGGTCTCACAGCGCTAGTAAGGCTCATTCCTAGGAAGTCTCAGTAGGGATAGGGCAATATCGTAATCCTGAGATCTGAGGTAAGGCTGAATTTTTCAAAAAAGGGAAGGATAAAAAAAAAGGAAGTATATAAGCATAACCAATGGACATAAGACACTGGGGAATAGGGGAGGCTAGGGGACTGTCTAGGGCGGGGGAAAAAATGGACACATATGTAATACCCTTTGTAATAAAAAATAAAATTAAAAAAAAATCATAATAAACATTTAAGTAGATGATAAAAAAAAAAAAAGGAAGTATTGTCCGCTTGGGTGGCTCAGTTAGTTGAGTGTCACCCTGTACACCAAAAGGTTATGAGTTCAATTTACACAAGGCATGTGGCCTGCCGGTCAAGAGTTTGACATGCTTGCTATACACCAAAAGGCTGTGAGTTCAGTTCCTGGTCAGGGCACATACCTAGGTTGTGGGTTTGATCCCCAGACAGGGTGTGTATGGGGGTAGGGGAAGCTGATCAGTGTTTCTCTTGCACATTGATTTCTCTCTCTGTCTCTCTCTCTCATCTTCTTCTCTCTAAAATCAATAAAAAATATCCTTGGGTGAGAATTACAAGATAATAAATAAATAAATAAATAAATAAATAAAAGGAAGGGAAGGTAAATGCAAGACAATTGGGTGTTAACGGCCTTCATTGTGAAAAACACTCTGGATCATTTCCATCTTTTGAACTACCAAGATCTGAGTTTTGCCTTCTGTCTCACTTTTCTGTATTTGGCATTTAGTATAACATTTACATAAACCACAAAAAATGTATTAACAGTTATCTTCAGTAATCATACAGTTGGATAATATAGAAGAACCCAAAGAACAAATATAATGATTACTATGACTAATATCATTAGCAGGTAAAGATCATCAACAATTGGTTTCTGAGTTCAACATCGTTCTGTAGGTGTGCAGGCCTTGGGATGTCTTGGGATAGCTGTCTACCTCTGATATCAGTGACTTCTCATCCTCAATGAGTCCCTGATGTCCACAGACAGGGGTAGATGTCCATCTGTAGTTAGACGCCTGATAAGGGCTTTTCCAATGGGGTTGCAAAGTGTCTTTTATTTGATGTCATTTCAAATAAACAAAATCTCCAGGTGATATTTAAGGTCTTTGTCTTCTGGGATCTCACTGTAAAAGGAAGCAGTTACCAACTTGGCATTTTCTTGAAGTGACTCTATCAAACAAACCTTGGCAATAGTGTAAGGTGTTTCCTTTCAATCATGTCAGCTCATAAATTCCTTCACCAAATTTCAGCTTAAATGTACTGTGATGTATAAAAGAATGCAAAAACAAAAAAAAGATGAGGGTTGTCAGGGAGCAGGGAAGAATCAAGTGGCAGACTTGGATTTCAGATAGATTGATTTTTTTTTTTACCTTTACAATATACACTAGAAATTTTCATCACTTATTTTATAATGTTTCCCATGTAATTTAAAGTCTTTTGAGGGTGTTCCAGGGATACTTTTTAAAGACCACAAAAATATTCCTAAATATGAAATTTAACCTTTAAAACCTCAATGTCTAATAAAAACTAAGAAGTAATCAACTAGCCTTTCTGGAAGATATATGAAGAAATCTTATAACCTCTAGAAACATATTTTATAGACATCAAAGTCAATTATTAAGATGGGATGATTTTTGTAAAACCCAAATAAAGGCATGTATGTTTTACTTAAACCAATAAACTTAAGCTAGCTTTTATTTACTGAAGATTCATCCTAGACCACATGTAATTGAAAAGTATTTGAATTAGTTTCTAATGCCATTTTTTTCATTGATTTTTATAGAGAGAAAAGAAGGTAGAGGAAAAGAGAGAAAGATAGAGATAGAGAGAAACTGATTTGTTGTTCTACTTATTTATGTATTCATTGGTTGCTTCTTGTATGTGCCCTGACCAGAGATTGAACCCACAACTATGGCATATTGGGATGATGCTCTAACTAATTGAGCTTCCAGGCCAGGGCTAAATTAGTTTCTATATTTCTGAGAATTTAAAAATACCCACTCCTTACAAGATATTGCCTTTAAATTAATTTTAACAATGCCATCTGGAGGTAGAAAATTATCTCACACTTACAACATACACATATATGATACCATTGTAATTAACCAAGTTATTAATTAACTAGAGGCCCAGTGCATGAAATTCATGCACAGAGGGGGGGCGGGTTGTCCCTCAGCCCAGCCTGCACCCTCTCCAATCAGGGACCCTTTGGGGGATGTCTGACAGCAGTCCCTCTCACAATCTGGGACAGCTGGCTCCTAACTGCTCGCCAGCCTGCCTGCCTGATTGTCCCTAACCACCTCTGCCGGCTGGCCTGATCGTCCCCTAACTGCTTGCTCCCCTGCACTGGCCTGATCTCACCCCTAACTGCTTGCTCCTCTGATGGCCTGATTACCCCTAACCACCTCTGCCTTGGCCCCCCACCCGGAACCCAGGATTCCCTCCTCTGGCCACCCGCAGGCACCCGGCACCTGGCAACCGGCACCTGGGCTTCCCTCCCTCTGGCCAGCTGCAGATACCCAGGACTCAGGCCAGCTTTACCTGGGCCGGCCACAGCTGCAGGGGACCATGGGCAGGCAGCTTCACCAAGGCCGCAGGTGCTGGCGCAAAGGGCCCACAGCCATGTGGACCCTGAACACAATGTACTGAGGGTCTAAAATTAGCCCGATGCGGTGCCAGAGTCAACTCCACCATGGAATGCAACCTTCTGGCTTTACTTTCAGTTTTGCTGAACTCCCAGCTACACCTTTTTCAGGACTGGTTTAAGGGAAATGGGACTTTGCAAACCGACGGATATAACTCTATGCAAAGAAAAATCACTCATTCTCCCACGTGTCTTAGAAAATTCTTTTCCTCAAGATATCATTAGAACCTCACTCCCACGAGCAATGGAGAAATTTCGCCTGTGCAATCCTCTGAGAACATATAGACATACACAGAGGGACACAAACAGGGAACAGTTGTAGCCAAGTTCTGTTTTGGAAGCATTTTACAATTTATATCCGTCCTTAACAAGTCAAGTTCCAAATGACCTTCCCAGTTTTAAAATAAGGACAGCCATTTTTAACACCTCAAGGAACGGGGTTAACACCTAACCAACATCATAGGTAGATTCATTTAACTAAATACTTTCTCTTTTTTAAATCATAAATATTACACTAGTAAATGTGAGACAGTTGCTAATGGTGTTTTCCCCCATTCATTCTGCCTGATTTTACAGCCAGCTTGTTCTGACTGTGCACAGGATCAGCTGTGTTACCCATCGTCCTCACTCCCTCTTTGGGATCTGAATCAGCTGTCATCAGCCCATTGGCTATTCAGGATGGGAAAGCCAGTGTTCTTTTCTCTGACAGAGCTAAAGAGAGTTCAGTCTCTCCTTTAACCAGGAAAAATTTTGCTCAGACTCTCAGTAAGCAATCCAATTAAAAGTTTAAATTAAGAACAGCAACCTTTCTTTCTTTCTTTTTTTTTTTTACTTTTGCCCTCTGGGTTATCTCTACTCTTACCCACTTTGACAATTTTCTAAGAACAGCTCAAAGGAAAGGCCTGCTATTTAAAGCAAGGAGGCCCAGAATTCTGAGAAAAACTCACCCAACTTCACCTGATGCAAAGCGTGGAGCCGGAGGGACATAGTGTGCCCTGACTCGTACCTAGCACCGATCTGGTCTGCAAGGCGGTCCTGGGTGGGCTTCTTCAGGACCCTGCTGACCACGCCAAGTAAGCGTCCAGGTAAAAATGTCCAAACCTATAGAGAATTTTTATGAGTTTATTTGAGCCAAACTGACATATATGGGGAAATAAGATCTCAAATGCTTACACACACACACACACACACACACACACACACACACACACACACACTGAGTGGCCAGATTATTATGACCACCTGTTTGTAGGCAAATTAGCTATAATTTTGTGCTGAAGTTGCTAGAGGGCCAGATCATTATAAATGTCTGAATAGCAACAACATACCTGTTGTACAAGGATAAATATTGAGAAATTGCATACAAAATTACTAAGAAACTTACAGTTATTATACATGCTCTGATAATGAAATGAACCAGTCATATGTAACAGAGTGAAACTTTAACTAGAATTTGATTTAGAGGTATATTATTATTCTCTAACCGTTATGTGTACAGGAGTGGGGTAGGGGGGCTTTAATATAAACAAGCCGATACATATACACAGAGTCTATTCAGTACTAATACAGAATTTGTTTAAGAATTTTCTGGATGAGAATTTCATGTATGTCAAATACAGTATATATCATGTACAAAATAGACATGGTATTTAATTTAGATTTGAGAAAACTTAGTCTTAGAAAAATAATTTGTCCAAGCACTCCTCTATCTCTTTCTTTCTCAAATGCCTAGCAAAATGGACATTAAACTTTGAGCTCCTTAGAAGCAGGCTCCATGTTTTTGCAATATTTCCTTGAATGCCAGTTTTCTCCCCGTATTTAAATGAAAAGAGATGGGTTAATTTCTTCTCAACTAATCATTTAGTTGATGCAATAAAACATGGTTAAAAAGAATAAAATGGACATTAGACCAAGAGATTTTGGGTTCAAAACTCACTAGCTCCATGACTGAATCTGAATTTAAATTTCTTCTGTAAAGTGAACATGAAGAAATCAATTTCACCATATTATCGGGAAGGTTACATGAAGCAATGCAATATGCCAGGCATATCCTAGCGAGGCACTGCTGATCCGGAAGACTTCAGAATACTGAGTATATAACGTCTACCTTGGTTTTATACTGATACTTACTGTGACCTTATTGGAAAGAAGAATGGCATTTCAGAGCAGGGATCTCTGAACTCTCTTTTGGAACAGAAGTTCATTGGCGACGGACTATCCTCCCCAGTTTGAGATGAAGAGAAATAAGATCAGGCAGCAGATATAAGATTACAGTTGACTATACCTCATTAGGGGCAAACAGTAAATTCTTAGTTTAACTGCCTATCTTCCTGAAATGAATTAGCCTTAGAGACACCCTGGATCACAGTAGTTCCTAAAAACATAAAGAAAAAAGAGGCCTCACATTTTATTTTCAATTTGTGGAGAGGAGGGTGGCAGGGTGTGAAGAGTAAGGAAATATATTAGAAGTCCAAGTCTCAATTAGCATCTGGAAGTTTGAAACACTGTCCCAAAAGCAAAATGTTGGTACTACCATATAATAACAGTGACTACATCACTTATTGTTTACTGACGTCTTTTATTGAGTTTTTTAGCTCATGATTTTACATCTGATTGTACAGAGCATTTAAGAAAAAAATGGTTGAAAAGGTTGTACAAGGGGAAAAAAATGCAGTAGATTGAAATCTGTAGGTGTATAAATTTAATGCTATGTGTAAATATATGAGAATGGTTAAAAGACCAAAGCCTGCAATAGCTATATTCTTGTTCCTAATAAGTGATTTTTCTTATCAAGGAGAAATAGCTTAATTAGTTCTTAGTTTTAAAAATAAAGTACCATTAAAAAAAGAGATATATCTTGAATTAGATTTAATGCTTGTTGAGTGGGAAAACAGTATGAAAAACCTTTCCAAATTATCCTAATTTCCAATGCATTCACAGAAGCCAAATGAAAGGAAATCAAGCTCTTTCTACAATTGTCCTCAATTTTATAGTTCAGAGGCAAAGATACTGTTACAATATACAAAAAGGACTTGTTTACAAATGAGCACTTTCTGATTGTCCAGAGCTGTTTCAAGACATAGCATCTTGTATTACTTAGGATGGTAAAGGAAACCTTTATTCTCAAACGAGGCATCAAAACCAACTTCAAATGTGTTTTCTTCATCTTTCTTAATCTATAATGTCATCCAAAACATAAGCATTGTGACAACTTGAAATTCAAGGCATTAAACATAAGCTCTGCAGGCCTAGGCAGTGGTCAGCATGAGGACCCTCCGTCCCAGTCTCTGTATTCTGAACTCCATCCCCAAAGACCTCTACCTACTATTAGAGTTGATGATATTCAGGACTTCTGCCAAACATTTTTAGAGGTCAACCATACATTTTATTTTGAAGCCAGGATCTTATCACCAGTTTTACCTTGAAAAGAGGAGTTCTTAACTTTAAAAGCTACTTTAGGCATGAATTTTAAACATCTTTCCTTGCAAATGCAGTGTAAAATTCTGCCGTCGTGTGCCATTGAGACAACCTTAAACATCTTTAAAATTTTAAATCCTCTGATATTGGACTAACCGTAAATCTTTATTAACCTTCCCTTAGATTACAGAGTAGAGCATTCTCATTTTAAAATTACTCATTCTGAATGACAGTTTATCCAAATTGGGTCCTTAGAAGTGGGCTTCACTTTCCTCTTCGTTCAGGCTCTTTCCTTTAGCATTGCAGAGTGAAGAGGCACTGGGAATACTTTTACACACACTTGGATTGTGGAGTACTCTGACAGCACATCATGTGTACAACTGCCTGTAGAATTTAATAAAGTGACTATATATAAGGAACATTGATAAAATATTCATATTTCCTTCAGAGAGGGTGTCGCTAGACAAGAAATATCTAGGATGTTAAAAGTGTTTAGGGTTTCCTGTGGAATCAGCAAGATAAGATGATAATATGATGAACTCCAATTTTATTTTTTCAAAACATCAATAGCATTTGGTATAGTGTTTAAGATTTTTATCACTCTAAATTATTTCATTATTTTTTCCTGGAAATGTTTTATCAGGAACTCTAATTTAGGACCTGCTACCTTACCATAAATTTGCCAACTTGATTCTGCTCCTCTTCTGTTCATATTGTGATGGAAAAGATTTGGTTACCACAATAGAGCTTTTTCTCATATTGTCTTCTTGGACCTCATATGTAAATCAAAGTTCTCCTTTCACATGACTTCTTAAAAATCATAGTTTGCATTTAACTTTGAAATACTCCAATGGGACACAAATTAAATGAGAAAAATTTGGGTGACATAATATTAACAGAGAGAAAGAAACATTAAAACATAGTTGGTATAAAGACATTTGAATAATAACTTACAGGTCTTAGATGTTAAAGTGCAGACTTTTAATTTTTTTCAAAAAGAGGAAATAGCAATAACTTTATTTCAAATGACAATATGCAAAACCATAAAAACTACTTGCTTTATTGCAAAAATCATAAAGTTTGTGATGTTGTAAATCAGCTATTTCCTCTGCAAGCTGTAAATAACAGGAATCAGAGTAGGTAGGTATGTATACAGTTGAAAGTTAAAAAATGATATCCCTTTTAAAGCAAAGAGGAAGTAACCAGGTTGATTAGTAAACAGAAAAGATTCCTTTTATGGCCTAAGCAGGAAATAGGCAGCTACGAACACTTTTTAATTTCTACTAGCCTAAATAATGATTTAAATATTTAACAATATTTTTTCAGATGGTTTAAAAAGGACGTAATTGCTAATTACGAAATTAAATTTATAGTTGGGATCCATGACATTTATTTTATGAGCTCAAAGGAGTTTCTCACTTAGAATTCAGTTGCACAAAAATGCTTTCAGAAGCTATTTTGCAATGTTGCTGCTTCACTCTCGCGCTCCCATGTTCCTAATCTATGGCTGTGTAGAAGTCTAACCTATATGTAAAGTATGAGGAATGCATAGTAATTATTTATACGGTAAGTTATAGTTATAAATTACTAAACATGAACTAATTAAACCGTAATACCTTGGCACTACTACAATATTCTGGGAAGATCATAATTATTACTTTATCTCAAGTATTTTTGTTAGAGAAGAAAGGACATTCTTGTCAATATTTTCAGAATTGCTCAAAATTAAATTAGGGGTTGACTTCTTTTTCTCCCTCTCTAAATTTGAATTGACATGCACAGTAGCTCTGTACTGTTTTGTTTTTCTTTTCCCTGCCTCAAACATCCTAAGCAGTGGCACTTTGGTACAGTACTGAGGGGCAACTTCTAAAAACTGATTATCCTTTCACTAATAGGAGATGATGATTAATTTGGAGTTGGTCTTTAGACAATCCAAAAAATATTTTTCCTCTTCCTTTTGGACTCTACAATAATAAGAAAGTCAGTCTTTAAAGTTTTTAATGCCATTTTTTAAAGTGAGGAAACTGGTCAGTGGTTCAAACATGTGTAGGGGGAAAAAGCCTAAAATTATTGCCCAAAATTAAGTCTATGGGTCCTTTGTAAATATTAATAATTTACTCATATGCTTACCTCCATTATCATGAAAAGTCTCATCACATTCAGTGAGTTAATATTAAAAAAGTTAAAAACGCTAAATCTGAAAAATTTTCATTGATATGTCAACATTTTTAGATTAATGGGAATTTAAAAAATACAGATCATAAACTACATTTTAATTTAGTCATTGTGAAATTTTTTTATAGGAAGTTAAGGGTATTTCTGTTACCTGCATTTGATTAATTTTCCTGGTTATTTTTACTTCAATATATTTGTTCTCATGCCAGTTCTTTTTTTGTCATTATAATAATTTTAGCATAACAATTTATTATTCAATTATCATGTTTTTAATTTTAATAATGTGGAAACAAAGAGGGATGATAAAAAATTTAATTGGAACTTCAACCTAATTCTCCTTCACAAAACTTAGATTTCTCCATAAATATTATTATTTAGGGACATGAACTATGCAATATTCCCACAGTTTCTGAATCAACTAAACATGCAGTTAGTTAATGCCCTGGTAAGTTATCATGTGAAATAGACCTCAGAGAGAAAAACAAATTCAAGTCTAAAATGTTATTAGAACATTATTTCACTAGGAAATAATAATTGGTTTGTTTTTATTGGCATAACTCTTACAGCTATTAGATAATGTGTCTATCTGTTTGATGCAAATCTACTTCTTCATGGAAAATCAGATAAACACATCAAAAATATGCAGATAATGTCATGAATGTTACAGGGTATTAAAAATATCATCAACCAAAGGTGGTAAAAAAAAAACAAGGCATCTTCTAAAATTATTAATTTATCAATAGTTACATATGAAAATGCACATAAAAAAGATTCAGGTTCAGGAATGCAATTCTTGCTAGTGTAAAGAGGACTGAATGAGCATGTTAGATATACACAGGTTTCTATAGAAATGGATAATCACCTCCTTTATCCACTCACTGTTTGTTTTTATTATCATCACATAAAACTTGGGGGAACAATCTCTTCTTGTGACAGTCTCAGGATCTTAAGTCTTTTCCGGTTTACTCTAAAAGCCAGTTATGATGTATGAGAGTTCAAAAACCTTACGCTTTCATCTTAGGAACTTGGTAGTAACTGACAGTACAGAATGGCTTTCTGCTCCCCTTTATGTATTCAAGTGATTTTCTTCAACTTGGTCTATGGAGAGCTGGAGGGGGGGGGGAGCAGCGGGGGCTACCTGCTTCAAATTTCCATATAATGAAACACAAAAGTTAGTGGGCAGGGAGGTAGCAACATTAGACAATCAGAATTGGCAGCATCAGCAAGCTGGATTTGAGGTAGTTTCCCCATTGATCTTGAAACTAGCTTCTTAATGACAGAGTTGCTCTCATATAGATTACTGTTGGGTTGGCAAAACAAGCGTAAGTACCCATAACCTACAGGCCACATGGAGTTACCTTAAACATGTCTGACAAGGGTTCTTTCATTACCAAATGTACTCTATGTCCCAGGTAGATTAACCACCTTTCAGGTGCTAATGTCGCCATAGTGTGGCATGAGAAAACTTCATCACGTGAAATAGACCTCAGAGAGAAAAACAAATTCAAGTCTAAAATGTTATTACAACATTATTTCACTAGAAAATAATAATTGGTAAAATATTGAGGCAACCAAAGGTGGTAAAAAAACAAGGCATCTTTTAAATTCTGTTAAAGCTTGTGGTTAACTTCTGTTAAAGTTTGTGGTTCTCCTACAATTTAAAGAAAATATGTAGACTTAAAAAATACTCTGGTCGAGTGACTAAAAAGGAAGAATGCATAAGATATCTTGAGGTGATATAGGTTAGGATGTACTCTGACCCAGCACAAAACGTTTCCTTTTGTCATATATTTTAAAACTATAGATTACTGGCTATTCTCTAAACTATTCTTTCACATCTTCATTTAAGAAATCAACTTATAGGTGGTAGGTGTTTAGGTTTGGGAGAAATGAAAAGGAAAAAGAAATCACCAAGGTATTACATACTGCAAGAGAAATAATAATTTGGCAAATTCATTCTCGCTTTAAAATTAGCATTAAAATGTCTTATACCACCATTACAAAATGGATATTCTCTTTGCTGTTACTCTGTTATTTTGCCACTTGAGTGAATTTAAATTTCTAACATCAAAATGGAGTTTACAAGGAAGGAAATTATATGATCCACCTCCACTCCCCCCAATTTAATACTTAAATCTCTGATTGAATTGGCTTTTATAATAAGCTCAAGAGACTGTAGCTGCTTTAAAAATAAGCACATAGTAACCTATATATTAACGTGCTCAAAAATAAGTTATGCATCTTATTTCGGCCAACATAAACATGCCCATCCCATTTTTCTGGTTTACTCTGTCTGCAAAAACTGTGTGATTTTGTGCTTAAGTTATTCATTCCGGCAGATTAATTTCTTTTGCCTGGCTCATTTGGGCCATAGAGGATTAGGAAAAGTTTGTATACTGAAAACAGAAGGAAAGAAAGGTGAGAAAAATAAAAAGAATAATCAATCATATAGTACATACATCAATACAATATCTACTAAATCTCAATCAGTTGTTTATTGGTTGGCAAACAAGTTTCACTTTTACAACAAATATTAGTAATGAGGTCATCCAACTTTGAGACCATACAAAATGGATCGTAAATTTAAAAAGAAAATTATATGTGCTGCTAATTTACCTCTTGTATTCCTATATTACTTAAAATCCTGTCAAATAAATAAATGTTCCTGTTAGCAAACAGAAGATTTTTTTTTAATCACTTAAAAATAACTTGACCTTTTGATTCTTACTACAAGGGAGTGAATTTCCTTTAAAATCGGTAGTGCAGGTGCCCACTTGGGGATCAGATGGAGCATTCAGCACTTTAATGCCTATGGGATACCATGTTTTTTGTTTTCTGTTTTCACATGCAGAAGCCCCACTAGTTCTATTGACATCTCTTGACTTCTAGAACCATAGCTACTGTCATGGTGATGAATCGCTTGCCAAATATGCTTGCATTACAACAGATGTGCACCGTAAACATAAAAGTTTGTCCTGCTCTAATTTGCAAAAATGCTCTTGGAAATATTCTGACTGAATAAAGATATATAGTGCGGAAGGAAGTCTAATTTTATTTATTTTATTTTTTTTGTAAAAAATAATTTGTTTGCATTACTAGAAAATGATTCTTATAAAGTGATAGTTCATTTATTATTTATTATTTATTTATTTATTTATTTTTTTGCCAGGTGACATTTTAAAGAAAATAGACAAAAAAGAAAGAAGAAGAAAAAGGAAAGAAAAAAAAATGAAGAAAGAAAGAAAACAAAAGACTAAGAAGGAAACTTTGCTCTCTTACTGGTAGACAAACTTGCAAGACCAGCACGAAAGAAAAAGAAAATGTATCTCTTTTTTTTCTTTTCTTTTTTTTTTTTTTTTTGCACTACATTAACAGGACTCAAATTCTGGAGGAACAGAAAGCAGACTATATGTGCAATGCTAGTATCTGTACATTACATAGAAATTGTTCAATTTTTTTCTGCCATTAGTTTTATCATCCGTTAATACAGCAAATCATAAAATATGCATCTAGCATATAATTCTAGAATTCCCCTCCGTTTCGTTATAAATTGTGTTGTTTGATTTTTGTATACCACAGCTATTGCTGCTGCGGTGAACTCAGGTGGTGAGTGACTACAAACCCCTATGTGATTCAGTTTTGCTTTGCTTGTATGTTTGTTTGTGCAGCACTCCAATCTAGACGCAGCATTGTTACTAATTTCAAACAACTCTTCCGGCCTTTCAGAAAAAAAAAAAAAAATCAGGTCCTTGTCATTATAGTAACAGAGCATCAGAGATGTTAGAACAAACACAATATGATCACCAAGGCCACAAGGAGCGCCGTTCTCTTCATATCTCGTTCATTAACATAATGAAGTCTCCATCTGAGGGGGGAAGGGCAGGAAAGGAGAGGACACAGGGGGGGGTTCAGCAATGACCTCTCTCCCCTGGGCTGACCTAAAAATCCCATTAA
>NW_006283633.1:447998-449636 GCF_000327345.1 Myotis davidii
GGTGACCAGGTGGGCCGGTCCTTTGGCGCTGCCCTCGGGCGGCGTCCCGTCTTTGTTGGGGGGGACGATAAAGCCGTCGCTGCTCCCGCGGCCCAGCTGGTAGTAGGTGTGCAGCTGGTGGACGTGGTTCCGGGAGCCCAGGTTTGGCATGCTCTTGTAGTACACGTCCTCGGCGTCGCCCCCCCCGGCCGGCGGGGGCTCGGTCTGGGTGCTGGCGGTCACGCTCTCGGCGGCGGGCACCCCGGCCAGGGCGGGCATGCTGGTGTAGCGCGAGTCCCGGGGCGGCGACGGCAGCTCTTCGGTGTGCTCGTTGGTCAGCAGCGGGAAGAAGCTCTCGCTGTGGTCTTGGGGGAGCCGCCGGCGCGGGTAGTGGTGCGGCTGGTGGTTCTCCGCCGAGTAGAGGCGCGGGGGCAGCAAGGGGGCGTCCGATTCCTCATGGATGAGTTCCAGGCCCAGGCCCTCCTCGTGGCTGAAGGAGGCGGCGTCGTCCAGGACGATGGCGTCCTCTTCGCTGCCCCCGCCGCCCAGGTTGTTCACCAGCTTGTTCATCAGATTCCGGTTCTGCTCGCAGGAGCGCTCGTGGCTGTTCAGGTAGGAGGGGATGTAGTTGGAGGTGAGTTCCTTCAGGATCTTTTTCTCCAGGGCGGTCTCGTTGTGGTTGTAGCCTCGGTCTATGATTTGCACACAGTTGCTCAGGTACTCGCCGCTGGCGATGCTGTAACTGTTGGCATGGTTACCATTCAGTGGTAGAGTATCCATGACACTTGTATCCCTGGCATTGTTCAGAAGCCCCTCTGAAAGAAAGTACAAGACACTATGACATTGCCATCCGGTGGCCATAGAGCAACACAGAAACACAAAAGCAGAAACATAGCACTGTGAAGTATGTGCAAATTGCTAGGATTTTTAATTAGGTATAAAATGTTCGGAAGTAAAATACACTAATTGAATGTACACATCTATATATACTTGGACAATTGATAGAAATCTTATAAATGGAAAAGAACTATTTAAAATAAATCTTAAAAAGAAAAAAAAAAACTATGAATTTGCAATTTACACACAAACATTGCCTAAACTTATTTGAAGCCTGTTTAATTACAATTTAGGGGAGAAAAAAAGCAAAACTTTGGTATAATCATTCATAGCTTTCAATTTATACACATCAAAGTCAATTCAGTAATTAGTTATTTTAATTTTACATGTTGTCTTAACATTGGAATAGGTATAATAGTAACATAATTCCTGTGTGGTACTCTGAATATACTGGTCCAAGTAAATGAATCAAGCGCTTTCTAATGATTTGATATATAATTCTGTAATATTAAAAGTAATTCCTACCTACAAAACCACAAAAGGATTATGTTAAATTTGTCAGAATGATGTAGTCATAAAATAATATTTAGTCAAATGAGTGGCACATCAAAATAATTTGCACATAGGAAGTTTCCAAAGGAAAAATATTTGTCTTTACTTTCTACTTTTTTTTTCTGCTATAAGCACTTTGGTTGCTATTATAGATTAACCCACTAGTAATTATTTAGGGTCATTAAGATAATAATACAAAAGAATTTGATCTGGTTCCTAAAAACATAGTGTGAAAATTAAAGTTTCCATTTCATAACGAGTGATTACTTT
>NW_006283633.1:449999-459703 GCF_000327345.1 Myotis davidii
AGAGACTGATGCATTGAAACATGTTTATTATTTCTGTTGTCAATGCATTAGGTACGGGTTGAAAACAGCCATAGTAAAATTAAAGTGGGCATGTTGCATATGACATATATTGGTATGATGAAATGTACTAATAAAAATTAAAAGTTTATGAATTAGCAAAAATAAATTGCTAATTTAAAAACAATTTAACTCACACAAACATTACATGAGACTTAACAACTATGTTGATTATGTGACACAGTAAAAGAATCAGACAACAAAAGCGTCTAATCTCTATTAACATATATTTATATAAGTCAATTCATAGGTTCTTTAGTTTTAAATTGTGAGATGAACTGTTTTTAATAACTACATCATCTATATGTGATGCAATAAAAGTGAACTAAAAAAAATTACATTTGATATGCAATGTTTAGCTTTACTCCCATACTTGTCTCTCTGTAGGGCTCTAAACGACAGCATGAAGAAAAGGAAAGAAAAAACAACAAGTAAGCTTACAGCGACAGTAGAAGAAACATGAGTAAAAAGCAAATTGATGATATGCAGAAAAAAGAGTCAAAGGAAATAATTTCCACTGCCCCCAAATTCATGAGTCTGTGTTACATGGTTTATCATAATTAAAAACACTGAAATGTTAGTCAGGAAATAAAAACCCCACCTTAACGCATGCTAGTAAAATGAGTCTTTAATAAGCGTTTCTACAGTTTGTAAATTTCAAACAAATACACTTTTTTTTAAAAGTTAAGATTATCACACCAACCAAGGAAAATAAATATTTGAGGGCAAGCCATGAATATTTCCACAATTACATTTTAATATTATATATATGTGTGTGTGTATTTATGTTTTTTAGAAAATACCTGCTTCTAAGAAATGTTATTTAACTTTAAAAATTTTCAGCAAAATTATAAAGCTTTTAGCTTATATACAGAGAGGCTATAGTTGAAGGTTTTCATAATTTTTCCCATATTTATTTTCTCTTTGCCTGTACAAAGATTATCTTTCCCCTACTGTACCTATATATAAATGATTATTATCATTTGTAAATAATACTGATCAATACAGTCATTTCTGGAGCTCATATTCAAAAGTTGTATAACTATGGAGAAAGAAAAAAGGTTAAATCCAATCATTATTCTGTATCAAGAAAATGTGAGGGAGCGGGGGAATACCACCATCAATATAATTTTCTTCTGGGTTGCTGCACAATCATATGCAATCAAACATTTTTGACCTGGTCCATTAAAAACAATCCTAGTGAAATCATGCTTCTAAAAAACCCCAGATTTTAATCAGGTCAAAAGAACTGCTCTTTGTGATTCTGTTTACAGGAAGGTTAAATCATCATCGCACACACAAATACTCCTGCAAATTCACTGGGCTAGATCATTTCAAGAGATTCTGGCTTGTTAGAATTTAACCACTGCTTTAGAAATAAGGTGTGTGTACTTTAAATGTTTATTTGGTTCTCAGTAAAAGACCAACAATATTTCAAAATGCAGAGGAATTTCTTTTAAATTTTCAAAATAGCTTTAAAAGGGGAACTGGAGATAGAAAGTCAAACCAGTAAAGCAGAGGGTAATTGTTTGTAGGTTCATTATAGCTCCCTCCTTAAAGACAGAATTTTAGAACTAGGAAGCACATGAAAGATAATAAGTTCAATCCCTGCTTCTCCGAGATGAGGAAACTGCAGCCAAGAGAGGCTGAGCCTTACCTAACTACCCTGCACGGAGCGGCAGAACGGGGACCAGAAAGGAAATCTGGATTTGCTCTGGATGCTGCCATCTCGTTCTCTTCACATCTGCCTTGGGCTTTGAATATTTATTTATATATTTTATAATATGACCTTGTATCCTTACCAACTATAATGTATAATGTATTCTTCGCTATATCCCAACCTAAGGATGTAACTGTCTTTAAAGTTATAGAATTGAATTAAATTACTTTAAAATGTACATTATTTTATAAAATCACGAATTCCTCTCTATATTATGTTTTGTTGACAGGTTTATGTATAATGAAATTGGTCTAACAAAAATTGAGTTGTCCAATATTGACAAAAAGATAATGGTCCAGAAATACTATGCATGAAGTTTTAAATATTTCCAAAGACAATCTAAATCCAATTCATCTTTATTCATAACAATAAGCTTCAGTACCACTATAAACACATCTTTACATATTTTAAATAAAGGCATTACAAACAAAAATGGGTACTTTAAATCTGAATGCTTCTTTGCTTGGATGGCATTGGTGCAACTGAATCAGAGGACCCATAGAACAGAATTAAGTGGTACTTCAACATAAACCACTCCAGTACATACCGAGCCACCTATATTTCATGTAAGATTTCACCTTGCCAGTAAGAAAATAAGTGCATTCATCTGAAAGCATAAGATTAGTAGCAAATGACAATCACCAAGATTTATTTGGGGTCAATTGTAAAAAGAATTATTTTAAGCACTACCATAGTTTATTAACATCTTAAAAATATTTAAACATCAAATAGCTGAACAATTCCACTTCTGACTCTGAAAAACATGAATAAAATTATTTGCTATCTTATCATTAAGGAAATTCAGTAGAATTGATTTAGTTTACTGGCATAAACCACAAATCCATTCAGAAGAATCCTTTGTGTATTTATTAATGATCTTAATAACAATATCCAGTAATAAATTCCACAGAAATAAACTTTAAATATATATATATTATTATTTTAACTTTTGCATCATGGGAATTTCATTTTGATAGTGTTTACGGAAGTGTTTCATCCTTAGAAAAGTCTCCTAATTTGGGATAGCAATAAAAAGAAAATAAGTCAAGAAAGCAGTTATTAAATCAGGAAAAAAATTTAGAATGATAATTATTAAATTTTTCATTATGTAAGACACCGGAAACTATATTAAATAATAAAAATTGAAACAAAATGCTATCTACATTTGTTGCTAGTTTTAAAACAATTTCCAACATTTCTTTGTACGAATAATGTAGAATAGATTTAATTTGCAGATATGCTGTAAATCTTCATTTAACATCACTCAAAACTTACTGTCAGCACACTTTAAAATGTTTATGATGACACAGTTATCTGTCACATAGCCCAAATTTTTAAAAAGGTCGTTATGAGGTCTGCTAAACTGTTCTGCCAAACCACATCTGGTGTCTTCGGCAAAATATACTTTATTGAATGCTACAATGAAATAGGGACATTGACAAATGAGAGAAAATTTACGGGGGCGGGGGTGACTACGAAGAAGGATCTAGAAACTATCTCACATCGATGGCTTTGAGTTATTTTCCTAGGGAAATAGAGGACTAAAAGAAGACAGGTTAGCTGCTTTCAAGTATTGAAAGGACTGCAACAGAGAGCAGAATGCTTTGCTCTTTGCTCTAGAGGGCAAATCTAAGCAACATGACCAGAGGCAAATTTCAGCTAGGTGGAAGGAAAAAAATATATACAACAAATGGAGCAATTCAACAGTTGAATGCAGTTGACCATAGAACGCCATGGGTTTGAATTGTGTGGGTCCACATATAAGTGAATTTTTAAAAATAAATACTGTAAATATGATTTCCACAATAACATTTTCTTTTCTCTAGGTTTATTGTAAGGCTATAATATTTGATACAACATACACACTGAGAGTTAATAGCTTGCTTATGTAATTGCTAATGCTTCTAGAAAACAGGAGGCTATTAGCAGTTAAGTTTTGGGGGTATCAAAAGTTATATGCAGATTTTGACTGCATAGGGGGTTGGGCACTCCTAACTCCTCTTGTTCAAGAGTCACTGTATATGAAATCCTGAGCTGGGAAGGGTCATATTAGAGAAAGCACTTTAGCCATGTCATGAGGAGGACCTAATGAACCTATTCTTTCTTTTGATTCTAAAATTCTATGCTTCTTGGATGCATGGGCCTTAAAGGAGCAATAAAATGTAAAGTTTGATTAATTATTTTATCCTATTGACAAACAATTTGACTGTATTCCTGAAGTCACTTCTGGATTACTGACTTTGGTATTTAGAAATAATTTAAAAGCATCATTTTTATTTGGCAAGGTCACCTGGAAAGGTCAGATGGTTTTAGACACCCAATGGCCATGCTGAAGCAAAGATACTTTTCTGGAATGGGCATTCACACCAAGTTTTAGCCACTCATGCCCCTAATCATTTACCTCTGACCGAGAAGGTAAAATAAACCAAAGCCTCCCACAAAGATTCTCACGGAGGATTACTATACATTTTATTCAAAATCCCCTGGAAATGTTAAATACTCCTAATCTATCACTTCTAACTTGAAGGAATCTCAGACATCTCTGTCTATAGTGAATTTTCTTTCAAATATAATTTTAAATAAGTACATCTGACTAGGATTATAAAGCTTTTATTTGAATATTATTTTCTTGTGGTCTCTTTACATATGATATATGGATATCTTTAATATTATAAATTGTTTTAAGAGATTTATGCTTTTTGTTTGCTAAACAATAATTTTTTTAAAGATTTTAAATTAATTTTTAGAGAGGGAGGAAGGAAGAGGGAGAGAGGTAAGGAAACATTGATGTGAGAGCAGAACATCAAACGGCTACCTCCAGTCCCAGGAATCGAACCAGCAACCTTTCATTGCACAGGATGATGCCCAACCAACTGAGCCATACTGGCCAGGGCACAGTTAAATTTTATGTCATTTAAAACCAGAGAATGTAGAGGAACCATATTCAAAAGGCTTGTTTTTAACAAGAGAAAAAGGATTTGGGGACCTTCCTGAACCAGCTCATAGGGACGATAGAAAGCTAGGGTAGATCCTGAACTGCTACTGTTCAGTTCACTGTACTTTCCTCCATGTTTAATGTAATTTTCCCTGGAGCCCATATGAATGCTTTCATCAGTACTGAAGCTTTGTGCCTAAAGTGTGCTTCATTGTATAACAGAATATGATTATTTATTAATCTTGTAACATTAAGACTAGTGGTTCAAGTGTTCCTTTATCTTACTTACCTTAGGTAAATATCGCGTTTCTCAAAATCAATCAACAACAAGAAAAGTACTGACAAGCTACAATACATTTTATCACTTTACAAAGAAACAAACACATATTGATGAATCAAGCATTTGTTTATCAGAAGAAAGGAATCCATTTCTTACTATGAAAAAAACCTAAGGAAAATGGAAAATAAAAGCACCAAGAGGGGTAGAAGGTGAAAGGAATCTGTGTGTCTGCTTCCAAAAGAAAGAAAAGGCAGGAGGAAGGAAAGAAAAATAGAATGTGGCCATAAAAGCTACATAAAATGGGACTCTGACTTGAAAAAAATTAAGATAAACTCCAGCACACCTTGTGCGTTGTACATGCTGACAGAAGGGTTGTTACAGACCGCCGGTTCCCCAAGCAATGTATTATAGGGATTGTTAGTACCATGCGGACGAAGCAGAGCATTGCTTATAAGATGATTAGCCATGGCTCCTGGAGCAGCCCCATAGAAAGACAGAGAAAAAAACAGGTCAATCAGGCAAATGTGTTTGAAAAAAAGAAAGGAAACATTTAGAATGACAACAATTGATATAGTCCTGATTACAGGCAGGCAGCTAATTAGACTGAAAAATATATGCCGCTAAAGCACACGTTTCCAACAATGCACATATCCAAGTCAATGGGGAAGAAATAAAATGACTAACAATGTTGATTAAGCCACATTTAGGGTGCTCTCTTTTCCAAAGAATAAGCAAGTATATATTCCCATGCTTGCTAAAAGTAAAATAAAATAAAGCAAAATACAATCTTCCATACATAAAATAAAGCTGAAAAAAAGTTAAAAACAAAGAAAGAAAAGCTAAAATTAAACAAACATCCCTTCAGTCACAGAAACCACTGGGTTGTTTCCAATGAAAGGCAACATTGAAAAAGAATAAAAGGCAACATTTAAAACACTCATTTGGAGAGCAGTTGTTGACACAACAGAAGAATTTGACATTTTAAAAATTTTAAAAAGAGCCATTATTTAAATTGAAATAAAATAAAATAATCACTCTTATTAGTACACCATAGCATACTAATTGGGTGAACTGACAAGTATGATAAAATGATAATATAGGTATTATTTTAAAATATTTTAAAAATATTAACTTCATGGTATCAAGTATAATTATATTTTCCATTTTCCAACTGGTTGTTTGGACTTTGGCAAAGCAAAGTAACAAAACTAGATTCTTCCAACTCTTAGTTTCTAAAATAACATCAGTATGAGTTGCAACCTCCCACCCACCAAGCCATTTAACAATAAAGCAAAAAATCACAGGATCAGTTTTATTAAATATAATTAGGGCATGTATGGAAATGATGGACAGAATGTGTATTTATGGTAGATGATGAAGAAAGAAAAAAATGGCTAAGGAAAGGAAAACACAAGTTGTATAGGAATAGGTTCAACACACTAGTATATGCTAATTTAAATATACATACATATTAGAGAATGAAAATATAATCTATAGTTGAGGAGAAAATATTTGCAAACAAACTTAAAAATATTTACAATCCAACAAAGAGCTAGTATATAGAATATAGAAAGAACTCTGAAAAGTCAACAATAAAAAAAACCAAACCAACCAATAACACACACACACACACACACACACACACACAACACTTTAATTTGAAATGGGCCAAAAGGATACAGAGACATTTCTTGGAAGAGGCTATAAAGATGGCATACTTAAAATAAAATACTTAAAATAAACATGGTGACAATATCCAATGATGGCAAGGATGAAGAGAAATTGAATCGCTCATATTTTGCTGGTGGGATTGTAAAACAGTATAGCTACTCTGGAAAATGGTTTGGCAGTTTCTTATAAAACTAAAAGTACGATTACCCTACTATCTCCCCAGTTGTACCCTTGGACTTTTATCCCAGAGAAATGAAACTGATATTTATAGAAAAACCTGTATATGGACGTTCATGGCAGACTTATTTGTTATAGCCCATAATGGGAAACAACCAAGATGTCCTTCAACTGTGAACAGGTTAAACAGTCTGTGATGCATTCATACCATGGAACACTACTCAGCAATAAAAAAGAACAAATTATTGATACCATATTAAAGTGCATGAATCTGTAGGGAATTATACTGAGTAAAAAAGATAATCTTAAAGTTTATATACTGTATGATTCAGTTATATACATAACATTCTTGAAATGACAAAATTGTAAAATGGAGAACAGATTAGTGATTGCAAGGGGTTAGCAATGGAAGTGGGTATCAGTGGGTATGGTCATACAAGGGCAACATGAGGCATCCTGTGGTAATAGAACTACTCTGGATCCTGATTTGGTGGTATATACAAAAACTTACTCTTGTGGTAGAATTGCATAGAACTAAACACACACACATATGCACAAATACAATTAAGTATAAGAAATATTGAAGAAATCTGAATCAGACGGGTAGATTGTATTAATGTCAATATCCTAGATGTGATATTGTAGCATAGTTTTACAAGATATTTATTGAGGGAAACCTAATTGAAAGTAGATGATCTCTGTATTATTTCATATAACAGCAAGTGAATCCACAATGATCCTATATAATAAAACCATAGTATGCAAATTGTCCCCTCAACCTGCAATTCATCCTGGAGTTTGACCAGGGGGCAGGGCCAGCAGGGAGAAGGGAGGGACCTTATCAGTGCACGAATTTTGTGTACTGGGCCTCTAGTCTCAAAATAAGAAGTAATCGATATTGAATGAATAAACAGAAACATTTAGTCACATGTAGAAAATGGTAAAAAAGGAGAAGGGAAAATTTGGCCTGGGAGTTTTAACTTTTTTGAAATTATAGCTCTTTCCCACATAGTAAATTCTTAGTCATAAAGCAAATATTTTACCCTCAAAATTGGATTGTGAACACCTCTTGATTTAAAGGACAATGTAACTTATCAGATCTCTAGAGCTGGAAAGTTTCAACTCTTTCAGGAAATAAGCCATGTGTTTGCATCTTACACAGCCATAATGAGTGAGGTGCAGTCATAGCATGAGATGCACCTGTGTTCTGTTAAATTCAAAACCACATAAGAACTTAGAAAAATAATTTAAAACTTAAACATGTTTGTTTTTATTGTTGCTATTAAGGGCCCCTTTCTGATAGAAACAGAAGCACTTTAAGTTGCTTTTTTACTATTATTCACTTTTATACTTCACCCATCATTTGAAACCAAAGTAATTAATGTCACTGAAACTAACTTTAGTCCTGTAAACGGAGAGTTATAATTCAAGTGAGGGCTCAGTCACAGGAAATCCAAGTAGAATATGAAGTTTGATAATTCATGTTTTGCAAGAAGTATAGTTAGTTACCAATAACCTCTATGGGTTCGCTAGTTCAAAGGAGAGATGTGTTGGAGTAACCAACCAATTGTTCCTCATTTGATTCACCTGGTGAAAGAATTCAATCCTTTTTCATGCTTTACAGACACTCAGGGCTTCCTAGGAAAATTGCACTTTCTGTCCCCATCCAATACAAGTGCAATTTTCCTAGGAGTTATTACCACAAGGTTCCTGCACTCCCCACTCACATTTAGGCATGTCCATGACACCTTGAAAGGTGGCACTTATGTGCTTAAAACAACAACAACAACAATAATAATAACATCTTGTTGCCAATGCCCCGATCTCTTACTCCCCAACTTGCACAGACCTGTCTTGCTCTGCCTTTTATGTGCAGTTACTTTGGTCTTTTCTCTAGAGCTGCACTGCATTTCGCTTGCCTGTTGAAGTCTATTCTGTTTGTTTCTGGTTGTTTCCCCAATTTACTCAGGTCTCTTTGAATTCCGACTGCAGTTTTCCAAGGTTCTGTCCACACTGTCTATTGCTCTTCCCTCCAACTAACTTCTGATTTGTAAACTTCCCTTCTAATAGCTGTGAAATCGCTGAAGACTTCCAAGAAGATCAGTGTTTACAGACTATCTGTCACTGCTTTTCAGCTGCAAAGTTAAGCTTATTGGTTAGTCAACTTGAAGATGTAAGTAAATTACTGCTGGGGGTGGGGAGGAAGAAAGTTACAACGCTACTTATGTGAGAGAATGTTTATGTGCTAATTTCACTGGAATGTAAGCCCCGGGAAAACGGGGAGGAACTAGGTATTTTTTCATTGTTCAATTGTCCAGAATAGTCCCTAGATCTCTATGAAAATTTGCTTTAATAAGGAAAACACTTATGTGAACTCTATGGCATGGAGGGAATCTAAAACAAAAGTCATTTTATGAACTATGAATAGTCTTATAATTTGAGTACTTTTTTTTTTAGCAGCGTCAATTATGCAATTCCTAATTTCATTTATTTCCTTCTAACATTATACCAGGTACAATAATATTGAAACATTTAAAGCAGAAATAAACACTCAATACTAATTGTAGATAATAAGTAGGGTGGGGAAAAACCCATGACTCAAAACATAAAGCTCAAATTGGGCAAAAAAGGCTGAAAGCTCAAAGTGGCTATGTAAAAATAGTTGTTCTTTAATTATCTGACTCACTAAATCCTGGCTATAGTCTACTCATACCTGCTTATTTGCTGTAAGAAACAAGGGTTAGTTCTTTAATAAAATTATGGAAAAGGAATTCACATTGAATTTCATTATACACGAATCACCAACAAAGCTGCCAACAGAAGACCTATAACAAAATCTTTTATTTCTGATGCCAGTGTACTAC
>NW_006283633.1:459881-476585 GCF_000327345.1 Myotis davidii
AAGAGTCGATGAGAGAGAAACATTGATCAGCTGCCTCCTGCATGCCCCCTATTGGGGATTGAGCCCACAACCAAAGTACATGCCCTTTACCGGAATGGAACCAGAAACCCTTCTTCAGTCCACAGGCCGATGCTCTATCCACTGAGCCAAACCGGTTAAGGCCACAGTCATTTTTAAGAAGAGTGTTTGTTTTTTTGTTTTTTAAATCCTTGCCCCAGGATATGTTTATCTTTATTTATTTAGTTTTTTTATTTTGAGAGAGAGAGAGAAAGAGAGAAACATCAATTTGTTGTTCCACTTATTTATGCATTCATTGATTGCTTCTTGTATGTGGATAGAGAGAGAGAGAGAGAGAGAGAGAGAGAGAGAGACCCCTCTGTTGCCTTCCATACACACTGGAATGAGGATGGGACCTGCAGCAACCTAGGTGCATGCCCTCATGGGGAAATGAACCCGAAACCTTTTGGTCTACAGGACAATACTTCAACCAACCGAGCTGCCCGGCCAGGATGAGTCTTTTTCTTTTTTCTTTTATTTCTTTGTACATGAAGATAGAGGCTGATGAGAGCATTTCTGAATGAGTGAAATCTGAATGAAATAATGATTACACTCTTTTCAAATGTATAGTCTTACCACAAAACTGTTATATGTCTTTCCGCATGAAAATAGGTGTTTTGACATTGGGAGGGTCTGAATGACAGCACCTTCTAGGCCAGTTCAGTGTGACACATATAATTGAGGACTGAGAAAAGTATCTAAGGCAGATGGCTGTGCTTTAAAATGATGAAGTAAAGAACAGATCT
The DNA here is from genome assembly GCF_000327345.1 of Myotis davidii. Taxonomy (NCBI): domain Eukaryota; kingdom Metazoa; phylum Chordata; class Mammalia; order Chiroptera; family Vespertilionidae; genus Myotis; species Myotis davidii. The sequence continues at coordinate 460,685 of NW_006283633.1, forward strand.
GAAGAAAGATGACAGTTGGATCCCACCTGAACCTGTATTATATCATTCAGAAACATAATTCCAGCAACATTTCTTCCTGACAGCAGGCTAACAAAGGTGTACTGAAAATCTCTTAAAATAACATGAATTATCATTCTGCTCTGCTCCTCACACTTCTTTAAAAACAACAACAACAAACAAACATACTTACATTCTTATTTGATCATACCGAATGGGCCAAATTTTGTATTTTAAGACTGCGGTGATCTAATGAACCAAATCAATACAGCCATTTTTCTAGCAGTCACATATAAATATGCCTCAGTATTCAAATTCTTGTAATTTATAAATATATAGGATGGTAAATGTTCTGTTTTTTCTCAATAAAACACTTTTAATCGGCCAATTATTTCTTCCTTAAGATACATTATCCTTCATTCCATTCCCTCTTGGTTCTATCTCCCTTGATTTGATGCTTTTCTTTTATGGAGTCGTTTTCATTATATATACGTTGGCTGATATACATAAATCACAGTTATAGATAAAGCGGAGTTATGATTAAATAATGCCTCTGCTTTTGACTTCACACCTTAATTTTGGCCCATAGTGGAGACTTTATTTTGTGCAAGTAAATACAGGTGGGGCAAACGTGGGTTTATAGTTGTGGGTACACGAAACACAGAGCTTATTCTTGTATTATTTTCCATACGAACATTTTTTGTTTTTCTATGTAACAAAAAATCTACTGAAAGACAGTGCAAGCAATGATTAGTTAAATTGTAAAGGTCTTCTTATAAAACAGAAACAGCCATTAAATCAAGACTGAGTTGTTATAATAAAACTAACAGAATCTTCATGCTGTACTTAAAAGTTAAATAAAGTGCCCTGCCGGTGTGGCTCAGTGGTTGAACATTGACCTATGAACCAGGAGGTCACAGTTCAATTCCCGGTCAGGGCACAGGCCTGGGTCGCAGGCTAGATTCCCTGTGTGGGGTGTGCAGGAGGCAGCCCATTCTCTCTCATTATTGATATTTCTCTCTCTCTCTCTCCCTTCCTCTCTGAAATCATATATATATATATATATATTTTTTTAAAGTTAAAGTAACTTTAAAAACCAGAGAAACCATAGTTTTCTATTTTTTACTCTTTGTATTCAAGCAATTAATTCAATTACAGTGTCAAGGAAGAAATATTTTCTTGAAAGCCAAGAACTCTTTCATCATTTTTTCTGAAGTCATAAATTGAAGAGATGACACCTTGATTTATCACACTGTGTACTTTCAATAACCAACAAGTTTGCTATTAAAATTTAATCAACCAGCCTATTAAATTTTTTCCAAATGATTCTGAAATACTTTAGCTTCTTTTAATAGATAATTCATTCACTGGGGATCTATTAATATGGATTTCAATGACATGTTTTCTCCAGAGTACAGATTGGGTTATTGTTAGTTCAATAAAAAATGAAAGATGCTGAATCCAGAGGTGTTGCCTCTATTTTAATATATAAATTCAGAGCTTTGGAGTTGTGAACTCTAGAGAGTATCTACTCTATTCTTTGTTTTGAACTAACTGTCTTTATACTTGTCTTCTTGTCCAGACACATACATTTTTCTACAATAAATACTTAAAAGTGAAATTACTGGGTCCTATGTTAACATATTTTCAAAATGCTACTAAATGTGTTTGTACCAATTCACACTTCCATGAACAGTATATATTTCTCAGATTCTAGGTAGGACTTGATATTGTCAGACTGACATTTTTGTCAATTATATAGTGTTATACATTGCATTACCCTGTTTACCAAAGAGATGAGATAATGTTTCACATGTTTATTGGCCATAAGGATTTCTATTCTGTGAATTGCTTGTTCTTATCTTTTGCTGATACATACATATACATATATATATATAGTTGTTGAATTTCATTTATCAATTTTTAAACATTCTTTTTTAAAAATATCTTTGTATTGATTTCAGAGAGGAAGGGAGAGGGAGAGAGAGAGATAGAAACATCAATGATGAGAGAGAATCATTGATGGCTGCCTCCTGCATGCCCCCCACAGGGATCGAGCCCTCAACCCAAACATATGCCCTTGACCAGAATCGAACTCAGGACCCTTCAGTCCACAGGCTGATGCTCTATCTGCTGATATTTTGTTCGTTAATCTGGGTTGTTTATACTGTCTCCCAATATTTCTTTGTCATAATACTGACCATAAAGAATACTGAACCTAAAGATAACAGGCCAAGTTTCTTTAACCACAGGCAATATAGCAGTAAATCACAATTATTTTAAGTAAGAATATAGTATATAGTATGTATATGTGGTCAATCCCACAGTATTTATTTGTAAGTCACATATTGCTTATGCATTTTTGCTGAATAAAATAAAACTAAGAACAAAGAAAAGTATAATAACTATTTAACAATATAAAACAACATGAAAAAATATAACTTTTCATATAATTTTCTGCCCTGTATTGGCATACTGTCTTATACTGTGCCAATTATATAAGGTTACATGCAGAAGGTCTAGCCTGGCTAAAGTTTGAATTTTAAATTTGAAAAAAGTATGTCTGAGCAAAGTAGATATGAATTAAAATAAGGTGTCTGTGAATAAAGATATTCTTGACAATCTTGTTCAGAGAAGACTTATATAATCATAATAAAATCTGTTCTATTTAGACTGAGGATGTTTTGGGAAACTTAAATTGTTTCTATTTTTCTATATTGAGATTAACTATCTTCCTTCAATCCTCTCAAATCTTAATTAAGTAGTGGGGTTCTGAGGCTGTAAATTTACTTTCTATGAATGTGATGGGAAACTTGTCTTAGTTTTTAAAGCACCCTCATTCCTTGATGATACACTATGATGAAGCCTCTTATGAAAATCGTAGGAGAACTTGTCACATAAGCATTTACTTTCAATAGCATGCAGTACATAAAGGTGAGCTATACAAAGTGCAAGCCTTTGTATGCAATTCCTAAGGTACTGTTTTAATTGGATACTACATAATTATTGATAATAGCAACTTATCTTTTTTCTAAATGTAGATTCTTCCAATTTTGTTAAATGTAGATCCTCCTTTCACATTTTATTTTTTATGTAATTGAATTAATTTCTATGCACTTTTAAAAATATCGGATATAAGTTGATATATTTCTTAGAAAAAATAATTTGAAAAGTAATCGCTCTCTTAACTTTGGAAATTATATACTATTTATATCATCATAACCTTTATGTTTATACTACAGTAAGAACATTTTTTTTCAGATGATTAGGTTTTGTTTTTAAATTTTGAGTTATAAGACATGTCCATTTTATTAAAACCAAATTAGCACATAAAAGTAATAAGAAGTTTAATATTCAACATTATCACTATCTATTTGAAATCAGCTCAAATAGATTTTCTACTTGTTCTAGGCATTGCTATGTTGTCCTGACAGAGAACATAGTTTTAAGAAATATACAGTTCATGAGCACAATGATCTGGGAAAAGTTGTATCTTTGACTCTATTACTAAGTGATTATAGGCAGAAGTTATTTACCTGATTTATTAACAGAATCTCTTTCCTAATTAAAATGTTCATCCTTTTACTGAAGTATAATGAATTAAGAATTAAGATAAAAGGATTCTACCAACACCTTAATAGTATCCTGGAAAGAATAATTATAAAATTCTTCTTGCAACCTAAGTCTTGCAATTGAACAATAATGTATAATAATTCAGCATCCTCCACATCAAATAGTTTTATAAAAGTAATATGTATTGGCCAATCTGTCTCCCCATATATGCATAGTATTTTATTTTATAAATATGTTTCTATTGATTTCAGAGAGGAAGGGAGAGGGAGAAAAAGAGAAACCAATGATGAGAATCACTGATCATCTGCCTCCTGCCAGCCCCTACTGGGGATTGAGCTTGCAACCAGGGCATGCCTTGACTCAGAATTGAACTGTTTATAGGCTGATGCTCGACCACTGAGAAACACTGGCCGGACTCTCCACAATATTCTAAAGCCCCTACCCCCCCAAAAAAAATGAATACGATAAAACCACACTAAAGGACTGTACTTAGCAAACAAAATTAGTGAAAGGAAAATAAGAAGTTAAGATATGAATAATTGTGCTGCTAAGAAAATCTTATATCTATGTGAGATGATAAAAATAATTTTGAAATAATTCTTAGAAAAATTCTTTATTCTAAGCTTCAGCAACCTTCACGAGAAACTGTTATCATAAAAAAAGAATAAAATTTTTTGTTATCATGAGAAGGGCTTTGTGGTTAGAAAACCTTGTTTGGAATCTAGACTTTCCCCTTTACTAGCCATGTGATCTTGGACAAGTTACCAAAAACCCCAACTTCTTCATGGATATAAAGAAAATGGATAATGACTAATGGACAGTGTGCAATATATAAATGATTGCTGTGCAGGCCAAAGAAGAAATCCCAAATTTACCAAGAACTATAGAAGGACATATTATATTCTATTAGAGAAAATAATACTAGTAATTTCTGATGATAAAGTTGGAGTATTCACATTAAGTTCTAAAAAATATATTTTTGAAAAATTATTTGAAATATATTTGAAATATTTGAATATATTTGAAATATATTTTTGAATAAATTTTTGAAAAATATATTTTGAAAAATTGTATGCTTCATAACTTATATGAAACAACAGTAATATTTCAAAATTAAGTAGAAATGTCCCATAGCACTATATTTAGAGGTTAATAGGATATCTCATGTAGCTTGTTTGATGATGAAGAGGTAAGAGATAACTGCCAATTATACATATGACAATAAGGTAATAAACCCTAAAATGAGGAATCTATGCTACATATTTCCTTTGTGAAGGAAATAATAAAAATAATAATAATTTTTATTGTGTAATTGGCTGTGAGAGGCTGGATGATTTGAAAAATATGTATCAAAGAGAAAATTAAAAGCAAAGCACTAGAAGGACACACTGGGCAAGCATTTAAAAGTTTTTTCTTTTTCAGTTTCTGCTAATAAATTATAGCAAGAACATTTGCCTCTGACTAGAAATCAATATTTTGTATATTTCATTTCTCAATGGAGAGTTCATTATGAGAATTATTTCATCTCCTCGAGTTAGAAATCAGGATAGTTACAGCATTGCTTAATTATCTTGTTGACACAGCATCTTACTTAAGATCTGTACTTATTTTGCTTTTGTGCTATTAAACTGCTTTTTCTAACACAGATTTCCTTATTGTACATTTTCTGATTGTCTTTATTGATGACATGTACAAAGGAAAGAAATTAACAGGGAGCACGGTTGCTTCATTTGTAAATCAAGAAAATAAAGGTAAAAAAATACTAAATATAATGACAAATTTCAAATAAAAAATGTATACATGCCATAGGATACTTACTATATTTGCATTCATCATCATAATACTTGCTCATTACAAAAATTTATTATATAGGCCAATCTGTTATGTTAACTATGCAAAGTACTCTTAGGCACATCATTAATTGCTGTTAAAAAATTCACAAATAGGTGTCAGATTATATTAGGATCTAGTTAATATTTACAAACAAGGATTTTATAATCCTTCAAAAGAGCAAGGCTTTGGAGCGATATGGCATATATCACCCATATAAACCAAACTATATTTACTGACATTAATAAAGTACAGTGAATGAATATGAGTGTGTCACCCTAGTAGCTTTAATTTACAGAAATCATTAATCACCGTGAAACACCACTTACACTTTTCATTTGTATTTTCTTTAAAACCATAAAAACAAAATATGCTTAGTAACTTGAATATTAATGAGGTGGCAGGTGATTTATTGTGGAGTTTCTTCTGTCTCAGTGACCAACCTCCCGGGAAAGACAATACAGGCTCTGAGAAGACATGAGTTTAAAACAGGAATGAGTCGCAGCCCTGCTCTGCTACAGAACTGGGTATTTAGCAGGGCTGTCTGAATTAACCTAGTGTTCTTGGAGGGTAGTAGAGGGCTTGAAGGAAGAGCAGACAGTGTTTGCTTATATCATTATCTAAGGTAGGGAGGAGAAATATTTTACCTTTTTTTCCTAAATGCTAAAACATGGTTACAAATCAAAAGTGAAAAGTACAACTAAAGCATATGTAATTTGCATTTAATTTCTGATTTAGAAGAGACGATTCAGTTTTATAAGCTTATTTCTTTTTGTTGCCTCAAGGGTAGCACCATCTTAGGTAAATTATTATTTCTTTTACTTGGCATTCAGATAACAACCTCATTCCTCCCACCTATTACTAGAAAATAAAGATTAAAAAAAGAAAGGAAACCTTTGGGAGCAAATGATAAATTTTAACATCTGATTACTTGAGAGTACTGGCAAGAACCAGTTATTAGGTGTAGAAACAGAAGTAAATTTCTGAATAAAAGAATAATAACAATAATACTTATGTTCCAGGCACTGTTGTAACCAAATAACATATATTAAGTAACTTAGTAGTCTCAGGGCCCTCCTGAGGGGGTATTACTTATATTCCTATTGTATAGACATTGAGAAGTTAAGCAATTTACCGAAATCACTGGGTTCAGGCTCCATTCTCAAAACTATTGTACATAACTGCAGTGAGTAAGGCAACTACTTGCAAATGTCTATTTGATGGCAACTTTCCCCTTTGTATTGATAATGTTTCTAACAAGTGAGGTCCCCTTTGAGTAGGTAGTGTGCCACTGAGAGTCAAAATGAACCTTAAAAATTTACGAAAAGATTGTCACAGGCCATCATCATTTTACTGATTACATACGCTTACTGAGCATGCGTGTACAGGTGAATATGACTCTGAACCTCTAGAGCAGCGGTTCTCAACCTGGGGGTCGCGCACAATGAAAATACATCCTGCATATCAGATATTTACATTACGATTCATAACAGCATTAACATTACAGTTATGAAGTAGCAACAAAAATAGTTTTATGGTTGGGGGTCAACACAACATGAGTAACTGTATTAAAGGGTCGCGGCATTAGGAAGGTTGAGAGCCACTGCTAGAGGAAATGTATTAGCTTTAATAAAGAAGTGCTACCCCTTGATAGATCAGTCTTCTGCCATATAGCAAATTTGGCTTAAATAAATTCAGCATTGGTGGTCAGGTCACCATGTATAAAAATCTGAACTGCGCTGTGTGGGAAGTTGATGAGATGGAGGATGGGGAGTGGGGGAAAATAAAAACCCATAATGCTAATCAAGCCATTGTTCTCACATAAGAGATGCCTTTTTGCTAAATCTGCCACTCAGATGGGGCATATTTTTGCAATAAATCTACAGCTGGGTTGGGGTGAGGGCACCTTTTTATAATTCACTCAACTATAACATACTGATAAGTAGTTACATAGAAAACTGGATTTTAAACTGACATTTCTGATGTTGATTCAACTAATTAAATAAAAAATGCGTATTACTATTATGTTATTCATGATGAAATAAAGCCTACTAAAGTTTAATTTTAGAAAATATTCCAATTTCTAGACAGATCTACAAAAAGAGTGGAAATATTTAACAATTACTTGAAGTACCAGAGCACTTTCTCAGGAGATACTTCATTTGTGGGTCTAACTTATGTTTCAGGAGCAATGTTAATCTAAATTGTTCAAGATGAGATTTGGCCAGCAGGCACTGAGGGTAGGGGATACAGGTGTACAGGATTACTCTGCCCACACATTGTTTCTATTATTACCAGGAATTTGGAGTTGCTAGAAATTTGGATTAGGTTTCCAATAGACCTGACAGGAGCTTGGGGATAAAGGACTAACTTTAAGGTGCATGAAAATAGTAACTATTCAAATGAACAAATGAATAAACCCTAATGTGGGGTTTGTGAAAACTTGGTTTGGATCAGGGGTATCCTTACTTGAAACTTTGTAATTTACCATCATCTTGGGGCTCTTGCAAAGCTCTTGCTATCTGTGTATACAGTGGCACGACCTCAAGAAGTTCTGGATCTATGTGAGTGTACAGCATTGTAGCAATCAAGTTGGCAGGGGGAAAATATTTGAAAATGTATAGGGAATATTCAGAAAACATCTTCATAAATATAGCTATTCTAAAGACAAATGTAGTAGACAGTTTTAAAGAGATGTGGTGTCCAATAACAAAATCCCAAAGAGAATATATAAGAATGAGTACACAATTTGAAAATGATTAATAACTCTTCCAAGGTTTCCTATGATTTCAAGGAATAAAATCCTATTAGTAATCACATCTATCTCATTGGGAAATTTAAGTTGGATATGTCAGATATAACAAGTTGGTTCAAGAATAGAATATTAGAAATGGTTTTTAAAAATAAAAACTATTGAGAAGGGATCCTGCACGGCATGGTAAATACTTTATCCTTAATGGATCACAGAGATGATAATGATGGTTTCTTGTTTAGAATAATACTTTTCAAACAATTATTCTTTTGATGAATTAGGCAGTGGTATGAACAGGAAAGAAAACCTACAGTGAAAATAGGATTAATTTTAGACAATGTTTTGTGGTTTTCAAGGGCCAGATCTGTTCTAAAGGCAAAAATAAGAGATTTAAACTACCTAACTTAGAAAGGGAAATTTAAAAATTGCTAGTTATAAGAAACTAAGAATGAATGGGAAGTTAGAATATATGAAGATGTAAAGATGCAGGACCTAATTTTTTTAAATAATAGAGAATGTAATCTTTTGAATAAACAGAGGTGAATAATTATGTTGCTGAGGTGACTGAAGTGTTTATCTGGAAAGTGAATCTTGGATGCCACCTACCTAAATATGATACACACGCCTGAATGCAGGGAAGATAGGACCCTGGGAAATAAGACAAGATTAAAGAAGGAAGTTAAAGACTATCTTCAGAGATATAATATGAAGAAATAAAATTTTAAAGTACTCCCCTCATCTAAGGTAAAAAATAGTGAGAGGAGAATAAAACAAGGAGTTTCTGACTTGGGGACTAGAAAATTAATATAGGAAATCAAGAAGATCACTGTGATGTCTACCACCATGAAAGTCACTGAGTGAAAGGAAGAATATATATCCTGAGGAAAAGATCACTGCCTGCACACACTTCAGATCATAAATTCAATGTCACTCTCTCCCAAAGTCATCATTAAAGTAACTTATCGGCTATTACAAGAAATTTTATACTTTCCACAATAACTTTAAGAAATATCTTTAAAAACTAAATATTGTAAACATAGATTTAAACAGATGATCAGTCAATATAAAGTATTATTTTCTTTAAATATATTTCAAATTGATCCAGTCATCTATATTTTATATATTCCAACTTGATAAAATTCTTGAGAAGGAACTAAAATGGCACAGCAATATTATGTTGGTTAATGCAACTGACCTTAAAAATCAAGGTCATAAACTGTGCATTTAGAAAGTTTTTGCTACAAGTTACATACCTTACTATTTTTTATATAAATTTAGAACATGATGATAGGCAAAATAGTTTTACATATTTTATCCATCTTCACAGCAGGCAAACAGTGCACCATTAAAATCATATTATCTCATGTTTTATTTAAACAACAATTATTCTATGGTTTCTATAATTATTACATGTAAGATACTTCTAATAATAAATCTTATTAATAAGGATAGCTTTTTTTCTAGGAGCATACCTATAAATTTTCTATACATGAGATTATTGTAAAATTAAAGAAAATATTTCACTATGGAAGCAAATTAGTTCCTAAACTTTGGAGGCATTTTTAAGTCATTTGTGTTCTGTAATTTCAAAGATTGTCAAAAAGTTTGAGTATTCATATCTAAACATATTTTTACAAACTAACCATTAAAATTAAAAATTAAATGTTAAAAGAATATTTGAGCAATATTATGTAAATCAATATACTATAACAAATAAAAATAAACTAATAATGAAACAAAATACAAGAAGGGATTTGTTTTATTTTAATTTATTTTCTTCATATGTGAAGGTATATTTGTACTCGCTGTTCTTATTAAAGCAAAAGAGATATAGAATACTTAATATTATCACTGGATGATAGTTACTATATCACTGCCAAGTAACATATGAAAATCAGTTAAGGTTATATATAACATGGATCCCTGTAACAAATTCATCTTGGACACTACATATCCTAAATTATTTTATATTAATAGGATGCAATGTACTTGAGAAAAAGTAATTTCAGAGCAGGAGCATCTGAATCTTTCTTAATCATAAGCCATAACTGTGTTAAATTATTTGTTTTTAAGTAGCATTTAATGTAACAAAAAGCTGACAGAAACATGTTTAGACCAAACTAATAATCCTAGTTTGGTAAGAAAAAATAATAATGTGGATCATAAAAATAAGTTCTGAATATATGCATCAGAAATGTCTTTTTTAGGATGGAGACATTTTTGGAATAAACTTATACAATCACCACCTTCCCAGATAAAACTATATTGTATTCTAAATATTTTCTTGCACTGACTAGTGTATTCTAGCTCTCCACAAATAATGCATCTATGCATTTTTATTGTAGTCAATTTAATTCTAATCACTTGCACACATGCACTATATAAGAGAGTAAGAAAGAGAATACAAAATAAATCAACCATAAACAAAACGGTAGATTAAGTGAAGTTCATTTAAAAAAAAAACACCTAAATTATGACCTAGAAACATTTTTACTGAAGCACACACATAAAATAATCATAACATATACATATATGTATATATAAAGATCTTTAAATATCCAATATTATATGAATAAGGTTTTTAGATATTAAGATGTGATTTTTTTTCCCCTCCAAATACACAGGTTGCCTTAAGTATGTATTAGACAGTATATTTTTACTTCCACAAAGACTATGAAAGTGCTCTATACCTGGGACAATGTGGAACTCTATGATGCTTAGCAGACTATATAGCCACATAATTGCTCATTTTCACTGCTTCCAACGAGGCCTGACAGCTCACCAGTTTATAGCAGTGGCAGATGACTAGAAAAAGAAAGTTCTTGTTTTCTAACTTCCTTTCAAAAAAGATTTCCTGAAAATTCAGGATGGAAAAAAGAGGCTTATGAATAATGGAACACACTGCTACTACACTCAACCAGGTTTTATATCTTTGCAATATTCCTATCACATGGAGAAAGGTCCAGAAGTTACAAAAAAAAAGGCAATGCATTTAATAATTTCTTAAAGTAACCACAACTATAATACATATGAAAAATCATTCTAATTACCTCTGTTGAGTGACGCTGAACTGTTTATATCTCCAGTAATGAAGGAAGACTCTGACTGCTTTCGGACTGTGTCATTCCACATTCTACGAATTCGGCTCTTGATGGGGGAAAAGGAAAAGGAAATGAACTCTCCAAGTAGTGAATTCTCACAAAAATCATTTTTTTTCTTTCTTAATTATACGAGACCCGTTGTTTCTGGCATCTGGCAAATATACAACATCTATATGCTGGCGGTACAGTGGCATGAGAACATCCGAAAATAAATCAATGATAATAATTTGTTCTTATCTTATCAAATAAAAGAGTAATGTGCAAATTGACCATCATTCCAACACACAAGATGGACACCCCCATGTGGACACAAGATGACCAGCAGGGGAGGGCAGTTGTGGGCAACCAGTCCTGCAGCTGAGGGCAGTTAGGGGCAACCAGGCTGGCAGGGGAGCAATTAGGCATTGATTAGGCTGGCAGGGGAGTGGTTAGGGGGCAATCGGGCAGGCAGGCGAGCGGTTGGGAGACAGCCTAAATGGGCAGTCAAACATCCCTCGAAAGTCCCAGATTGGAGAGGGTGCAGGCTGGGCTGAGGGACAACTCCCTCCCCCCCGCCCCGTGCACAAATTTCATGCACCAGGCCTCTAGTTAACTATAATTCTAAGTGCCTATACACAAAACAATTATAATTGTGAAAAGGAATAAATTTAACATACTATTCCAATTTAAACATGTTGAAAATATATAGAAATGTTCTTGACATAGTTAGAATTTAATGATTTTAGTTTCCAAGGCAAAACAAATTATTTTTATTGTAATTTTAATGGGAATGGGATATTTAAATATCTATTACATTGTCAGTTTTATTAACAAAATATTTAGTTCATGAATTAAAAAACTAGTAAGAAAGGGTTTGGTAAGAAACATAGAATATTATTAAGATTCTACTGAACTTAATTAACATTTCCATTTATTTGTAAGAAGACCAATGTAATTTTAAAGGTTACATACTATCTTGACGTTACTTTTTTAAGAAAGAGATAAAGGAAGTTGATTTACCCTTATTCAGTGTTTCACAGTAGGAAGTTTTATAGAGAACTAAAAATTCTTACATCATTATTTATGTTCTGAAATGCAAAATTCTAAGGGTTGGATAATTCAATAAAGCAATGTGGTATTTTCCCATTTTGGGGGTATTATTTTTCTGGTTTATTTATTTTGTTATTTTATTGAGTTAGAGATCAAAAGAGTATTAACAATCTTGGGAGGAGAAAACAAAATCTTTCAGAAGCGTTTCCAGGGATGAAATAGTTATAAGCACTATTTATTACTACTGCCAGTGGTGAAACCAAGCTCACAAATGGGTTATGTTCCAATATATTTGCACTCCTTGAATAATGGGAGTACCTAATCTTAAAAATTGTTTTTGTGAATCTTGGGACATGTTTATTCTTCAGCAGTATTATCTATAATGTTATAAAGGTCAGCAAACACACACATACACATATACAGCAAAGCTAATTTTAATAAAAAGCATAATAAGAAAACTGGTGCAGGATTTGAGACCCTGATGACTTGAGAATATTTTTATTGGAAAATATTTCAAGGCTCCAAATTGAAATATTGAGAAGGAATATTAAGAACATTGGTTTAATTAATTAATTAATTAATTAATTAATTAAATATTAAGTACTCTCTACTATATGCAAAATACTAACCTAGGAAGTACAAAGGGGAAAAGCAAACCCAAAATGTCTAGTCATGTATCCACAAATCTCCATAGAAGCATTAATTACTACAACTCAAAACTATAAACAACCCAATGACTATCAGTGGTAGGATAAATGAATAAAATATAGAATAATGCACAGCAGTGAAATTTAAAAAAGGAATATAGCCTACTGCAGCAATGTAGATATCTGAGAAAAGAGATTTCATGTGAATAAGTATCAAACATATGCAAAAGAAAATGTAATGTTAAATGTTAGGATAATTGTTATATTTGGAAGTGAATGATTGAAAAGAGTTCAAAGGGTTTCTAAGGTACTCCCAAGATGATACTATTTGACTGGGAAGGCATAAGTTTTGTAGACTTTTGTGACTATCTGTTGTACTCCATAACTTTAAAAAAATTAGAATGTGCACATAATCAAGGCATATGTCCTTGTCTAGAAACACTGAGGATACGACATTGAAGAAGTGACATCTTAACTGAGAGTTGACAAAATTGTGATTTTTAGGTGACTTCTAAATGAGCTGTCCCCATTATCTCATCTTCTCTTAGTCTCTTCTACCTGGGCTAGCCACACCTATTCTTCAGCATTCCTTACCATGCCAAACAAGCCTCTGCTTTAGGACTTGGTAAACCTGTTTCTTCTGCCATATACAGGTATGGGTAGCTCCATCAATTTTAAAGCTTTGCTCAAAAATTTTCTCCTTCAAGAGACCTAACTCATGACTACCTTATTTAGAAATAGAGGCCCGATGCACGAAATTCATGCATGGGTAGGGTCCCTAGGCCTGGCCGGAGATCAAGACTAATCTCTGGGGCAACTGGCACGGCAATCGGGAGGCCCCTGCTGGCACCCGCATTGGCTGGCCTGGCGCTGCCCACTCGCTGGCCCCGCCCACACCTGCTGCCACCAGTCACCTCCCTCTGCAGGGATCGTGCCTAAACCAGCAGTTGGACATCCCTCTCCCAGTCTAGGACACTGCATGCACCAGTGACCATACTTTTCATACAAGTGAAAGGCATCTTGCTGTTGTATGGGCAGCTACATTTTTTTTGCCTTGATTATAAAAAGTAGTACATAACATGATCTTTCTGAGGCAGCAGTACCAGTTTCAGAAAAACTAAAGCAGAGAGAAGTTAAGTAATTGGCATTGTCACACAGTTATAAGTCTCAGAATCAGGGCTGACCACAAAATGTGCAAGCTAGAGTCCATGCATGTCATCGCTGCATCATCCTGTTTTTTCAATGTTAGAGTAGCCTTGCCAGGTTTTAATTTTTAAATCTAAGAATTTGTTCCCAATATATAGGGTAAGAACCCTAGGCCTGGCCAGTGACCAGGGCCAATCTGTGGAGTGACCTACGGGCAGGGTTATCAGGAGGCCCCTGCTGGCACCCGCCTTGGCTGGCGGCTTGGCGCCACATGCTCGCTGGCCCCACCACCCACCATCACTCCTGGTTTCCTCCCTTTGTTGGGTGGCTGTTGGGTGGGGGAATTGGGGTCCCCCCCGTTGTCACCCACTTTGGCTGGTGGTCTGGTGCCACCTGCTGGCCAGTTCCACCCCCTGATCACCACTGCCAGTCTCCTCCCTCTTGGGGGGCAGATGCTCAATGCAGGTGGGGGCATCTCCTGCATTGAACATCTTCCCCCTGGTGGTCAGTGTGTGTCATAGCAACTGGTCATTCTTCTGGTCATTCCACTGTTCAGTCGGTTTGCATGTTAGGGTTTTATTATATAGGATTGTATTCCAGGTACTCAACTCTACTATCACCTCCCATAGACATTACCATTTACTATAATACAACACATTATAATAATGTACTTGTTTCTTATATTTAACTAGAGAGCCCGTGCATGAAATTTGTGCATGGGTAGGGTCCCTAGTGGCTGCCAGCTGGGGCCTTCCTTCCCTCCTCACCACCTCTGATCGTCAGTGAACATCATAGCGAGCAATCGAACTCCCAGTTGGTCGAACTCCCGAGGGACACTTTGCATATTAGGCTTATATATATATATTCAACATCTAATGTCTAATATCTACTTTATACAAGGGTGGGCAAAAGTATGTTTACAGTTGTGAGTGTGCAAAACAGTTTTTCTTATGTTACTATTAATTTATTGCATTATTTTCCATACAAATTAATCTACGTTTGCCTACCATTGTATTGGAGGGACTACCAAAACACAATTTTGTTTTTTGTTAACTGATGTATCACACAATTGAAATAATGCCTGATACATGATAAATATTATATGTGGATATATAGAATGTATAGTTTATATAAATTCTCTCTGTGTTCTAGGCTATGCTATGAATTTTTCATGTAGTCACTCCTTGAGACCTCAGAAGAATTCCTTGAGATAGGTAGTCTTTTATTCATTGGAAATCTAAGATTCAGAGGTTGATTAACATGTCCAATGTCACAGACCTAATAAGTGGAATAACCCGTATGTGAACTCAGTTATATGGCTCCTGTTCTAGGAAATTAACAACTCACTCTACTATATAAAATAAGAGTTGAATAGGAACAGAAGAAGAGGGCAAAGTATTGCATGGCAGAGGAAAAAGTATATGGTATACAACATAAATCCAACACTTAAAGTTCATGGAACTTATGAAGCCTTAGAATATGGAGGTAAAAAAAGCAACTCACAGAAGACTACATATAGTAAGGTATTGCTTAAAAGAAAGATTTTACACATATATTTTAAAACTAGAGGCCCGGTGCAGAAAAATTTGTGCACTCAGGGAGGGTCCCTCAGCTTGGCCTATGCCCTCTTGCAGTCTGGGACACCTCGGAGGATGTCCATCTACAGGCTTAGGCCCACTCCCTGGGGGATAGGGCCCAGGCAGACATCCCTCTGGCAGCCCGGCAGCCCTCGGGGGATGCGTACTTACCAGCAGGGAGCAGACCTAAGCTGCAGTCAGACATCCTTAGCGCTGCTGAGGAGGCGGGAGAGGCTCCTGCCACCACCA
>NW_006283633.1:476812-478776 GCF_000327345.1 Myotis davidii
CTGGCCACGGCAGGCGGGTAGCTTGGCTTTCTCCATCATTGGAGCAACCAAGCCTCCTGCTTTTTCCAGCTCTGTGGCTGCTGGCCGCCATCTTGGTTGGGTTAATTTGCATAAAGTCGTTCTGATTGGCTGGTGGGTATGGCTTAAGGTGTAGCAAAGGTATGGTCAATTTGTATGTTTGTCTTTTATTAGTGTAGATATGTTTTTATTGAATTTAGAGAGAGAGATAGAAGGAGGGGGAGAGCGAGAAACATTGATCAGTTGCCTCCCATACACACTTGGCTGGGGAGACCCAACCCACAACCTGGGCATGTGTGCAAATCAGTAACCTTTTAATGTATGGGGCGACTCTCAACCAAGTGGGCCACATTGGCCAGGGATTAAAAGAAAAATTTTATTTTATTCTTTTAAAATATATTTTTATTGATTTCAGAGAGGAAGGGAGAGGGAGAGAGATATAGAAACATCAATGATGAGAGGGAATCATTGATTGGTTGCCTTCAGCACACTCCCTACTGGGGATCCCAGGCATGTGCTCGTGACCGGAATCAAACCTGGGACCCTTCAGTCCACAAGCCAACGCTCTATTCACTGAACCAAACCGGCTAGGGCAAAAGAAAGATTTAGAAAAGGTATACTAAACAATATCTATTTTTGGAAGAGGAAAAACTATTAGAATAAGTCAAGGAAATGAAAAGCAAAAGTTAGAAGTTTTTCTCTGGTGAAATGGCATAAGGATTGATTAAGAAGAGGTCTCAAGAAGGGCCAAATATATGGGACATGTTCTATTTCCTAACTTGGATGTTGAGTTCACAAATGTTCATTTTATTACTATTCTTCACAATTTAATAAATGTTATATACATTTTATGTGTCAAATCATATAATAAGTTATTAATTCATCTAAAAATTCAATAAAATAAATAAAATATAAATGACAACAATTAAAAGAAGGTCAAAGTGGGAAGGACAAAAGCTCAACCCATAGTTTTTACACACACGCGCGCACGCACACACACACACACTCTCACACCAAACCTAAATACATCTCAGTGAATACATGTTTATGTGATTATGGGTACTGCCAAACTTTTATTTATTTATTTTTAAATATAAGAAGGAAAGAGAAATAGATACATCAATGATGAGAGATAATCATTGACTGGTTGCCTCCTGCATGCCCCACACTGGGGATTGAGCCTGCAACCCAGACATGTGCCCTGACGGGGAATCAAATCATGACATTCTGGTTCATAGTTCAATACTCAACCACTGAGCCACACTGACAGGGCAGTATTGCCAAACTTTTAAAAGTGATTAGCCAGGGAGAAGATATAGGGGAGTAATTGGTGTGTAGTATTTTCACATTTTAGTCTTTTCAATGGATTTCCCTCCATTATCTACCTAGTATCCACATTATTTTTATTACATGTGGATGATATCCTGTCACTTACTTTTCTAAATCATCCCATTGGCTTTCTAAAGTAATCTGAATAAGATCTAAACTCACATGTGCTTACAAATACCCATGAGTCTGTCTTTACCCTTCTCCTTTGAATTCATCTCCCAATCACTTTGTCATTCACTTTAACCAATGGCATTCCTTCTATTCTGGAATTTCCAAGTTCTCCCCTACCTTATGGGCTTTGTATTAGATGTTCCAACATCTGGAATTCTTTCCCCCTGAGCTCCCTTCCTGTCATTCAGAATCTGGGCATACACATCATTTTCCAAAATAGTCTTCTTCAGCACTGAATCCAAGGAACCACCTGGACATTAGGCATCTGTTGGTTTATTGGCTTGTTAATAAATTTTCTCTCCTCCACTTCTAGAATTGAAACTTCCCAGTCACAGGGGAAGTTATTTGTCATTTAACCATTTTTTATTACATGTGGATGTATCTCCAAAGCTTAGAAGATTGCTTGGCATTCTATAGGAGACACTCAATATTTCTCAAATACATAT
>NW_006283633.1:478809-483116 GCF_000327345.1 Myotis davidii
AACTTACCTTAGTATTTTAGATTTTGCTTATGAAAGGTCAGTTAATATAAAATATGTTTATTACTTTTACTTAAACATACTGGATTTAAGTAACTTTCATTTTATGTTGGGTTGGAGTGTCATTGCTAATTAGAATTAGTATTACATTAAGCATAGGAATATAATGTCTGGCTTTTAGTCAAGATTAGAATTGTGATGTTAAAATTATAAAAGTGAAAGAATATGATACAACTTTAAAATACATATCTGTAATAATGACACTAATAAATGGTAGCTGCTCCAGTTTATTGAGCACACAAAATTTGTTTTAAATATTTTGTATTCATTAGCTCAGTATTCCTAACAACATAAGAAATCAGTATTATTACCACTGCTTTACAGATGAAAAAACTGAGAGCTCAATGATATTAAGTAACTTGTGTCAGAGCAGATATATGGCAAGGATAATATTGACACCATGATCTACCCAGCTACCAAGTTAACGATTATTCTATTGAGCTGCATTGCTCTATCTTATAGCTTAGAAATATTGCTAAACACTGCACAACATTGTTGTAATATAATAAAAGAAAGTCCCCAATATCATGTTTTCTTAATGGCAAATCTCAATAAAACGACTACAGGATGATGGTTGGTGAGCTCAATTATATGAAAAGCCTGCAGGAACCTAACCAAGCTGGATGATATACAGAAACTCAGCAATTTCAATTTAAAAGTTGTGGAAAAGATTACTACAAAAAGAGGAGGCAGGGACTATCAGGTTGACAATAAAAGCATATATTATAAGGGGCTTGTGCTGGAAGCATCATTAGGTGTGCCCCAACTCTTACGTGAGACTTCAGATTTCTAACTGGCAAGTTTCTAGTTCTAAACTAAGAAATCTCAGCCCACCTAGTTGCAACATCTGGTCCCCTAACTTGCAACCTTAATAAGGCATAGAAATAATAAGACAAACCAAATTCAAATGACTAATAATTGTGTATTATATCTATATAATAAAAGCCTAAGTAAGTGACCATTACCGTGGAACGACCAGAATGACCGGTTGCTATGATGTGCAATGACCACCAGGGGGCAGACGCTCAATGAAGGAGCTGCCCCCTGGTATTCAGTGTGCTCCCACAGGGGGAGCACCACTCAGACAGAAGCCAGGCTCACAGCTGGCAAGCACAGCAGAGGTGGCATGAGCCTCTCCCGCCTCCACTGCAGGTGGGCAGAAGGAGCAAGGGGTCCTGGAAGAGAGGGCGCAGGCCAGGCTGAGGGACCCCCCAAATGCACAAATTTCGTGCAATGGGCCTGCAGTGTAGGAATATTTCATGATCATAATTTGTGGTTAATTTAAGTGATAACATAGTCTCATAGGTTAGAGAATTATGTTAGTTCTAAAATTTTTAGTTTGAAATTTTAGATTGATATTAGATGTGTGGTTTTATTTGTAAGTTAAAAGAGGATTTCATTAGTTTGAGGACAGTACTTATGAGCAAGTTCAAGTGCTAGTTAGGTGTGTATAACTGTACAGTGGATGTGTATGAGAGAATCAGATATATTAAATTTGTAAATGATATTTAATGGTTACAAGGATAGCCCAGCTGCATGGCTTAGTGGTTGAGCATCAACCTATGAACCAGGAGGGTGAGGTTCAATTCCCTTTCAGAACACATGCCCACGTTGTGGGCTCAATCCCCACTGTGGGGCATGCCAGAGGCAGCTGATCAATGATTCTCTCTCATCATTGATGTTTCTATCTCTCTCTCCTTTCCCTTCCTCTCTGAAATCAATAAAAATATATTTGTAGGTTACAAGGATATTTAATTTCCTAAGTGTATGAATTAAATTGTTTAGGGAAATTTAATCTGCTAACTTTATAAACCAATTAAGTAATAATCATAGAACAAACGAAGTGATCTTTCTTACATCATGTAAAATTACCAAATTCACAAATAATAATTAGATTTTTATAGGTTGAGCTAAAGAGTTAAGAAAATACTATCTTTACCTATAACTTTATTTAAATTCAAGTCTTCAGAAAATTTTAATCAACAACACTGAAAACATGACTGTTTCTCCCACTGAATAATACAATCTTAAAAATATTAGCCTGCTAGCCTGAACCCAAACCCAAGCATGACCCACATAATGCTAGGTCTTTTATCTAACTGGCCATTCTAGTCTCCTGAAGTTGCTGAAATTTCTTCATAATTAACCATTATACTAACACTGTGGCCTGGGACAAATGGCTGACAGGTTACCTAAAAGTTTGCAGTTTCCCTGGCGAAGGACAGTGCAGCTACTCTATCTAGTGTTGGGCTGATGGCAGTAGCATTTAGATTAGTTTAAACAACAAAGCTGTTACAGTATCCTTCCATCCCCTGACAAGTTCTTCAAGTAATCTGCCAACAACACGTTATGAGCTATAACTGTTTTTACTAAGCATACCATTCAATAAGTAAATACTTTTAGTATGTGATAGAGAATTATTACATTGGCTTAAAGAAGCAATTAACTCAAGAATCACATATGTAAAATATGAATGTTTTTAGAATTTTGGTTGAAATGCCCAATTCCTTTCCCACCTCTGTACTCACTCCACTGAACCAATTTGAAACCATTAATTGTTACACAAACTTAGACCCTACATTTCATGATTTTATTACAATTTTGGTTCCTTAAATTTTTGTCATAATCATGCCTGTTTGAGATACACTAAAAGTTGATGTCTACAACACTTGGGATAGAAAATAGAGCTGATCAAGAAAGGACGGCATTCCATAACAAAATATAGGTGAAAGGTATTTCATTTTAATTAATAAATATGGTTTACCTGTGAGCCTGTGGAGTAGCGTCCAGGAGTTCGAGAACCAGATGTTTTCCCTGAGCCAATGGAACTCTCTGTACTTTTGCCACTACAACAATGTGTCCGCAGGCATTTCCCGTACTCTTTTCGTACCTAGCCAATTAAACAGTAACCTCTATTAGTAAGTCATTCATTTCAGCTAGGAACTATGGTATAAAATATATGAGTATTATTTTTAGATAACATCATTATTTCTTTGCCATACAGACACAAGAAAGTCTGTTCAGCATATTTTTACAATATAAAATAATGATATTCATACCACTTAACTTGAAATTTTGCTTAGAGACTTTCAAAACAGATACTTCCAATCACACCATAACAATATACCTCTTAGATCAAAGAACCAAAATGTAAGACTCGTCTAGATGGTATTTTAGGCTCATAAATTTGATATGAAGTACCCTATTGGTGCAACTGGCTTTACCCAAAAGTCTAGCAAGGAACTATTATAGAGAGAAGTGGGGACAGAGAAAGGGAGGGAGAGAGTGAGAGAAAGAGAGCAGAGAGAGAAAGTGTTTAAAGACAGCAAAAAGGAATGCATTAGGCTTAAGCATTTTTAAAATTTTTAAAAAATGAGTTCAAAGAGAGGCAGAGAAAGGGAGAGAGGGGTAGAAACATCAATGATGAGAGGGAATCATTGACTGGCTTCTTCCTGCACACCCCCTACTAGGGATCAAGCCTGAATTCCAGGCATGTGTCCTGACCAGGAATGGAACCCTCATGGGCCCACGTTCAACCACTGAGCCCTACTGGCCGGGCAAGCATTTCTTTTAGATGTACTATATTTCTTTGGAGTTTATTTCTCCTAAAAGATCAAATTTGCAACTTCAGAATATAAGATTCAAAATATTAAAATGTATTTTCTTGAAATAGTTCTATTCAATAATCACAGAGAAATATGGTTGCTTTTCTTTATAGCACAGATGGTTAAATTCTTAATCCAGTTATAGTATAAAACACAGGAAAAAAAGGAGAAAATATTTTTAAATGGATGTTTTCAAACAGTAAACTATTATATCAATTATTTGGGGGGAAAATTTTATCATGTTAAAAATTTTTATTATTGCTTATTTAATCAAACATAACACACAAAAATTAACAACCAACATCAACAAAAATAATCCCAACCATGTGTCCATTAACTAAAACACATTCTGGGACATGTTATTGGTTGGCTATACATCCACAAATTTATATTCATTACGAAGTAACACGGTACATACGTTCTTCTTAGCTCTTTATATACTGACTTCACATGAGTTCATCTTTCCACAACTTGTGACAACGTAATATTCCAATCTAATTTTATTTCAAAGTAATTATAAATATATACTTTTTGAAGACTGTTATTTATAATAAAAAAAGAAAGTGAATGATATATTAAAATTAATCATAAAAAATAAAACATGATACCTTAATATTCTAAAGTTTTATTCTAGCACAGATTTAG
>NW_006283633.1:483127-487838 GCF_000327345.1 Myotis davidii
CTCAGCTTTGTGAAGAACTTACATGTATGGAATGACTATTTTGAGATAGGAACAAGAATATGGAGTCAGGTGAGTCAAAACATGGAGTGCCTGCTGTAACCAGGCAGCGGACCAAGAAAGACTTCTCAGAACAAAGTACTTCTGAGAAACTCTTCAAAAGATAGGTTGGGATTAGCCAGGTTAGAGGATTAGGTTGAAAGAAAGGATAGATAAAAGAGACAAAGTCATTCTAAGTGTTGAGGAGCATGTGAGCCAAACAGAGAGGCATGATATACTAATCTTTGAGGCCTTTCTCTGATATGAAATGCCAAATTACATATCTTTAATATACTTAAGATTGTATTGGTGGTTTTCTAATCAATCTCTCCCATGCTACATTTAATAATAATAAAAAAATACTTATTTTGATTCAGTGTTTACCAGCCAATTCATATTTTGTTGATTTATTAAAGAAATAAGCTTTTGCCCACATACATGTGTATCCTGGATATGTGTGAGTTTTGGGGAGGGTGGAATAAAGATGCTTCTAATTTTTAATCACTAATTGACAGGAACTGTACTAGGCCCCTCCCTAAAAATGACTCAGGAAAATAATTATTACCTACATTTTACAGATAAATACACTGAAAATGTTAAGTAATAAAAGTAAACTGAAAGAATAAAAAGGTTAAGAAATGTGCCTTATGTGAAAAGAGTAAAAATTTCATGGGTGTTCTGTGATCAGAAAGTTTCAGGAGACCATATTTCTAACATTAATATATAACCAAAGAAGGCATTATATATTATTAATATTATTATTATTAAAGAAATCTAATAGGGTTATTCCTTCTCTGCACCCGGAAAAAAAATAAAGACAACTGTTTTAATTAGATTTGAGAGACCTTAAAATAATCTCTACACAAAGGTAAGCACTATCAATTACAGTTTGTTAATTTGAACTGAATTTATGAAACATCTCCATGATCCTAAAGTTTGATAATAACTTACATCCCACTGTTTCTTTTTTCCTAATATACTCAGTTCCTAATTTTTCTTTCTAGAAGAGAAAGTATTTTGTAATGAAGTGATTTAAATCTAAACAAATATTTTTGGAGAGAGAGAGGAGAAGAGAAAAGAGAGTAGAGAGAGAAGAAAGAGAAACACTTCCCTTCTTATTACAAGGGCAGCAGTATTGTATAAGCCACAGGAATTCATCATGGACTATTTACATTTTCCAACAAAGGTTAAATGTTCTGAACTGATTATAGAGATAATCAGCATATCAGGATACCTAGTGATGCCAAGTCCCACATTCGCTATATTACTTACTGGACCATGTCCGTGAAATATTTTTCTTTAAATTACAATAAAAGTTATTTGATAGTTCAATCATTTGCATTTTTTAATCTATTATTTCACATGATATTCCACCTTGCCCTAAGAAAATATGTTATTCTTTTAATGTGGGGTTGTTTTAGAATAAGAAGATGGGAAAGAAAATATGCCTTACCAATGGAGCATTTCTTTGATACACTTAAATCAGAAATAAAATAATTCTGAAACTCTGAGATGTAACACATAATTTAATGCATAAAAAAAGAAAAGGTGATAACTTTAATGTCATCAGTGGAAATACTAGTGACACAATCATGCAATCCATACACAGAAATAAATGACAACTCAGCATTTGATTTTTGTTAATGAGTTGAACCCTATTAAAAATAGCTCAAAAATGAAATAGTCCACATTTCTCTAATGAAAATGTATGAGCAACTACATTAGCAAGGGAATATTTTTGTAATTCAATCAGATGGCTTAAGAAAAACCTCCAAAAAGAATTATTATTTTTAAAATATCCATACTATCGAAAACCATCTATAAATTAAATGCAATCTCTCTCAAAATTCCAATGGTATTTTTAACAGAGATAGAAAAATATCCTAAAATTTGTACAGATCCACAAAAGACCCTTAGTAGCCAAAACAAGTTTGAGAAAGAACAAAGAAAGAGGCATCACACTTCCTGATTTGAAACTATAATATAAAGCTATATTAATACAGTATGGTATTATCATAAAAATAGACACATAGACCAACAGAATAGAGAGCCCAGAAATAAAGCTTTGCATATATGGTCAACTAGTAATTGACAAGGAACTCAAGAATTCTCAATAGGAAAAGGACAATCTCTTCACTTAAATGGTGTTGGGAAAACCGGATAACCACATGCAGACAGATGAAATTGAATCCCTATCTTACACAACTCACCAAATTTAACTAACAATGGATTAAAGGCAAACATAAGGCCTGAAACCATAAAACTCACAGAAAAAAACCACATGGGAATAGCCCTGGATATTGGTCTCAGTAAATATTTTATGGAGAAGACATCAAAAGCAAAAATTACTAAGTAGAACTACATCAAACCAAAATGTTTCTACCAGCAAAAGAAACAATCGATAGCCCCGGCGGGTAGCTGAGTTGGTTAGAGCATTGTCCCAATACATCCAAGTTGTGGGTTAGATCCCTGATAAAGGCACACACAAGACTCAACCAATGAAGACATAAACAAATAGAACAACAAATTGATGTTTCTCTCTTTTTCTCTCTCTCTCCCTGCCTCCCTCTCTCTCCGTAAAAAAAGAAACAATCAACAAAATAAAAAGGCAATCTACAGAATGAAAGAAAATATTTTCAAATCATATATCCAATAAGGGGTTAACATCCAAAGTATATAAAGAACTCATACAAATCATTAGCAATTAAAAAATGGACAGAGGTCACAGATAGTTATTGATCCTAAGAAGACATACAAATAGCCAGTATGAAAGATGCTCAACATCCCTAGTTAGGGAAATGCAAATTAAAACTACAAGGAGATGTCACCTCACACTTGTTAGAATACTAAGATTCTCAAAGATAAGGGATAAGTATTGGTGAGGATATGGAGAAAAGGGAGCTTTTGTGCACTGTTGGTTGGAATGTAAATTGGCAGAGCCATGAAAAACAATATGGAAGTTTCTCACCAATTAAAAATAGAACTACCATATGATCTAGCAATCCCATTTCTAGGTATTTATCCAAAGGAAATGAAATCACAGTCTTGAAGAGATATTTGCACTCCCCTGTTTCCTGCAACATTCTTCACAATAGCCAAGATATGGGAACAACCAAAGTGTCCATAAGTGAATGTATGGATACTGCAATGTCGTGCATATATACAACGGAATAGTTTTCAGCCATGAGAAAGAAGGAAATCCTGCCATTTGCAACAACATGGATGATCCTAGAGGGCATTATACTAAGTGAACTAAGACAGAGATAAATACTGTAAGAGATAAATACTGTATGATCTCAAATGTGGAATCTAAAAAGCTGACCTCATAGAAACATAGTAGAATGGTGGTAGCTAGAGGTTTGGGGTTGAAGAAATGTGAAGATGTGGGTCAAAGGCTATAAACTTCTAGCTAGAAGATGAATAAGTTTGGGGGATCTAATAGACAAGATGATTATAGTAACGATACTCCATTGTATACTTGAGAGTTGCAAAGGGAGGACATCTTAAATGTTCTCACCACAAAAAAGAAATAGAAATTATGTGAGGTGATGGAGGTATTAGCTAACACATTTCACAACACATATGTGTATCAAATGAACACACTGTAAACCTTAAATTTATAGAATGTTACATCTCAATTAAAAAAAAAAGAATCAAAGAAAAATCTCCTAAGGCCACTTCTGCAATTTCACAGAGAAGTGCCTGGTTTGTGTTTTTACATTTTTTTTTTCCCTTAGGGAGGACAATAATCCTGTGTTCTTTATGTTCTCTGATTTAGGCCATGTTCTTGATGCCAATAAAAATGCCACAAAAATTTAAAAAGTTCAAACACAGAATGGATGAAAAAACAATATGCTATTATACATTATTATAAATCATGAAAGTATGTTTATATATAAGGATTTGACTATTTTATTCATGAAGGGCCAGGCAATCCGTATTTTAAGCTTTGTAACCCAAAAGGCAAAACTAAGAATGTTGTCACATTCTTATTTAAAATTTTAAATATAACCATTTAAAATGTAAAAGTCATTTTTGGTTGATGGGCTGTAAAATATTAAAGGCAGCTGAATACATTGGGCCAAAGAGCTGTAGTTCACTAAACTCTGTTCTAATGAATCATGAAATCGAACTTGACATATTTTTTGAAAATTTCAATGTTAAGTAAGTTAAATATATTAAAAACTCTAGGCTTAGATTTGGATTGTGAGGTTTAATATATCTACCTGGATATCAAACTCAATTTCTAGTTATATCAGTGATGTGTATTGCAAACACCTTTTTCAATTTTTGCTTTACATGCTATCAGTCCCTCAACTGAAAAATTTGAAGAGCGAGATATCTTTACTCTATTTTCCAAAGAAAAATTTTAGGTATTATCTCTTTCTTAGAAAAAAATTTTCACATTTTGTCATTTCATTTTCAGACCCACCTCTCATATCTCATAATTATTACCTCACGTTACACATGAGGAAACTGGGGCATGAAAGGTTAATTACCTTGCCCAAAGTCACAGAAGCTTTGAGAGAAGTAACTAGGATTCAGACCCAGACAGTCTTAGCTTTGTGCTCAAAACTTCTTTTTTTTTAAATTTTCACCTGAGGATATTTTCCCATTGGTTTTTAGAGAGAGTGGAAGGGAGGAGGAGGAGAAGGGAGAGGAGAGAGAGAGAAAG
>NW_006283633.1:490349-493768 GCF_000327345.1 Myotis davidii
GGCTGCTATCCTCCACTTACACTAAGAAAGAACTATTTACTGGGATTAAAACTTTGCAAAATGAAGGGATAAAAACTCACATATGTTTGCCATAAGCTGAAGCTGGGTCTAATGAACTTTTGAGAGAACTGCATCTTAAGAAAGATATGGTCCCAAGTAGTCAAATATGATTGAAGTCTTATTCAAATTAATCTCAAACATTTACCTTTTTGTTTACAACATGAGCCACTATATTTCAGATTTAAAGATCCACTAAATTTAACATGTGTTATTTAAAACATTAACATTCTCTTTTTTCATTAAATTGCCTTATTATAAAATATGTAATGATTCCTTTATAATTAAGGAGCTATTTAGCATTAACATTCTTAAATAAAGAATAAAGGAAGCTTGCGATTGTATTGTCATGCTTATATGGTTTAGAAAACATCTTAGACATTTATATTTTAATCTATAATTTAGATCCAGATATGGGAACTTTCAAGGTAAACTCTCAGCCTCTTACAGACATTGGAAAAAGGAAAAATGGGACGAATTGCCATTAAATCAGGCAAAATGCTACTTTGATTTAGAAATAAAATGATAGAATAAAATACTGAAGTCAGCTATTATCCACTAGAAAACACATTATGGGCCCAACAGTTAATAATATACAACTGCAATGAGCCCAATTTCTAAAGAAAAAGAAAATAAGCAAGAGCATGAAGAAATAAGTGAAATGGCATTGGAGAAAATGAAAACAAAGGACTCTTCACCAGAAGAACAAACTGAAAGTCCGGAACAAGGTCACCGAGAGGTAGCCAATTGTATGGCTGGTGTTACAGGACATGTAATTTTAAAATGTTCAAATGAGAAAAGCCCAAATATGAACATTTATGTTTACTTTTATTTGATTAGTACAGACTTGTAGCTTTGCTTCAGAAATTTAAAAACTATATTTATAAAAAACGAGGTCAATAATCAAGTGACATGTGTCAAACTGAAAGAGATAATATCGCAAATGTAAAATTTAATTTTTCAAGGAGGCATTGTTTCCCTTTTTGGGCAGTTAAAATAGAAAGTCATTAATATCGATTGCAATTGGGTAGTTTCATACCCATAGATCATTTTAAAGATACACTACTAAATCGCAAAATAATTTTAGATGAATGATGTCCAACCAAACAACAGAAATGAGGACAAACAGTGCAGAGGAACACATCACAATGAAGGGAGAGCTATCAAGAGTCTGTACCACATGAGTCACTAATACTGTGGCACTGAATTCCGATGATTTCCAATTAAAAGAGGTGAAGCAGATTTTTTTGTTTTTGTTTTTTTTTTTTGGCAGTACACCTGCAGCATATGAATTCTGCAAAGAAGTTGTATGCCTGAGTTTTTTCCTGCACAGTTTGCTCTTCTGCCTCTATGTGAATGACAGAAGCTCTAATGAATTTTCAGTACGGATCTGACAGCTGGTTCATGGGACCACACTGATAAATGGGATTTATCAGCCATTCAGGTCATTCTTACTTGATGAAGGGTCTGTTATCCTCATAGCTAAAGAATGCATAGACATAAAGACAAGAACACCAACATTAGCATTTTATGACAAAGAATTTCATATGAAAAATATCCTCCTGGTCCCCAAAGGCCTCTGTCCCCCACCTCCCTAAGAGGCATCATAACCTTCCCTTTATATGCAAAAGGTAAATCCTAAAATGACCATGAGAACTTAAATAACAAGGAATACAGTCAGTTTTACAAAACTGTAATATCCCTTATGAGAGAGAAATTCCATTTTTTTTTCATCCTGTGCTCATATTACTTGTGACTTGACAGAGACATTTATTTCTTAGAGATCGCATTTCTCTAGAGAATGAGAAATCTTATGAGCAATCTGAAAAAGGCTTAAGGGCATGCTTAAAAAGAGAGATTCCATGTCACCTAAAGATATCCTTATTCTGTAATATTAGTAGGTGAGATTACTTAATTATGGACAGTATGCACCTAAGTAATTTTAACTTGCAGATAACTGACCTGTCTTAAATCTGAACATTACAGCTCTTTGAAAATAATTGATCCTGACTATTTTAGAATTCTTTCTGTTAGTTTACCAAGAAAATTTTTGAATAATCTTGTGTGGTAATAGGAGCAAACATTCAGCACCTGTTCATTATTACTTATATTTACCAATTTCTTATCATTCTGATAAAATAAGACCCCGGTGCTAGATTAGTAAAGATAAAGAACATTGTGGATCATCATTTTACAAACACAGATGCTGCTCAGTGCATTGCAAGAGAAAAGGAAGAAAAATTGCCTGCTTTTTTATCATACCTCCTGCCAGAGGCAATCGTTTCTGATATTATGCATATACAAATAAGCTTTTGGAAAGGCCTCAACTGTGATGCATTTTGAATAAAGAGGACTACTGATGAAAACCTCCCTCCCCAGAAAAATAAAACAGTAAAGAATGTAGCGAGAGCTAGAGATTTGAAGCCAGTTTGCCTGGGATTTACATCCTAGCTCAGCCACGTACCATCTAGGCAACATTGTAACCAGTAGTTCTGTCAGTTTATGCATCTACGAAATGGTGATAATTATAATCTAACTTTCTTGTGATAATGAAATGATATATTATACATAAAGTGCTAGCACAGTGCCTGACACATATGTGCTGTGTTCAGCAAATATTAAATAGTGGTTATATTTTTAAAGCTACAGTCGCACTGAAAATATAGAATTTCTCCCCCAAAGAATAAAGCACCAAATAATAAATGTTGAGTATCTAAATCGATTTGAGGACATTTTAGGAGTATTATCATGCAGTAAAAGAGATGTGGTGGAATGAGTTTGTGGATGGCACAGGCAGTGGCTGTGCTGTCTAATATGGCAAGTACTGGCCACATGGGTTTCTTTAGAGTTAAATTCATTAAAATGAAGTAAAGTTTACAGTTCTGATCCTGAGTCACACTGGTCACATGCAAATTATTCAAAAGCTTCCACAGCTGCCATACTGTCCTCACAGAAACTTCTAATGGGCAGTGCTGGACGAGGACACTAAACAAAAAATTTAGGCAAGAAAATGAAATTCCAAGAGATCCTATCTAATAAAAGACAAAAATGGTAATTGGCGTATGACCGATACCCTTTTCATTGGCTAATCAGCGAGATATGCAAATTAACTGGCAGCCAAGATGGCGGCAGGCAGCCAGGCAGCTGATGCGAACAGGGAGGCTTGCTTGCTTCAGTGACGGAGGACTACAACGTTCCCCGCCTGCCGCTCCAGCCTCTGAGCTCCTGAAGCAACAGCTCCAAAATATACAATGTTTCAATTATAGAGCTAAAAGATGGTGGTTAATTTGCATACACCAGTTACGAGGGAAGACTGAGGACAAAATGGAGGGAGAGCTGTACAGACAGAGCCAAGGCTGCGG
>NW_006283633.1:494206-497169 GCF_000327345.1 Myotis davidii
GTAGTGGGAGGGGAAACCCAGCAGGAGCAGCTCGGAGTGGGAGCGAAGCCTGCCTCAGCTGGTTTCGCTCCCCTCTCTGCTTGGCTCCAGCCACTGGAAGCCCTATTCTTGCAGGAATCTTCCTGCAACGGGCCTCTAGTATTTAAATAATGCCATGGATGTGTGAAAGATAGAGAGGTGTTTCTAAGAATTGATCATAGTGAACAGTTATGAACTG
The DNA here is from genome assembly GCF_000327345.1 of Myotis davidii. Taxonomy (NCBI): domain Eukaryota; kingdom Metazoa; phylum Chordata; class Mammalia; order Chiroptera; family Vespertilionidae; genus Myotis; species Myotis davidii. Next base: position 494,424 of record NW_006283633.1, read on the forward strand.
TGCCTATAGCAACACAGAAAATTTATAGAAAATAACGTGCTATTTATTCCATTGCATGCATTCTCATCGCATCAGTATATCCCATCTGTGATGCCAAGTTCATGAATGGAATGGCTCTTTCTACCTTAATTTGTATACTACAATGGCAAGCAAAGAAATTTACAGAAGTTAGCATATAGAAATACATACCAAGATGCTCTACAAATCTGTATTAAGCTATGTAAATATTTCAAGAAATAGAATACAATACTTGCACAGAGAGATGTTTTACCTTTAATGTAAAATATCAAAAAGAGAGACATCTGGGTGCAATTCAGCAATTTTTGTTGGCAATTGTGGGGATCATCCTGTTGTACCAGTCAATAACAAATATTGTAAATCCACCTCCACCTACAATTGGCTATAGCCATGTATATAAGTAGTGTCCGCTGGGATGTGAAGAGAAGTGAATTGTGACATTTCTGGGTCTTGCTAATTAAAGGACTGGAATTGGGCTTCCCTTGCCACTTTTTCCTTCCCCCTTTACTAGAAGAAAGTGACAGTAGAGCCTCAGACCTGTCAATTGAATCTGTTTATTGATGTGGAGCCACCATGTTAGATTTAGACCACCTCTTTCTAAAGTCTTATGAAATAAGGTTAAGGTGCTATATTTTAGAGAATTTTTATAGTGGCTTAGCCTGTAATAATTAATAAAGCATTTAATTTTATCTTTTAGCTATATAAAATTCCAAATTCATATTCCATATAAATATTCATGCTAATGGAAAAGGTCCATTCATTAATATTACTTCCAGAGTGACATAAATAATATACAATGCTTCGTAATCTGAAGATCACTAAAGATTATCCATAATATGTCAGAGCCTTCCATCATTTTGTCAGATATTTTATTGGCTTAGAGAATCTACCTTTATGTCTCTCCACCAAATCCAAATTAAATTGATTGTAATTTTGCCATAAATTATGCTGGCAAAGCTATATACTCTTGATTCATTATTTTAATTCTAAAAAAGAAATATCTATCTTAAAACTAAATTATCAAGCTAAGTAATTTTCATTCTGATTTACCAATGCAGGTCGATTGAAACAAAAATTTCATTCCAGGATATATGACAAAACCATTTTTACTTCAGCTTTTCAAAGATTTTATAAAAATATTGACACAAAGGCCTAAGATGCTCTTAGCAGATAACAGAAACTTACATGTTATGATTTATAATAGGTAATTTGCTGAAAATAAAATAACCTGTATATACAATTTTGAAGAAATAAATAAAACAGTGTCTTCTTTGGCAAATACATTTTTCTTCTGTGAAATATTTTATTTTATTATTATTAACATCTAAAATTAATAACTTTATTTAAATATTAATTTCACATAATTTCTTTAAAAGTGACAATTAGAATGAAAATTAAAATTCTATGGGTCTCTGCATAGATAATAATTATGCATATTCTATATATACTAGTGGCCCAGTGCACGAAATTTGTGCACGGACGGTGGTGTCCCTCAGCCCGGCCTGCACCCTCTCCAATCTGGGACACCCCTCTCATAATCCAGGGCCGCTGGCTCCTAACCGCTCACCTGTCTGCCTGCCTAATCGCCTCTAACCACTCTGCCTGCCTGCCTGACCACCCCTAACCACTTGTCTGCCTGCCTGACCACCCCTAACTGCTGGCCTGCCTGACTGATTGCCCCAAAACCAAGCCTCCTGCCTGCTCTGGCCGGCTCCATGGCTCCCACCAGTGCAGGCATCTTTGTTGAATCAATTTGCATATCCCCTCCTTATTGGCTGTTGGCGCCACTATCTTTATCTCAAAGTGATGGCTAATTTGCATATTACTCTTTTATTAGATAGGATAAGGAAGTAATATGCAAATGAGGTTGGACTCCATAACGGTCATGACCAGCTCAGGAAGAGGGGTTGGGCACGGCCCCAAGCCTGAGAGAACAACACGCAGGCATGGCCCGGAGCCTGAGAGATCAACACAGAGGGGCACCTGTTCCGAGCCTCTGTGGCGTGGCTGGGGGCAGGCCCCCAACAAACACACACACACACACACACACACACACACACGGGGCACCTGCTCCAAGCCTTGGTGGCCAGACGGGGAGTGAGCCTAAGCCATCAGTAGGACATCCCCTGAGGGCTCCCGGACTGTGAGATGGGACAGGCTGGGCTGAGGGACCCCCATCCAGTGCACGAATTTCGTGCACAAGGCCTCTAGTATTTATATATTTTATAACAATTTAAAAGCACAAAAAAGGGTTATTAACATCTATCCCCAGGGAAGCATAGCTCAAAATATATCTTTAAGAGAATATATATCTTGACTAAAATATTAATTCATAAATTAATACTATGATGTAAAGACTCAGAGTATAGCATATCAATATTGGCAGATGATAAAGGGACAGGATCAATTTTGTTATACAATACACTTTCTCTAACTTTAAGAGTTAAAATATTATTTTTCTGAATCTAACATCCTATCTAATGAAAGAGAAACATGGTAACTGGTGTACGACCGCTACCCTTCCCATTGGTTAATCAGGGCGATATGCAAATTAACTGCCAGCCAAGATGGCGGCCGGCAGCCGGGCAGCTTGAAACTAACATGAGGCTTGCTTGCTTCAGTGACTAAGGACTCCAACGTTCCCCGCCTGCCGCTGCAGGCCTCTGAGCTGCAACTCTAAGCAACTATGTAACAAATATAGAAGCTAAACAAAACCCCAGAAACCTGC
>NW_006283633.1:498012-524021 GCF_000327345.1 Myotis davidii
CAGGGGCTGCACCTAGGGATTGGGCCTGCCCTCTGCCACCCGGGAGCAGGCCTAAGCCAGCAGGTCGTTATCTCCCGAGGGGTCCCAGACTGTGAGAGGGCACAGGCCGGGCTGAGGGACCTCCCCCTCCCCCCTGAGTGCACAAATTTTTGTGCACCGGGCCTCTAGTTTATTATAAAGGAGATATGTTATTTTAAGTCGCTTAAAACTTTTTTATTATATTTCCTTCTATTATATCTAGATAGAATAGCTACATGGGTAAAAATAATAAGTGGGTAAAAAGAAAAGTGAGATGGGTAAGGTTTGGTGTGAAGAAAGATGAGGTGATGAGAAGCATATTTGCATATTTAATCCTCAAGCCAAAAGATCTGGCCACTGATGAGTCACAACAGGTGAAGGAAAATGAATGGCTTCTGGTTCAAGATTTGTTGATCCCATCAATTCAAGATTAATACACTCTTGGGTCCTCTGGAATTGCTGGGGAATTAGCTAACAGGTTTGTTGAGGAGCAAGAAAGAGAGATATCATGATATATATCAATTAGTGTACCAATATTTCCAGGTTCACTGTGCAGCTGAATTTACTTTTCCTGGTATAAAACGAATTATATCAAAGGGATAAAGACATTTCACTTGAATTTGGTATGGGTAAGAATGATATAGGTCCATCAGCAGATGAGTGGATTAAAAAACTATGGTACATCCACACAATGGGATACTACACTGAGGTAAAAAAAAAAAAAAAAAGGAAGGAATTCTTACCATTTGCAACAGCATGGATGGAACTGGAAAGCATTATGCTAAGCGAAACATGCCAGTCAGAGAAAGATAAATAACACATGATCTCACTTATTTGTGGAACATAATGAACGACATAAACTGATGAACAAAAACAGATCCAGAGACAGAGAAGAATCAATCAGACTGTCAAACCTTAGAGGGAAGGTAAGGAAGGGTGAGGGTAAGGGGGAGAGATCAACCAAAGGACTTGCATGGATGCAAAGAAGCCTAACCAATGGACACAGACAACAGGTAGGTGAGGGCATGAGTGAGGGTGGTGGGAGGCATTGGGGGGGGGATAAGGACACATACTGGTATGTAATACCTTAATCAATAAAGAAAAAAAAGAATGATAAAGGTAATATGGGTGAGCTTCTCAAGATAAAATTATTCTTTATTCTTCAAAGAAGGAAGAAAGGCAATAAATACTTATGTATCTGTATGTTGAGGGGGATTTCCCTATTGCCCCTCAATCAATAATGAGCCTCCCAACCTGAGGACTAAGAGGATTCCGTTAACCATATCCTAAAAGGAGTCAGAAGCAACTCAAGTTAATAGACTTCACTTAGAAGTTATCTCTGAGACCTTGCTTTGCCATACTACCCAGGGGTCTGGGAGAGTAAAGACAAGGTCCCTTCGTACTGCAAAGGTCACAGAATATCTGAAACAGAAGAAAGAGGAAGGAAAGAAACACCTTACTTACACTAATCCTCTAGCCACAAATTTCAGCAGGCAATGGAGAAAGGGTGTTTTAATGGATGTTATTCAAGTTTCAAATTGGTCAGGCATTTACAAATCAGAATAGACTGGCAAAGTAGCAACATCTAAGGTAGTATTAAGAAATTTGCTGCCCAGTGGTTAAGAGATATTTAAGATAATACAGCTATAGGAGTAGTGATCAAAGAAAAAATCTAAACATTTTATGTTTGCCCCTCACTGGGAGGAAAATGTTCAATTAGCAACATGATAGAAATCCTGACTGCTTTATATTTCTTTCAAATGCGTTTTATATTACTGGGACTATACCACCCTAAAATTACATGATTAATTTCCACCCTTTCTCCTTTTTAGCCTCTATAAGAAGATTAAAAGAAAAAGTCATTTGGAATATAATTCAGCATTGCTGAAGAAAATGTGAATTATGTTTCACTATGGTCATATGCTTAAATCACTAAATATTAAATATATTAAAAATTCTTAGAAAAATATGGAAGTCGTAACATTAATGTAAAAGTTATAAACAGAGAAGATGATTATATTTCAACTCTGGATTTTATTGATATTAAATATTACTACTAAAAGCTATATATTGATACATTTTGTTCATATGAAATTTATTAAGAGAATAAAATGAAGCAAATAAATAAAAATGACAAAATATATTACAAACATTCTCATTCCAATGCCTCAATGTCCTGATAATAATATTACAGATTTGAGAGCACACACCAATATTAAATTTTTAATCACAGATTTCACACTGCTGATGAACTGGATATCTGAAATTGGGCAGAATTGAGTATAATAAATCAGAATCAATAAATACTAAATCAATGACTGGTAAAACTTTAATTATATTATATCCACAACTCAAAGTTATGCAAGTTTTTATGACTCAAAAATATGGATAAAGAACTAATTTATATATAAAGAGGTATCAATTATAAGAATGAATAATCAGTTAATATACTGTATGTAGACAGCTACAAACTTATTATAATTTAGTACCTCCATACATTATAAAATGAATTGGTAGGTTTCATGAAAATAAGATATACAATTTTAGAATCTGATGTTGCAAGCAAATAATATCACTTTATGATGATTAATATTAATATCTGAAAAGTAGTTTATCACAGTGACTGGATTCATGGACTTCTGAATCAGCTTGTCTGAGCGTTAATGCCAGCTGAGTGTTTTACTAACTCTGCAACCTTGGGATAATTATTTAACCGCTCTGAGCCTCTGATGCCTCCTTTGTGAAATGAGGATAAATACAGAACTTTCTTCATAGAGCTGTTGTGTATATTCAGTAAAACGGCTTGCACCTTTATTGAATATACACAAAAATAAGCAAATACACACAAATTTAATATGCAAAAGTACTATAGAAATATTTGCTATTATAATTTATGTTGTATATTGGTCTTCTGACCTTAAAAAAGGGACTATGGGGAAAAATACAAACACCCTATAATTAGGTTTCCTTTTAAGTGTGTTGGAAATCCATATATCAGATAGAAGTCCAAAGAGGAAGAATGAGTCACTGCCTCTTTCTCAAATGATCTTTAATATTTACATTTAAAAAGCCTCAGATTATATAATGTTTCATTGTAAGATTTCTTTAAGTTTAGTAAATGCTATGAATTTTTACATTCTCAAATGAAATGAGGTATACCCAGATTCCCAATGAACATTAAATTAGAAACCCAGGTTTTTCTGGATTACATGAAAAATCTAAATTTAATTCATGAACACAGTGTATCCTGAGTGTCAAAAAGCCCACTAAGTTACTGCAATGTTTTTCTAAATGTAATCATTTGACCATAAAGTAAGGGGGGAAAGAAGACATCAAATCATATAGTAACAGTTCATTAAAATTCGTTAAGAGGTAAATGTCCTAATATTGAACTTCGTTAATATTTTTTCTTATGAGTTTTTGAACATTTGAAACCTTGAATAAAAATATGAAATAATTGGCAATATATCTATATGAAGAAAAAAGTTGTATTTCTTTTCAAAAATTGTCTTATGATAAAAAAAAACTGTGACTTTAGTCAACATTTCAAAATCTATAAAATATTATCAACATATTGACATATTTACTTATTAGTACTTATAATCAGAGTCACAATAATTCCTAGCTCATTATTAACAGGCCAATATTTTATAGACTTATATCAAGTCTCAGAATTCACTGACACTTTAGAACACATGATACAGGGCTGATAAAATGGGGTCAGTGGAATGCAGAGAGTTGATGTACTTTAACAAATATATTACATTCTTTCATGATTTATTTTTTCAACTTAGAAGATGCACAAACTTTTACATTAAGAAAAATAAGTCAGGAAGTTAATAACTTTTTTTTGTATTTTTGCTGAATGTGCTTTGACAGGTTGAACTGCTGTTAAAACTTTCTCATACCATATGGTATCATCACCTCTCGTTTCCACAACTTGTAACAAAAACATTCATCATACCCCATCTGTGAATAAACACCTTATTATAACTACTTATAAGAATAACTAAAACATGAAAGAACATGACTGAGTATTTAAAACATGTCATTACTTACTAAAGATTCCAATAGATGGAACCAAGAAAGGCCTGAAACACAATTGGAAGCAGACATGTTTCATTTAATTTTGGATAAATAACTCAACCTTCACAAGCCTTAGTTTACTCGCCTCCACAATGAATAAAGTAATCTCACTAGCGTCTTTTTAGGGTTCAATGGAACTAAGAAAAGGTTAGTCTATAACCTGTAGGTTATCATTAATTAGTAAGAGCTATTGAAGAGAACTCTGAATTCTTGAATCTATCATTCAGATGAACAGCGAAAGTCCACTGTAAAGAAGTCTTCTGCATAGATCAGTGGTTCTTAACCTTCCTAATGCCGTGATCCTTTAATACAGTTCCTCATGTTGTGGTGACCCCCAACCATAAAATTATTTTAATTGCTACTTCATAACTGAAATTTTGCTACTGTTATGAATCGTAATGTAAATATCTGATATGCAGGATGTATTTTCATTGTTACAAATTGAACATAATTAAAGCATAGTGATTAATCACAAAAGCAATATGTAATTATATATGTGTTTCCCGATGGTCTTAGGCGACCCCTGTGAAAGGGTCGTTCGACCCCCAAAGGGATCGCGACCCACAGGTTGAGAAACGCTGGCATAGATGGAGCACAAAAGCATAGATGGTGCAAAAAGCAATGGGAAAAATATCCTCAAGTGCGGGTTAATAGAAAACAAACAAACAAAGCTTTAAATAGCAAAATAGCAAATCTTAAATTAGTCACATTTTAGGCCAAAGGGCAACCTCAATAAAGTACTAAAAATCAGCATCAATCAGAATGTATACTCTGATGAGTGAAATTAAATTACAAATCAATAATAAAATATGCATACATATCTGTCTGCTGCTACATCCTACCAAAGTCCCCAGCCTCAATACATTTTACAATATGCTTTTTAATATTCAAGTAACAATCCTTTCCTCATATAGGTTAAAACTAAATAGAAAAGAAAAAAAAACAATTTAAGAGATTACTAGATAAGTATAGTTTAAGGAATAAAAATAAAATATAAGAATGTTTTACTTAAGAACTTAATAAAAATCCTATATAAGCTGCTAAATAGCATCATAGAATGGTACATAAATATCAGGATTAATATTTATCCCATAATGGTAAGAAATATATCAGAAGAACTTTAACAACTGATTCTGAAATGTATGTGAAAGAATAGTAAAAGTCCATGAGTATAAAGCAATTTTGAAAGACAATCTAAATGGAAGGACTTATTCTACCAAATATCAAACATATTCTGGTGATAATGTGGTAATAGTAGAGGAATAAAGTCTATGTCCATGGAATAGAAGAGAGTGTGCATAAACAAATTCCATAGAGGATAGCAATTCCATAGAGGGCAGCACAGTTCTGGAGAAAAAAAATTATTTAGGAAATGATGTTGGAAATTTGTCTCATTATATAAAGAAAACAAAATGTCCTCCAAAGAGATTAAAGTTCTTGAATTGTAAAACTCTAAGACAAATAAAAGAAACTATCTATACTAATAAAATGGTAATATGCTAATTAGACTGGACATCTTCTGGACATCCCTCTGGACAAAGCCATGGTGGCAGGGGCTGAGGCAGAGGTAGTTAGGGGTGATCATGCCAGTAGGGGGGAGCAGTTAGGGGGTAATCAGGCTGGCAGGCAGAGGTGGTTAGGGGCGATCAGGCAGGCAGGCAGGTGAACCGTAGGAGCCAGCAGTCCTGAATTGTAAGAGGGATGTGTGACTGCCGGATCGGGTTTCAACTGGCAGTCAGACATCCCCCGAGGGGTCCTGGATTGGAGAGGGTGCAGGCCGGGCTGAGGGACTGCCACTGCCCCCCCCCCACCTCCCCAGTGCACGAATTTCATGCACCAGGCCTCTAGTTAGAAATAAAATGAAATAAAGGGAAAAAATTTTTTTCACTCCTAGTTTAAAAGGATTGTTAAAAGACCTCAAAAGCATATACCATAAAGGGAAATGTTGATGATTTAAATTCATATATTTCCCTTTAACAAAGAAAAAATTAACAGAAATATGACACTCTGAGAGATGATGTATGCAATGGCCAAAGCATTCAAATTGTTTATCAACAAGTAAAAGGGAAAAAAAGTACAGGAAAGCTAACAGAAAAAAAAAAAATGGAAACATTCAGAAAAGACAGAAAATCTAGTAGAAACAAATGGGCATAATAATTTTACTAGAAGAGCTCTTGTGAGTATTCACTGCGATGTTGCATGTTTGCTATTTCATTATATTGCATTATGACATATCTGGCAATTTTAGAAACTTTCTATAGCTAATGGAACAAGATGTGATAAATTCAAAGAGGGCAGAAAAATCAGAGAACTGCATTGACAATGACTAGGACAGAGAAATATGCCATTTTTTAACTGTTACATTTTGGTATATGTAATATATTAATATCAATTAATGTCAATTCTAGTGCAGATAAATTTTTACTTTTTATGCTCATGGCTTGTTTACTTAATCACATAATTAAAAAGTTTTAAATTATAACCTTAGACTATCAATCTCAGTTCCAGAATTCCGAGGAGTTTTGTGTTGGCACATTGAAGTGTCATTTAAAATCTCAACTTTCCACATGATTCTAGAACATATACTGAAATAGCACATTTATAAAATAACATGGCCTTTGATGACAGACCTTTTAAAAATTCATAATTATGTGTAGTGGGAAAAACCAACAATTGGTACTCAGCAAAGAGAAAATTAGATTAGGGAAATTTTCAAGTTTGGATTGAGCAGCTCAAGACACCTAACATTCCACTCTACTGTCTGCACTTTTTAATTACAAGTTCAATGATTTAATACATAGTCTTTTAGGCAAAGTAACTATGACTTACATGCTTTCACCAATTTTAATATGAGGTAAAGAAAATAATCCTATCTAATAAAGAGGGAATATGCTAATTGATGACCCACCCTCAAAGATGTCAGTACCCACAGCCAATAAGGAGGGAATATGTTAATTGACTGCCACACTCTCAAAGATAGCAGTGCCCAGTCCCCTCAGCCCCACTGGGCAGCAGGCGGCATGTGGCAAGGCTGTAGACCCCCAGTCTCCTCAGCCACCCAGCCGCCCAGGGCTGGCTTGCAGTGCAGGCAAGGCTTGGATGGCGGCTGCCCAGCCACCTAGGGCCGGCCCAAGGCGCAGACAAGCCTTGGATGGCAGTTTCCCAGTTGCCCAGGGCCACCCGAGGCTCAGGTAACCAGGGCTGGCTGAGGCTTGTGCTGCCAGCAGCAGAGGTGTGATGGCAGGTCACCTTCCCCTGATCACCGTGTTGCCTCCCACCCCTGAGGGCTCCTGGACTGTGAGAGGGGGCAGGCCAGTACTCCAAGCCCAAAATCTTGGAATTGAACTCCACCCCTTTCTCTCATAGTCTATGTAAAATAAATTAGCTAATTCTGTATGTTCTACTTTGAAAATATATACAAAATGTTAGCACTACTCATTTATTAAATAAATTATTGAATAATTAAAGGATAAAAATAATATCAAAACTTATTAATTAAAAATTAACCCCTAGCTGGTTTGGCTCAGTGGAAAGAGCAATGGCCTGGAGACTGAAGGGTCCTGAGTTCAATTCCAGTCCAGGGCACATGCCCAGGTTGCAGGCTTGGTCCCCAGTGGGGGACATGAAGGAGGCAGCTGAGCAATGACTTTCTCTTATCACTGTTGTTTCTATTTCTCACTCCCTTCCTCTCTGAAATCAATAAAAATAAGTTTTAAAATTAAATAAAATATGTAAACTATAAGAAACATAAATCTTATTTATTTAAAATTATCCTCATATTTCTTCCACTCATAAAAATTGGCACATAACCATTTTGGGGGAAAAAACTAGAGTCTTATGAATAGTTAATTTAGGTTAATTCTGCTGTTGTGTGTACAAATACTTAAGAAATGTTGGCTTCATAAAAAGTTCTGATTATCAAGCTTTCCCAAAGTCTGAATGTGCATTTTCTGTAGAATATAAGGACATCTGAGTCCAAGCCACATATATAGAATGAAGGAGCTGCTGGTTTGTTTTGGTTTTATTATAAAGAAAAATTATTTTTCCTGCAGGTATTGTTTTAGCCTTTCTCAATCTTAGATGAAAATTGATTCTCCTAAACCTGATATAAACCTAATTATGTTGTGAAAAGTAAAACAATTATTTGATCTTAAGGTACAATGCACAACAATTCCAGTGTGCTGTGAGTCATCCTTCTAACTTGTTTTTCCAATGTCATTTCCTACTGTGTGAAGTACATTGAATACAGTGATACATAAAACACCTGGTTTCTAGAAAGGTTATATGAGGATTTGGATGCATTTTAAAGAACAAGCCTAAAAAAAAAGAGATCACCCCTTTTATATTTCAGAAAACTTAGAGCTACAAACTAAATAGCATGATACAATGAAATTTGTAACAAAACTTGCAGAATTCTCAGATTTGTGAATCAATAACTAGAATTTATCTTCCAAATAAAATGATTCTTAAATGTTGAAATTAAGTTAATCAGCATAGGACTATTACCTAAAAAAGAGCTTAACTTGTTTGAAGCAAACATAATGATGTCATAACAACACACAGAGCTTCAAAAAGTGCTGTCTGGATTGTATTACACTTCAAATACACCTGGATCATTTATGATAAAAGCTATGGCATATTTCCAGTGATATTTACCCACAGACCAAGGAAAGGGAAGAAGACTGGAGAAAGTGAGATAACAGACAGATAATATTCATTTTCATTATTAAACACTAGAAGCCCGGTTCACGACATTCGTGCACTTAGGGGAGGGGGGGTCCCTCAGCCTGGCCTGTGTCCTTCCGCAATCCGGGAACTCTCAGAGGATGTCTGACTGAGCGGGCCTAAGCCGTCAGTCGGACATCCGTGGCCCTGCGCTGGAAACAGGTCGCTGTGCTTGCCAACTGTGAGCCTGGTTTGTGGCTGAACAGCGCTCCCCCTGTAGGAGTGCACTGACCACCAGGAGGCAGCTCTTTCATTGAGCATCTGCCTCCTGGTGGTCAGTGGGCATCATAACGACCGGTCGTTCTGCTGTTCGGTCCTTTTGCATATTACCCTTTTATTATGTAGGATTATTTTATCTATCCTATATAATAAAACCCTAATATGCAAATCGACCGAACAGCAGAATGACCAGTCACTATGATGCACATTGATCACCAGGGGGCAGACGCTCAATGCAGGTGCTGCCCCCTGGTGGTCAGTGCTCTCTCACAGGGGGAGTGGCATTCAGCCAATAGCCAGGCTCTCAGCTGGCAAGCACAACAGTGGTGGCGGGAGCCTCTCCCGTGTCTGCTGCAGGCAGGTGGTAAGGACCGATGGGTCCTGGACTGTGAGAGCTCCAAACTGTGAGAGGGATGTCTGACTATGAGAGGGATGTCTTAGGCCTGGGATCAGGCCTAAGCTGGTAGGCAGACATCCTCCAAGGGGTCCTGGACTGAGAGAGGGTGCAGGCCAGGCTGAGGGACCCCTTCAGTGCACAAAGCCTATAGTATATAAATTAATTTGAAATCTGTGAAATTTTCATTTGAATTTAGAGTTTTGGTGATGAGAGGTAAACTATTATATAATCAATTGAATTGAAATGTAAGCTATATTTTTAAAACTCTGCATGGGTTATACAGACTATATTGAACTTCCTTTTAAAAATGGAAATTAATATTTCAAAGTTTTATATTATTAGCTAATATTTTGAAAAAAACCCAAGACAGTATTAAAATATTTTTGTCAAAATTAATCTAGGAAATTTTGAAGTGGATGAATATTTTTATTAAATACAACTTAGGACTAGATGTATTTTTCTCACAAAGGTTCACACTATTATTAGGATACTAGTAGCCCTGCGCATGAATCCCTGTGTGCCAGTAGCTCGCTGCTGCCCTCCTGCAGCTCCCCCCGCCTCACCTCATAGCTTGCTGCCCTGCCCCCTCCTGTAGCTCTCCTCTGTCCGCTTGTAGCTCGCTGCTCCACCCTCCTACTGATCCGGTCGTGATGCGGTCAGTTGTTAGGCTTCATGGCGTAACGACCATTTGCATACTATATCTTTATTATATAGGATTACTCTGACTGCAGTATAAAGATGATACATTGTGAAAAGCAGGCTATATATTAAGATATTATAATAAGTATTATATATGATATATAATGTACAATTATAATCACATTCATATAAAGTACAAATATTAAAATATTCTTGGGAGAGTGTTGCAGTTTTCAAGATTATGTCAATGCGCTTTTCTGCCTTCATATTTAAAACCCTACCACCCTTAACTTTGTAAGGGACTAATGTAATACTAGTCAAGCTGAATGGAATTCTGACTTAACTATTTCTACCAATATTTAGACACAGTCCTCAAAATAAAACTTAGCTTCCAGAGAAACAGAACAAGTTATTATGGACACTGGTAAGCTGAAACATTTCCTATTCATTCCTGAAGGTATTCAGAAGCCATTCAGAACTCTTTTCATCCTGTAGGTATCCAAGTTCATCGAGGACACTTCTTTTTCTTTTTTTTTCTTCATAACTAACTACAGAACTTGCTATTTATTAATCAAGTGAGTATTTCATGCCTGGAGCCAATTTTTCATAATACCATACATTTGGCTTTAATAAAAAAAAGATTCATGTCATGCATATTCTTAATGATGCCATATGGTAAGCAGAGCCAGTCAAATTTTAATGGGATTTTGATAAGGAGTTGAACAAATTTCATGATGCAAAGCACAAAGAGCAAAGGCAGCGAGCAATATATTTCCACATAGAGTGGTTAAAAATAATGAAACCATCCTATCCAGGCACTAGATTGCATGCTGTATGCTTTACACATATGATCATATTTAATTATTGCAAAACTCTAATTAGTAGATACAATTATTCCCAATTCAGAAGAGATACTGAGACTGCGAGCCATGATGTACTTGCAAGGTCATATAATCATTACAAAACTGAACAGAAATTCAAACCCAAGTGTGTCTGACACTAAAGTTATTCCCTCTCTCTAATGTCTTCCTTTAGCAAATAAGAGCCCAGGGAAGAAAGAAGGAAAGTGAAAGGTGTTTCTTTCAATCATGTGACAATGTGTTTGCTGACCCATCGCTCAGGTAAAACCTAAGTTAGGAGGGGAGACCTGAAATCAAAGGAAAACATGACCGGGCCACAATCCGACGTCGGGACACAGAAGTCAGTCCATGGGAAAAAGCAAAGGGAGAGGTACAGAGAAGGCAGGTCTAGTAGAGTCCTTGTCCCTCCATACAGGCACCAATTTTCTTTCTTAGCTCTAAAAACCTTTATTATTATTTTTTTATTCTTCGAAAACACTTGTGATATTATTAGATACATTTTCCAAGAGTAGATGTAGTTGATAACTACAGAAACATCAATTTTTATTTTGAAGGTTAATTTCAAGAATGCCCTAAATGCTCCTCAAGAATTAAAGTTTATATATCGCAACACTTCAGTGATACTATCAGTTCATTTTGATAACAAGTCAGTCATTGTTTTATTTATATGTACATATAGATTTTCAAAATTAAGTTAGATTTTTGCTATGATTACTCTAAGCTCCAATTTCAACTAGTTGGAAATTGAACCAAAAATACAAATGATTGGAATTATTTTATTCTTCCAAATATAATGACCTAGTTTAATTAAAAAAAAAAGACAAAGGACAAATAAACAAACATCAAGTAGAAATGTATTGTTTAATCTTAATTACTTTTTTAGTGAAATTAGAAAATTGGCATACCTCATTTCCTTTTTAATCACATTACATAATTCACTCTATTTGTTTATTAATTTTTTCCAGAGTATAGTTTTAGTATAGTAATGAGCATGCCAAATAAATGTTCTATACTTAACATCAAAATGCGTTTATTATGATGACAGTGAAGTAAATTTAGAATTAAAAAGTAATTAAATTAGTTTTTAAAATGATAATTAAATTAAGGTAAATTGAAGTCAGCAAGGCACAGTGTTTGGGAAGAGAACATTTGGAGAAACACACCAGGGATAAAACCTGAAGCCAAAGAGAACACATCTAGAATGGCCAGAGGGGCACGCGGCTTAAAAAGCAGCTGAAGAAAGAAAGGGGCAACCAGACAGGGAACGCTTAGTGGGCCATGGTGGAGGGTCTGGACTTTCATGTAAAAATAACAGGAGGCCATTGAAGAGTTTTACCCAAGAAAGTTGCATGGTAAGATTTAAACTTTTCAAGAAATCACTCTAGCTGATCAAGGCAGGGGCAAGAAACAATATGGGGAAAGAAGTTAGGCGACTAGAGCAGTGGCTCTGTAGAAGTTGATGGTGTCCTAAAAGGAAATGTTGGCAGTGAATTAGGTAAAGGCGACAATATCTAGGTGTGAAATAACATGTATAGTAAAAGCAATAAAGAGTTGATAAATGAAGGAATTGTTTTAGAAAGATAACAACTTTGACAAGGCCTAATAGGTATACTTTGCTCTTAATAAACTAAACAAAATGATCTTATTCATCACTTAATAAAATTACAAAAACAAAAAAGCAAGTAAACATTATTAACTTTTATGCTATCACCCATGTACTAAAAAAATACTTTTCAGATGAATAATGTTTATTTATACCTTTAAAATAAATAGTCTCACATCAAACATACCATTTACAAATATAAATCCTTACTTTTTTAAAAAAAATCCATTTCCAGATTTTGCGTTTTGCTTAATGTTCAAAATCATTATTACTTTTCTTAAACTCTTCTACCTTTTCCGTATTTAATTATGCCCTGCTGATTTCTTTATAAGCAATTCTTAAATAGTTAATATATTTTAAATAAAAATGAAATATCCTTTAGCTTCTGGAAAGTTCAAAGAAATATTTTCTTCTTATCTCTCTTCCATAGTCCCTTATATCCTGCAGATGACCATCTTTCCTACTTCATAGAGGAGAACAGCCAGAAATCCCTCAATGTACTGCCCTTCGCTGGTCCCACCACAGGTCGACATCACACTTATTACCTAGTTCATCCAGTCTCAGCGGAAAGGGTCCTCTTCCCTGTCTTCAGTAACTCTGGCCCCATGTCCTCATGAAATCTAATGCAGCCGCACTGCGGGACCACGGTCCCAGTTCCCATGCCCTACAATTCCTCACGTCACAACTCTAACAACAATCCGCTTTCTTATATTTCAGACCACTCAGTTCTTTGTTCTTTCCCATTAGCATATCCGTGTTGATGTTTCTTCCATCTTAAAACCACCTGCCATAGCCTTTCTAACAAGCTACCCAATTTCTTTTTGCTTTATTGACTTTTAAAAAGGCATCATCAAAGGCTGTTTATATTCCTCGGCTCATGTGATGTTTGGGTATGCTTCATTATGAGGCCCATTTTAAATAGGACAGGAAGGCTCGGGAAGGTTAAATAAACTTTCCAAAGTATGACACAGTTTGGATAGAATTCTAATCGAGGTATTCTTATTTAAGGCTTTACTTAGCAATATAAATCTTGATGCCATCAGTGCCATTAAATGTAATTCTTCCCTTTACTTTTATTTTTTTAAAGAGTAATATCATAAAGATGTGATCCATATTTTACCTAAAGGAACACATGTGAATAATGAGAGAACAAACTGATCTATAAAAAATATGTGATTATTCTAAGTACATGACCTTTTACTGATTTTTAACCTGTTAAAAGCTATTACATAAATATCAATGCATTTTTTGGTTTTTTTTATGGTAATACTTTTAAAAAATAATAAAAGATAAAGTATTACTAGTATATTGTTTTCTTCTACAGAATAACAGATTAAAGATGTTGTAATTTATACTAAGGTGAGTAAAAGTATGATGTGATAAAGAAAACATATTTTATTTAATTTACCCAAATTCAATTTTATCAGGTTCAAATAGTTCAAGGAATTAACACTACATTTTAGAAGGGTAGTCTAATTGTACATAAATCAACAACATAATGACTGTTATCTCAGCTAAGTAATATTAAGACTTACATAAGACTATTGCTTACAGTAGATAATTCCTAGTTTGCTCTGGTATATATTATGATCTTCTAATTATTTAGCTATCCTTTTCAACTAATTTAGGCAGATTATTGCTTCAACAAAAGTAACCATTTAATGTCAATAGACCTTTGTCACTAAAGTCTTTCAAGTGTTCATTTATTCTGTAAAAATTCAGTGAGGATCTACTATGGGCAAGGAACTATGGTCAGGCACTCAATGTAGGAAGATGGAGAATGGGTGACACAGTTGCTAGCTGAGGTAGTTCCAGGAGAATGTTGGTAGCACATGAACATTACTAGTAACCTCAGGAAACCTCTGAAAGTAGATTCATTTAAATATAAACATTTAACCAAGTGAACATATAGGCAAATTATATACAAACGCAATTTAATACGTCATATATATTAATGACTAAAGTACATCTAACATTCCTGTCTTTCTCAAATGTCATAGACTCTAAAGGAACAAGATACCTTTTTTGGTTATACAGAGAAACCACATTTCTTTTCAGAAAATGTAAAGCTGCTTCTTTATATAAAGGAAGTATTACTAGTGTGAAAAGTACCGGGAATATTTTCCTATCTTTGCATGTCTAGGGTTTTCTGAACACAGACAAGTGGAATTTGGGTTAAAAGTCAAACCTGGGAAGTTAAAAGATGACTGAGTGACTGAACAGATAGTGAGAGGCATCTGGAAGGATCTACCTCCCAGGAAGTAAAGACGTTAACATTTCAATGGATGGGGGAGGGGGGGTGTTTAAGCCCAGGCCATAGATTTATATTCCAAAGGGTTATACATTAGGAAGCTGAGGTTTCTCTTCCTCTCTCAGGAGAGGAGGAGAGCATCTGTCTAACAGCTCCTAAGTAAATGCCCAGGTTGCTAACCAGGGGCTCTTCTCCATGGGGTAGGATCTCCCTTCTGCTACTGGCAGAGGCCACCATCTGCCTCTCTTCACGTTGCTCTGAAGGGGGCATGGAATGCTAAGAAGGGATGTGCTTATTGCTCTAAGTGAAATAATAGTCTGCCTGGATCCAGAAACCTCATAGTTGCCTTCAGAACAAAATAAATAAATGTATATATTGAAATCTTATGTTGTAAATCAGAGCTTGGGGGTGGCGGTGGTGGTGGGATAGTTTCTTTGAAGACAGAGCTTCATTATATTCATTTTCAGGCAGATCAAGTTACCTTAATAGTCAATAAATGATCTTATTCAGCAAAAACAACACACTGATTTTCATCATTTTGTCGTAAGATTTCAGTGCAATTAAAAGCAAGGGGAGTTTAGTGTACCAAAGTAAGGCAGCCTAAAGAAACGAAGAGAAAAATCACTTACTTGATATTATCAAGACAGCCCGATTCAGGTTTCAGAATGGCAGTATGATGAAACATTTTATATAAAGCAATCCCAAGGAAGATTACATTAAGCTGGAATGTAAAAGGTACTGTTATGTAGCACAACTGGACTAGAAAAGAAGTACGTCTATTCAAAATAACAGATGAGTTGCTCTGGGAAATTAGCTCTCACTACACCTTTAAAGGAATTGGATCGTAGATGATTGCTTAGTCTTTTAGTAAAGGCAAGAAGCCAGTTTGGGGATTGGAATACCAAGGAGGTACAAAGCACTGTTATGCCAAGTACACACAAATACTAAAATTGATCTGTTTTTGAACCACCAGATTAAAAAAAAAAAAAAGAAAATTCTGGTTAAATTCTGATATAAGCCAACTAGGCTTAAGGTAGTGGGAACCTCCAATGAGGGTGTTCTATTACTGGAGCCAGAGAGAGCATATGATTTAAAACAATACAAAACAAAAAGCTCCGGTGTAAATTCTATATATCATATATACATAAACTGTATAGAAAACCACATGCCAAATTGTCCTTGATCACCTGATTTGTTTATATATTTCAGAACTTGGGATTGGTGGGACTAGGAAAATCCAATTCTAAGCCCCACCTCTAAGAAGTTCTTTTCTGAATAATACGGGGTTATGATCTTTTATTGAATTCAAAGAGTCTGGAAAGTAAAAGTTTAAAAAATTCATTGGGTAACCAAAAAGCCTAGCCCCAACAGAACCCATTTGGTGGCAGAACCTGATGTGAATGGACATAAGGATCTTCATATCTTTATTCTATTTGATCTTAGTTTTCCTATACATTTTTTTCTGCTGTATTACCACTGTTTGGTTTCAGAGTCTTGCCTACTCCCTACTGTGAGTACTGGATGCTATGTTTCTTTGGGGCAACTGCTTATTTCCCACTAGGGATAATATATAATATGCAATACAGGTACCATATAACCTTAATAACGTTTGAAAAAATGTCTGAATTTCAAAATATACCTGGCCCAAAAGATTTCAGAAAATGAGTTGTAGACTGAGACTTTATTAAAAGTCAAAAGGCTATTTTTTCAAGAAACAGATTGCAACTTTTTATTTTAAAGTGTTAAGTTTGTAAATGATTCTAACAATTATATCTAACTGAGGTGAAATAATTTCTATTTGAAATCAAGATATTATGCATCTAAAATAAAAAAGAGAAGGTATGACCGTGGAATGCTTGTTTGTGGCATTTTTATATAAAAGCATTTTAAATTCTAAAGTTTTCAAGATTTATATATTTAAAAAAAGAACTGTAAGGAATAGTAAGATATTTTGCCACTTCCTAATTTCTGGTTCCATTCATAATTCAAATTATCTAAATGAAAATGAATGGAGATGTAACGTTGGTCAAACTTAAAGTCAGCACTATTCAAAATCTACAAAACCAAATGGATTATGTTAGATCAGGCTCTTCAGGAACCGTAGCAGTACATAAACTTGAAAATGCATGTTTTCTTCTCGCAATGGTTTTGATTACGCCTTTTACAAGTAGAAAAGTAGACTATAATGAATGTCTAATTGCTTGAGTTAATGGGGTCAAATAAGTACAGGCTTTCCCCAAATTAATCTATGTAAAATAAAGACAGTCAGTCTAGGGATAGCAACAGTTTCATTTCTTGAACTGGAAAGCACATAGTTAATTAGGAGCTCTCACCATGATTATCAAGGTCGCTGGTCCTATAAAACTCCAAATGAAGTAGGTGTCCAGTCGGAGCCAACATCTGCAATGAAACACAAGGGAGAGAAGGCATTCAAGGACTGGGTATGGGGCATACATCAAGAGTGAGCGAGTGACAGAGAAGAATGTGAGCTGCACAGCATTCCACTGGGAGACAGGAAATATTACATTGCTTGTTCATTTAAATGCTGAATTACGTGCCCAATTTCTGACAGCACTATTGATGGAGTAAGATAATTACCCCTGGAGGAAGCAGAAAAAAATGGCACTGGGCCTATTTGCTAAGGCCTTTTGTCTGTCATAGAAACCTTAAAAAAAAGAAAAAAGAAAGAAAAGAAAGAGCCATACACATAGTCTTTAAACCGAGTAGCCTTAAGCTATCCTTTTCTCTTCAATTATGGTGCTACATAACCTGTCTATCAGCTGTCAGGCAAAGTGACATTTTCCTGTCAAGAAGATCTCAGGAAATTCGGTACAAAGGAGAAATAAAATTGGTATCAGAAGACTGAAGTTTAATTAGGTTGGGCAGCCAACCTTTGAGAGTTCTTGAATCTTCAAAAGTGCATTGTTACTGCTAGTGCTTCTGGGGTTGCAAATGATCCTTAGCATCCCATGAAGTTGATTCATGACCCAAAAGTAAATTATTAATCACTTAATTTCAGCTACATTTAATACTCCCCCAATTCGTAAAGCCTCTGGGAAATTACATTTTCATTCTCCAGGATGACAGGAAGACAAAATGGAAGTGACTAGCTATGAGAAAGATTAATGTAAATTTTGAACAAATTACATTTGATGTTAAAAATCATATCGTGAATTATTTTGCCATTTTTTCTATATTTGAGCCATGATTTAAAAATAAAATAGCTCCAGTTGAAACTATTAAAGAGTGATTTGCTAAGTGGTCTAAAACTGCAAGTCTGAAGTATGTAAATATAGTGTGGGTTTGGGATTTTTTTTTAAATAAAAATGTCATTTAAATCTCAGGAATAATGGAATACTAAGAAAAGCTATGAAGAAAGGAATTTGTAAATGTCCATCCATAGAGGAATAGGTAAATAAAATATTTTTAATTCATATGGTGCAATGTTACAAAACAGTTAAAAGGGAAGACAGAGCTCTTTATATCAATAGGATAGGTCACAATAATATTTTTTTTAAATTTAAGTTCTTTATTGTTTAATGTATTACACAAGTCTCCTTTGTCCCCCATTGACCTCTCCCCGGCCGCCCCCAACCCCCAGCACATGCCCTCATTCCCATCCCCTATCTGTGTCCATTGGTTATGTTCATATGCATGCATTCAAGTCCTTAAATTTAAGTGAAAAAGTAACATGAATAATTTATATCACACAGCTTTGAAATGTATATATACATGCCTAAAGTAATACATTTTTGACAGATACATATATGTATGTAATATTCTTTTAATTGAAGAAGGAAAAAGTAACCAAACTCATTTAGTAGTTGCCTCTCACATGAGAGTAGAGAGGATTAGATAGAAGTGGACCAAAGGGACTTTAGCCATATGTTTTATTTTAATAATTCCTGAAAGCAATGTGCCAAAATTCTAATAGTTTTAACATCTGAGTGATAGAGACCCAGACAGCATGGCTAAGTGGTTGAGTGTCAACCTAGGAACCCAGGGGGTCACGGTTTGGTTCCTGGTCAGGGCACATGCCGGGGTTGCGGGCTCGATCCCCCGTGGGGGTTGTGCAGGAAGCATTTAATCAATGATTCTCTCTCATCACTGATGTTTCTCTCTCTCTCTCCCTCTCCCTTCCACTCTGAAATCAATAAAAATATATTTTAAAAACATTTTTTTCTGGACTTTTAAATTTATAAAAGGTTCAAAGCTACATGTTTAAGCAAAAAAATAAATAAATAATACCCATATTCCCTGAAAAAATCCATTTCAAAACAATAAAATATAGCCACCTTCTATTAAGTTAAATATATGTAATCTAATTTTAATAGAAGTATAATATTTACACTCCAATAAGAAACTGACTACAAGTTCATGTTTTTACACAGATAATTTCTCTATTTAAAATAGACATAATAATCCTAATTGAAAAAAATACTATTAGGGAAACAATCAATACTTAAACTATCAGCCATTATTTTCTTTGAGTAATTGGTAATCTTTTGTTGTGCTGTTGCTCAACAAATTGGGCCACAGAAAATAAGAGTGTGGTGCTGCCAATGAGCAGAAACAAACCAGAGAATGCAAGGCTGAAATATGAACACTGTCTTCATTCTGATAGAAGCTGGTTTGTTACCACCCTAATAAAGGTGGGTACAGGCAGCGGGGAGGCAGGAGGGGGAATATTTATGGGTCCCTAAGTTTTCAACAAAGAGCATTTTTTTCCCTCTCAAGATAAGAACAATAGAGGACAAAGCATAAGGCATGGACCTTCCCCCAGATTAGAAAACACACACATATACACACCAGGAATGTTGCTGAAATTATAACATGATACAATGCTAATGTTACATTTAAGAATGAATGTCAATTGTACCTGGTACAGACCCTGTCTTTTGTAGGTAGAACAAGTTTTTGACACCTCATCTGAGAACTAAAACACATTTTTAGCCAATTCTTTCTAAAGGAAAATGTTTCAAGAACTTCTGAAAAAGTTATTCTGAAATTTAACAACTTTTTAGGAAAAAAAAATTAAGTTACATTATTACAGAGTATCTTGGCCTCAGTAGGGAATTTCAAACTATAAATAATCTCACTAAATGTTTTCTTAATATGAAATACTGTAAATTTTAATCAAATAATTAAATGTTATCATTATAATGCTTTACTTTTTTAAAAAAGACAGTCTCAGCTTAGCAAATGCTTTATCTGGAAATTTATATGCTTTTGGCACAGTGATCTCTAAACGTGGAAGTGAAATCACTTTAGAGTTATTATTTTTATCCTTTAAGAATATTCTTCAACATCTATTTGTTATGATAGGTTTAAATTCCCTTTGGGATCGAGCAGCGGACGAGGCAATATGAAACACTGTGAATGCGTTGAGTAAACCGTCCTTCCCTGAGCGCTGGCCGGGCTTCACTATCTTCCGAAAGGCAGTGTGGCAAGGATCCCTTTTCTAATTTGATTGCCATATGGCCACACCTGCTGTTGTTTTTGGCCACATGCTGGCTTTCTCAAAGCTTTCTGTATTTCCTCTCTTTCCTATTAACTACCTTAACAGTTTGTATGATTCCCTGTGCGAAGGAAGTGTATATTACCTGCATAATATGTAACACTGAGGTGTATGTTACATGCCTGGGCACATGTATCTCACTTCATAGAGTTCTTTAAGCACAGGCCATACAATGTCACTTGGATGCAAGGCAAAACCACTGGTTAAGGCAAGACAAGGCCAGATTAGTAAAGTGAAAACTAGAGGAATTACTTACTGAAATAAGCACAATAAAGACCAGCTTGCAAATGGCCAGATAGACCTGCTGTTGAAGAATAGGATTTATCTGAAATTTGCCTTTATCTACTAAGTTGCATTTAATTTGTTAAATAATTCACTTTAATAGGCCATTCTTGTTTAATTTTTAAGATGTCTATTTATTTTTAAAAAGAAATTCAGCCATGCGTATAATCTATAATTTATATTTACACAGTAGTACATGTCAAGTGAGATGACTTGAAGTTGAAATAACATGTTTATTTGAAGCAATTGATAAAAGAAAATTTTTTATGATACCAGATATATTCCAGAATTCAAAGGAGCACTTGTCATATACATAAACCTTAAGTTTTCAAAAAATGTGGTCTAATACAAAGATGTCATTAAAATTACTTTTGTAGCATTTTCCAAATTATGAAAGCAGCATATATTATTATATATGATGAATTCTTACTGCATTAACACAAGTGTATTATTTTAGCACTCTAAAGAAATGGAGCTAATTCACAAGGATTAATTATTATTTTTTCCAGAATTATTCTCCTTCCGAAATAAATAAACTTCATTACAAATTAAATGGTGAAGACGTTGATATCTGGATTAATCTATAAAAATGTCAATTACTAATCCTGCAAATACCACCTTCATATTTACTCAAAATGGAGAAAAATTAAATAATGAATCAAATTAATTTCTCAAAACAAAACAAAAAGAAAGTCATATTTCTAAAGTTTATTCTCTTCTACTAGTTAACTACATCTCACCATTTTATTATCATAAATCATTTATGATTCTGTGTTTAGAAATATGGTTAGGTCAATTACTCCACTTACATACATGGGGTATGTAATAAATGTCACCCAAAACATCTGTTTTACAATGCTTTTAGGTACTAGTTACAGAATGTCATTCCTTCTTCAAAGTTAGCATGTTTAATATGGTACCATTAAGATGCTTTGAAACATTGTATTTTCTTGCCTGTTTAAAACACTCATCAAAGTAAACATGTGACTATGGCCAGTTTTTCTGATGTAATGTAAATTAACAATGGTATTTGTTTCATCTTCTATAGGACCCTAAATCACAGACTACACTATCCTTGGTGAGTATCAAATGTACCCAGTAACCATTTTTTGGTTAGTATTAGACAATGAATTTATAAGGCTTAATTATATTAGGTTGTTCATAAGATGTGTAAAGTAAATTATCTTTTGGCTATAGTAGATGCAGATCTCTGTATTTGTACCTCATATATTGGGCAAGATTTAGAGAGAGAAAGAGGGAATCAAGCTAATTGGGGTCAGAAAGAAGGAAGAGAAGAGTAAAAGTGACAGATACATACTTGAAGCAAAATTACTTGAGTTTTGTTAATCCTCACCCAAGGATATTTTTCCATTGACTTTTCTTTCTTTTTTTTTTTTTTTTTTTTAAGGGAGAGTTGAAGAGAGAGGGAAAGACAGAGAGAAACGTTGATGTGAGAGAAACACATCGACTGGTTGCCTCCTGCATGAGCCTGCGCCTGGGAGAAGCCTGCAACTAAGGTATGTGCCCTTGAGCTAAATAGAATTTGGGAGCCCTTGGTCCATGAGCCAACGTTCTATTCACTGAACCAAATTGGCTAGGGCTGTTAAAAGAATTTTTTAAATGTCATTTTCTTCACAGCACACACAGGCATCACCTTGAAAAACTTTGTGAACAAGTGCATGAACTGGAACAAAGGTTGGAAGAGTGATGAAGGAACAAGGTGTGATCAGTAGTAGGTCAAGACCAGCATTTGTGGTCCAGCTACAGTTTGGGTCCTAGAATTCAAAACTAGCTCCTATACATCAAATATGGATTATGCTATCTTCGTGTCCCATATGTTATTTTAAAAAACACACACAAGGATTTCATTATTTCTCCAGCAAAATAATCCTACGTTTTTATGGTGGATTACAAAGGTAAGAATAGGGTGCTCTTAAAACTTGTTAACAGTAAATGTTGGAATTATTCCGATAGTCCCATGTGGTTTAAATTAACGTTTATGGCCAATACCTAAATGTAAATAACAAGACGGCAGTCCTGATATTCTCTGACACAGTTCTCATATGAGTAACTTCTTAATACAGAAAATATGCCTAACCAACAATTCTTATATATGATGGTATTTTTATGTCCATCCATAGGGTTCCTAGGTGCTAAAATGGTGTTACAATAAGACCTCAATCTCTATTACACATATACATAAAACATGCTGTTGGCCTTTAATAAAACAGCATAGAAACAGGCAGCTGCACTCCTCACATACATACTGAATGATTTTCTTGATATATGTCAATAAAAAATACTTCTCCATTATCTGTACTATTTCCCACTGGCCAAGCTAGATTCGAAGATATCCGGTGATAATATATCAACAAGGTAGATGTTTCACATCAATGAAATGTTATAAGACTATTTTACGTCATATAATAATATGCTTAGAGAAATATTCCAAATGAATATATACTTTTCTATGAGTGGCTTGCAGTGCTTAGAAATTGTGAAATGTATTAAATAAAGCTGTGCATACAGCTTGTAGATAAGTTCAATGTTCCTTGGCTAGGATCTTTCTTGACTACTACTATAATCTAGTATTTTTAAAAATCAATAATCACTTTTCTACCAAATGACTATGCTACTTAGATAATGAAGTGAAAATAAAGAAACATTGAGAGCTACCTTTTTTTAGAGCTGTTCTTAAGTTAGTGAGCTGGGGAGACAAATCTGACTTAATAGACGATTTATAACACTTTTCAGATCATAAAATTTGATTTCAATTGTTTTTAAGAGCTCGGCTATGCTTTTAGTCCTCAAGGATGTTCTGATCCGTTATAAATGTTCATGACCTAATCGAAATCTTTCAGAAACCCCTAACCAATTTTCGAGCCCATATGTTAACTCTTTGGCTATTATCCGGGCTTTAGTTCTCTCTAGCATGCCCCTTCCATGGAACCTATGTCCAGTCCTTTTCCAATCGACCCATCACAGTAACCACTGCTCTTTCAGTTACATATTTAGATTACAAGGTAAGTGCTATAAACTATAAATTTGGTTTTTTTTTCTTTAAACAAATAAAATGGAATGCCAATTATTAATAGTGTGATTTAGACCTGTGGTCCACTTTATGGGATTTAAAAAAAATTATTTTGTAAATGTCTGATTATTGTGATTAAATGTTATTCTGAGTACATTCTCAATAATAATATCAGTACAGCTAAAAATATTTCATTAAGCAACAGCAGCAAATAATAGTAAGAATCTCTTACAAGCAATGCAAGTTGATGGCAAACTATGCAACTTCTCAAAATCATATTATGTATTATTTGTATCTCAATATGTGTTTTGTACATAATAATCAATTCCACAGCCCTAATAACATTTCAGAGTGAAACATATCCTAACCAATCAGCCAAATGGAATAAGATAGTTACCACTATCTGTATCAAAAAAAATTAACTTAACCTACAAAAACAATTTTATCTCCTACCATTGATATGATTTTCTACTTTTTAGAAATGTAAGCTATTATCATTATTAAAGATCTCAGAGAAAAAAACCTCACTGTCAGTATAACAAAATACAATTATGTACATTAAGAGTAGAAAAAGGGAAGACATATCTATTATTTATATTACTGTAATATATTGAATAGTTTTCTTCCCTATGCATTCTAAGCAGTTGAGACTAAGGAGTAAAATATTAATAATAATGAAATTCTAAAAATAAATGAAATAGACTTTCAAGGCATAAACATCATTAACCTTAAGAAAAATGTACAGAAAATGACTGATAATATGTGTCTGAATTCTTGCTAATTCCAGCTTATTTAAGATTGTGAAGTATACACATTTGTGATAAAAATTCAATGTGGCACATAGGAACACTGGCAAAAACCCCCCAAAACCTTGAGAGAGTAGAGTTTCATAAAAAACAAAATCATGTGAAGATGAATAAGCAGGGAGTGAAAAATGCCATTTGAAATGAACAGAAGCTGGAACAACAAAGACAGATTTAATAATAAGGAACAAGATAAATATGTGGACGGCCTTCAGGTTGTGTAAAAATTCCTTGCTGACATCTTTCTTTGGGAAGATTCTTGATTAAACTCCTGATGGAACATGATCTACTCATTTCAGATCCTCACGTAAATGAAAATGACTGAATGATGTTTCTGTTTTCAATACCTGCCCTCAACGGGCAAAGCAGCAGTGCCCAGACACTGGGCTGCATGAATTCCCACAGGGTGGAAGGTAAACAGCATTTCCATGTGTTCTAAAAGTTCTTCTGTGGACAGTTTATTTAAAAGGTGTAATGGACACATTAAGTGCTCTATGCCTGCATGTGATAGAATGTTAATGCAATTCTCCCTACCCTTTTCCTTCCTCGACCCTCCCTTTTATCTTTATCTGTTTTGCTTTTCTTTGGTTTGGGAAAAATCATAATTACGAACCCGAACTATTATTAAAGCTTGTTTTAAATCAGTGCCTGGGAAATAAATTAGCCTCTATTCCCACACAGTAATAATGTCAGTAAATGAAGGCTTCCAGTTATGGTGCAGGAAATTAAGCAGTGATGGCCAAAGCTTTAACAAAGTCACAAGGGACCGCACATTATTGATTCTAAGAAAAGATAGATTCCTACTATCCAGAAAATGACATCTATCTCAAAATAAATGACTAAAACACAAAGCAAACAAGTTGAGTCAGTTCCCTAACAGGAAAATTTGAAAATATCCAAAGGAAAAAAAAATCAACATAAACTATAAATAAGAGCAAATCAGTAAGTACAAAAGAACAAAGTTGAATGACTTAAACACAATATTGGAAGTAGTATACGGTGACAAAGAAGTATATCATTAAATTTAATACCTTAGAGAGAAAATATGTTAATTAAAAGGTAAAATTCTATGACCTAAAGGGAGTTTCTGCTAATGGGTTTATTTTAGGGGTGATGAAAATATTCTAAAATTAGGTAGCAATGTTGAATACATAATACAGTGAATGTACTAAAAACAATTGAAGATTGAATTTTATACTATGTAAATTATATCAACAAAGGTGATTAAAAAAAAAAAAACCCCTGTGATCTAAAGTTAAAAAAGAATTGCTGCCCTAGCAGATTTGGCTCAGTGGATAGAGCCTCGGCCTGCAGACCGACGCGTTCTCGGTTTGATTCCAGGTAAGGGCACATGCCCGTGTTGCAGGCTCGATCCCCAGTAGGGGGCCTGCAGGAGGCAGCCAATCGGTGTTTCTCTCCCTTCCTCTCTCTAAATATCAATAAACTGTTCTTTCAAAAAATAATATAAAAAATACAATACAAAAAATAATAAACTTTTGCATACTCACAACTGTAAACCTACTTTGCCCAGCCTATATAATTATAGTTAATCCAGCACCATTTGTTGAACAACTGTT
>NW_006283633.1:524037-525750 GCF_000327345.1 Myotis davidii
TAACTGGCTCCTTACCAACATTTTTTGAGTGTTCATTTCAAAGCTTTCAAATCTCCTGTCCTGTCAACATGACCTCACCTGATCACTCAGCAAAAGTCAGCATTGCCTGCTTGGTAAAAAGAAAAGTTCTTCCACTTCAAACTGACCTTATAGGGTGGGAGGCAACTGTAGGTTTACAGTTGTTCATATGAAAAATAATACAATAAAGAATAAAGAATAATACAAGAATAAACTGTTTCGCTGAATCACAACTGTAAACCTACGTTTGCCCCACCCCGTGTGTGTTCTTTACTTTGCATTCACCTCAGAAGAGAGGCTTCATCTTATTTCAAAAACATCCTAGTTTAGTGGAAATAAACTTGACTTGTTTTGTCACACATCTGCCACTATCAAGCTCTATAACTATGGGCAAGGCAATGAACTTACCTGGTCCTTAATTGTTTTTATCTGTAAAATTATTATCTTGGACTTGGGGAATAGAAAAGACACTTTCAGTACTAAATCAAGCTTTTCCTCATCTTATATCCAATCTTAGACTTTCCTACCCCTCTAGAACCTTCCCTTTCACTCAGCCCATATATATATATATATAAATGAGGCATAAGATATTTTGTCTAGGAATCTCCTCTTATCAGCATGATGCTTCTCACCCTTAGACAAGGTTAGGACTTCATGTTTAAAAAGCCTTTATTGCTATTATCACCTGAGTTAATATTTTCACTATTTCTCAATCAAACTTGTTCAGGGTGCAGATAATACTATGAAGACTACTTTTTACTGACTGTCTCTGTTCACACCTTCCAATTTGGCCTCTGCTTTTAGCACTTTATCAAAATAGTTGCTGCAAAGGTCAAATGATTTTTCCTCACTGCTTATCCTATTTGAGTTATCTTTGACATAAAACACTATGGTTTTGAAACACCATCTTGAAACTTCTCATTTTCCCTGACCCCGGTCTTGTGGTTTTCTTTCTAAGGCTCTGGTCACCTGTTCTCTTTTCTCTTTTTATTTTCAATTTTCAATCCTCAACCCAGGTCCTAAATGTGGGTATTCACCAGAGATCTATCTTGGTCGCAATTCTAAATTTTTCCCATTGAAATTTTCATTCATTCTCAGGATGCCAACTGTTACACTGATGTGGATTACAAAACTATTTTTCACTGAGCTCCTCGCCAGTATGCTGGACATCTCTACATGTATCTCTCGCCAATTTGAAGTTACACTGAATATGCAATTCATCACTATATCCCAATACCCACCTAGAGAAAAATGCAGACTCCCTATGTTCCCATAGTCTCTCTTCCTGTTAATGACATAATTATCTCTCCAGTGACTAGAACTGACATGCCTGGAAGAAGAGAAGCCATCAATATCAGGGACTGCATTGTCCTCTGAAAACACAGGTTAATAGAGCTAGTTCTTCATGACAATTGTCTCAATGCTCTTGAAAAAATTATGCTCTTCTTATACAGTGGGGCCTTGACTTACGAGTTTAATTCGTTCCGAGACCGAGCTCCTTAAGGAGCTCGTTAACTCAAATTACTCTGTCAACTCAATACAAAAAATCGGTGGACAGCTGGTATCTCAAAAAGCTCGTTAGTTGGGACACTCATAAGTCAAGGCCCCATTGTAGTGACAGGCAGCGCAGACCCCTTGATTGTCCGGTTACAGACTGAGGATCTATTTCTCTAAGATGCTTCTTTCCATTGATCT
>NW_006283633.1:525959-526772 GCF_000327345.1 Myotis davidii
AACATTTTATTAATGGATAATGGATGACAGCCTAGCATTATAATAAATTAAGATTATAATATTTAGGGAAAAGTTCTAAGAGCCTACTGATAATTATTGCTGAGATTAATCTAAAGATTTAAAAATAAACCTCAGAAATTTCTTCTCTTGGGTATAATTGTGTATGCACTAATGTATTAATTGCTAGAGAAATGCTAAAAACAAGGAGAAAAGTTCTTAAAATTAAATAGTATAATGAATTACAGCATTTTATAATTGATTATTAATTAATTACTATTACTTCTAATTTTTAAAAATATTTTATTTATATTTTACAGAGAGGAAGGGAGAGAGACATAGAGAGTTAGAAATATCGATCAGCTGCCTCCTGCACACTATCTATTGGGATGTGGCCACAACCAAGGTACATGTCCTTGACTGGAATCGAACCTGGGACCCTTCAGTCCACAGGCTGACGCTCTATCTACTGAGCCAAACCGGTTAGGGCCAAGTACGTTTGTTTTAAAACCAGAGGAGATTCATGAATTTTGTGGTAGTAGTAAGATCATTACATTATTTGCTCTCTTAATAAGTTCAGGCCACATTTTCTAAATAGTTTTTTAAAAGTTAATGCATATATGTGAAAAGTAACTAGCTTTAAAAGCCATTACTTAAAATGGAAAAGAGGCTATATCATTTTTTAGCTTTAGTTACTTAATTTCTAATTAAAATTTTTTTTAAACTTGAGGTGTAACTGGCACAGCATTATATTAGTGTTAGCTGTACAGCATAATGATTTAATATTTATGTATATTATGAAATGATCACAACAGT
>NW_006283633.1:526838-528536 GCF_000327345.1 Myotis davidii
GTCATGCCAACATTTAGAATTCTGGCTTCCAGGACTGTGAGAGCACAAAGTGCTGTTGCTTAAGCCACCAAGTCTGTGCTATGTGGTTCAGGCAGCCGCAGGAAATGAATCCTGTCATTACTATTAAGTTGGAGCCTGGTGGTAAAACAGAAAAGAGCATCTAGAGCAGTGGTTCTCCACCTTGGCTGCACATTAGAATCACCTGGGAATCTTTCTAAACTCCTGATTTCTGGGCCTCATCCTCTGGAAATTCTGTTTCTTTTTTATGAGGTGGGGCCACAACATTAGTAACAAAGAAACAGAATTTCCGGAGGATGGGGCCCAGAAATCAGGATTTTAAAAAGATTCCCAGGTGATTCTAATGTACAGCCAAGGTTGAGAACCACTGCTGTAGGGCAAGCATGTCAAACTCACAGCCGGGGCCTCATGCCTCATTTATTTAACCTGTGTTAGCCTTTGAGTTTGACATGCTTGCTTCAGGGAGTAGGTTCATGAGCATTGAACTTGGAGTCAGGGAATTCCATCTCTGCACCTCAGTGTTGTCATCTGAGAGTGTTGAATTATAGTGATAAGAAGTCTTTGGGTTTCAGTAGCTTATGCTCTCAGGTACAGTGGGGCTTTGACTTACGAGTTTAATTTGTTCCGAGACCGAGCTCCTTAAGGAGCTCGTTAACTCAAATTACTCTGTCAACTCAATACAAAAAATCGGCGGACAGCTGGTATCTCAAAAAACTCGTTAGTTGGGACACTCGTAAGTCAAGGCCCCACTGTAATTACTCAAGGTGATGATTTACATTTGAAAAAGTTCTGCTGTTTGAAAACCATATCATACTGATTCTCAGGGCTATTTTTTTATTTCTTTTTACAAAAATTCAAACCATGAATTGAATTATCCCCATTTGCTTCTCCAGTTCCTTCATGTATTGTTGTGAGCTGATAAAAAGACCTTAGGCTCCAAGAAAATTCTGTTATTTCAAGTAGATGTACAAGAAAGAAACAAAGAAAGAAAACAGCCACTCACACTTTATCTGTTCCATAACTCCTGTAGTCTACCGCAGCCGACACAGCCACAATGAGCGCGGGCATACCGTAGCCCACCAGGTAGAAGTACTTCCTGCGTGAGTGTTCGCTCTCAAACACCTCCACCAGCATGATGTAGAGCTGCACGCCCTCCAGGAACATCCAGGTAAAGGCGGCCAAGAAGAAGAAGTGTAAGAGGGCCGCAAACACCGCACAGGCAATCTAGAAAGAGGAACCAAATGGTTGAGCCAAATTACTACTAAATGAAATATTAGCAACTACCATAAAATTAAAATAAATATTTATCAATACTGCAGTGAAAATATAGGTCTGCAAAAGAATAACCTGGGTGAGATTCTTAAAACTGCGATATTAAAACCTAATTAAATATAACCTAGCTTTGAAAACTATAGTTAACATTTTACTAATGGCTGATGGATGACAGCCTAGCATTATAATAAATTAAGATTATAATATTTAGGGAAAAGTTCTAAGAGCCTACTGATAATTATTGCTGAGATTAATCTAAAGATTTAAAAATAAACCTCAGAAATTTCTTCTCTTGGGTATAATTGTGTATGCACTAATGTATTAATTGCTAGAGAAATGCTAAAAACAAGGAGAAAAGTTCTTAAAATTAAATAGTATAATGAATTACAGCATTTTATAATTGATAAT
>NW_006283633.1:528657-573365 GCF_000327345.1 Myotis davidii
ATCTATTGGGATGTGGCCACAACCAAGGTACATGTCCTTGACTGGAATCGAACCTGGGACCCTTCAGTCCACAGGCTGACGCTCTATCTACTGAACCAAACCAGTTAGGGCACTATTACTTCTAATTTATTTCTTCCCTGTCTTGTTTCAGAAAGGACCTATGGTACCATTGGGAAATTCATGCTACATAGGTATAAAATTAGATCAGGTTAAAATAGTATTCCGGAAGTGCTTTTTCTCTCAGGTTTCTGTTATTGTACTAAATGTTAGTTTAGACAAGCTTGGTCAAAAAAGGCAGCCAATAGTTCAAAACTGCTTGAACTACTTTCTTTGGCATGTTTTATTTTTATTTATTTATTTTTAAAAATACATATTTACTTCATCTATTTTTAATCCTCATCCAAGGATATGTTTATTGATTTTTAGAGAGAAGGAGGGAGAAACATTGATATGTTGCCTCACATATGGGCTGCAACCAGGGATCGAACGGGCAACCTAGGTATGTGCCCCAATGGGAAATCGAACTGCCACCTTTTAGTGTATGGGATGAGGCTCCAACCAACTGTGCCACCCAACCATGGCTCTTTGGCATATTATGTAAGGCACTACATGTTTCAGCTGACCACATATTAATTTTCTTATGTCAATTCTGGAAGTTTTCACTCCTTTGGGGATCTTCATTTCTTATAAAATCCCTAACTAAAATCTATAGCTCCTGCTAGAAAGGGGCAACAAATTTATAGAAATTATCTAATTAGTATGGATCCAATGATGAGTATGGTCCTTGAGAATGAGACAAGGTAAGTCAATTTCTTTGGATTAGAAAGGTGACAGTGAGAGGGAGATGAGGCAGTCAAATGTCAGAGGGCTAGAGAGAGAGCAGAGCCTCCACTGTGCGGGATGCAGGAGAGGACAGCAGTCCAGCAACAAGAATACAGGCAAGTTGGGCTGAGCTGGACCCTACTCAGGGTTTCATTTTAATCATTGTTATTTATGCTCTTTGTCAGAAATTAGTTTTATTCAGCATGCAACATTTAGTGAAATTTAACAAGAATAAGGCTTCTAAATGAAAAGAAATAATGGTGTTTGAAGTGCAGGTTAAGAAGAAATAAAATGATTTCTTTATGGAAAATAAAACAGTTTTCCATTTCTTGCTTTTTAGAGTTAGAACTTCAACTATTAATTTTTGTTAACAGACTGCTTTACTTTCAGGGTGAAAGAAATGTGTAGCTTAATTGCTTATTCACATGTATGGTTTATGGGAAAAGCTGTCACATTTGTATATGATAACCAATAAAAAGTATAATCAGCATAATTGTCCCCTTTACAGCCATTAATCATGAATGTGTAATCACAAATACAAGTGCATTTTTATTGTAAAGTACTCCATACATACCAGAAAACAGCATCAAGTGAATGAATTATTGATTATGCTTAGTCTGAGTTTTCTCAAAAAGAGTTTTCTTCTCATTTTAGTCCTGAGAACAAACTTTCCGTATGTGCAAGGGCCTCACAAAAAATTGTAACTGGGCATGAAGTCCGTTTAATATATTAGCTATTATCTGTTATTCATATTTTCTTTTTGGTTTTACCAAGAACAATTGGCTAGTACAGTTCTTTTTTTCCCACCCTCCATCCCTTCCTCACTACCTCTCTGTCTTAATATGATTAAATGTAGGTAGTAGTAAAGTATGAAGTTGGCACTTAAAGATGTGAACAGAACTTGAGCAAATATGAAGTGTCAAACAAAATTTGGGAAGAGTTAGATATTCTGCCCTAACCAGTTTGGCTCAGTGGATAGAGCGTCGGCCTGCGGACTGAAGAGTCCCAGGTTCGATTCCAGTCAAGGGCATGTACCTTGGTTGCGGGCACATCCCCATTGGGGGGTGTGCAGGAGGCAGCTGATCAATGTTTCTCTCTCATTGATGTTTCTAACTCTCTATCCCTCTCCCTTCCTCTCTGTAAAAAATCAATAAAATATATTTTTTTTTAAAAAAAGAGTTAGATATTCTAAAAATTACCTACAGTTTGAACTATTTTCCAAAATATGTCAATTAGAACCGGGGAGGGTTCGGGGGCGGGAGGTAGGGGGGTAAGAGATCAACCAAAGGACTTGTATGCATGCATATAAGCATAACCAATGGACATAAGACACTGGGGAATAGGGGAGGCTAGGGGACTGTCTAGGGCGGGGAAAAAAATGGACACATATGTAATACCCTTTGTAATAAAAAATAAAATTAAAAAAAAAAAGAAAAACTAATTTAGGCATGCCATTTTTAATATAATATCCATCACTTTTAAATAAAAGTATATTATAAACTTCAAAAAATAATAATTATATCTGTTAGAAATGATACCCCTCCATTCCCCAAAACATTTTACTTAACGTTCTTAATATTCAGCTCTGTAGTTTTTAAAAAGGCGGGGCGGGGGGGGGTGGGGCTATTAAAGAGAGATAATTCTTGAGAAAGGTAAGTTTATAAACCGAATTTCTGAAGAAATGTACATACATGCATAACATTCGCTGCTTCTTTATGACATTGGGGTATGAAAAGGGGAAAAAAAGTGAGTAAGATCTGAAAGTTAGTATCAATCTGAGATAATTGGAAGGGGGGGGGTGTTTTCAAACATGAGTGTTTCCAGTCTTGGACAGCTGGAAGTGCAACATTCTTTACTCATGTCAATGGGAGCTGCTTACTGGTTGGTCAGTTCGGTTGATCCCAATCAGGAAGAGCAGTTCTGCCACAAAGAGGCTGATGCAGAGGTTCTTGTGGATGGTGTTACGGTCACTCTGGAGCCCGCGGAAAAAGCAAAATGTGAAGATGCAAATCAGGAGACAAACAAGGGACAGCAAAATTCCAACCCACGTGATCACATCCAGAAGAAGGTCATGGACCGCATCACTGTGCTGGAAACACAACAGAAAAGCCGTAAGTTGCATTTATGCATAACTGATTATAAAGAGTTATAAGGGCCTGAGGTATAATTTTAATAATTTACTAAATGTTCTCTACTTAGACAATGAATAAGACAAGTGTTTGGGTTTTCTCGTCCATAGGTAAAATATTATATATTCTCTCTGAGGTATACATCAGTTTGGTACTCATGGATGACAATAATGTTTACTACATACATTTTCAGAATATAAACACTAGTTGAAACACATCAACTTAAAGCTGGCCAAAGATTTCAAAAGAAAAAAAAGCTTTTCGTTTTTTTTTAACCCATATCATTTTTTAGGCTAATTTTTTGACAACTCCTACTATGGAAATACTCTACATGAAATTAAGCTATACACTTAACACAGTGGTATCTCAACTGAAATGCTTTTTTAATCATTGGGGGGTTTTTACTAAAAAAATATAGTTCCTCTGTCCTACCTTTGTCCTATAAATACTTGACCAGAGTTTCCAAGATTGAGTTTATAAAAGTATGCATTTTTATAAAGATCCCCAGTTAATTCTGGTGAATGACCAACATATGTGTACCATTTATTTAGTGGAAGATCTAAAAGAATGAGGATATTCCTGGATTTAAATCCATATTGAATGGCTTAAGGAGATCAGAAAGTTTGATCCTTGAAGGGTTTTGCATGAATAGAGCCTATTATATACAGATGGAATAGAAGCATTCAGAGTTACTATACCCAATAACAGCATAAGATAGATAGTAGTGCTAAGAAAAAGTAAAAGCTCATGAACACTTCTATATGAAACTGCATTTTCTTTCTCTATTAACATAGTCTATAAACTCCATACCTGTCATGTTCCTTAGTCTATCCACTATCTCATTTCTGTACTTGTTCTAAGGTTCGAACTCTATTTGTACCCTATGGTAATATTTCTATCCTACGGTAATTTGCCTCCAGTAAAAACCACTTCTGTGAAGCTTTAGAATTTTAGCGGGCCAACACATCAGTGCACCGAGATGGTGAAGCATAGGTGAGAAATGATCTATGACTGTCAATTCCTCTTTTCTTTTTAGATTTATTGAAAAACCTTAAAAGACCTAACTTTCATCAGCAGAGCAATGAATTAACAAATAATAGTTGATTTATAGAATGATAGTCTAAAGCAGTGGATCTCAACCTTCCTAATGCCATGACCCTTTAATATAGTTCCTCATGTTGTGGTGACCCCCAATTTCATTGTTACAAATTGAACATAATTAAAGCATAGTGATTAATCACAAAAAAATATGTAATTATATATGTGATTTCCGATGGTCTTAGGCGACCCCTGTGAAAGGGTCGTTCAACCCCCAAAGGGGTCGCGACCCACAGGTTGAGAACCGCTGGTCTAAAGAGTAGTAGGAAATCAGTGTTCTGGATATATATATAGTCACACAAATGTATACTTCTCAAAAATCTAATATTACATATTTTTAAATGTAAAATGATCTGTGCAGCATGATACTATCTATGTAAAATATCAAAATACATAAATCAATGTCATTTATTTTTATGGATATATGCCTCAATACTAAAATTAGAACACACAGATACCTATTTTAGTAGAAAGCAAAAAGATGTGTTTCTCATTGACACCTTTTTTAAAATGTGTAATCATAAAAAATAGATTTTTGATTTTGAATGGGAATGGCTTCATTTTGTTGTCTTCCCCAATGTCATTTTCCCCTCTAAATAAAGAAAAATATCCAGGTTTTTCATTTTTACTTGTTTTTATTCAAACTTCACACTTTTATGTTTTATACAAACTTCATGTAAGGTTATTCTGAATGTGAAAATTCTTTTTACAACCAAGGTACTGTGCTGTAACCTGAATCATAGCACTTCTCATATTGCCAGATATGACTTCACAGTTGTTATTTGATTTAAAAAAAAAAAAACAAACTCTGCTAGAACACTGTCAATGAAACAGTTTTGAAATATTCCTGCATAACTCTAGATACATTTCTGGGAAGGAGCTCAAATCATGAAAGAAAACCACATGACATTCTGCTTTAGCTGAATTGTTCTCCAGGGGACACCACTAAAGTAGTGCTGGGTCTCTGAGCGCTTAAATTACTTGTACTGTTTGAGAGTGGAGAGCGGTCCGTGCTCCCTGGGTCCCTGTACAGAGGCCTATTTGCTCTCTACTTTGACTCAAAGGAAAGGTGCTGTGACAGCATCAAGCACCAGCCTTCAGCACGGCAGTCTCCCATAACGGGGAAAATGGCAGACATCATGCATCCTCAAATGTGTCCTAAAGACCAAAAATACTTAAAGGCGGGAAAAAAGAATGAAGAAAAAACAGAAAAAGGAACCCAAAACTCCTCTTTTCTCTGGGTAGCTGCATTATTAGAAACTTATTTACTTTACTTGGTGCCTTCATAGGTCCTTCAAAACCCCCATGAAGTTATTAATAAAAGAATGCCAGATGCCAAAACATTGTACACAAAGTACATAGCACTCAAAGAAAACAAAAAAGTCTAGTTGCTGGGAGCCAGTCCATCCTTGTTGTTTCAAGGGACCTGGTATATATGGCATACTGTTCTTAATATGTTTGCTCACCTTCTTGGCACTATGTGTTTTAACCAAGGTCACCTCTCCGAGAAAGGTTGTTTCCCCAGGTAGGGATTTTCCCCTGAAGTTAGGGAGGGAATAAAACCTCTTAACCCCTTCCCCAGCAGAAGAGACAGAAGAACTTCGCTGGAGAGAACATGGCAAAAGATCCTGGACAGAACCTGGCTACAGAACTTGGTTGGAGAACCTAGATAGAACCTGGCTGAAGAACCCGGCTACAGAACCTGGCGACCAAACCTGGCTAGAGAACCTAAACCGAAGTTGGCTGGAGATTGTGGCTAGAGATCCTGGCAAGGCTGCTGATCAACTGAACGCTGTCTCCGTGTCATTCCTTCTTCGCCGACTCCGTCCACACCTTTGGGGACCCCTGGACCCGCTGGGGCTGGACCCCAGCATCTAGTGATTAATTCAACTTTCAGATATGACTGTCTAGCTCAGAAAACATCACTACCAACACCTTGTGTATACTATACTGGGAAAGCAGCATTCTGAATGCAACCCACAACTAGAATGTGATTAGTAACACAGAGGGACAAGAACAATGGAGATGAAATGCCAATGAGAGCTGTTAATATAGCCTTCTTTATAATAGTCTGGCATAATAGAACTTCCAGGGGGCCAAGCTATGAAAAAAAAAACCACACCCCCTTCAAGAGGACGGCCATTTGAATAAAACTTGTGGGTATAGTTTTAACAATGTGATCATGGATCAAGTATTGTTTTCCTGTTTCCAAGGTTCCATGTTTGTGAGCACTATGCAACTCAATTCCCCATTACATAAACTGCATCCATTATGTGCCTTGAGATATTTTAATCTTATACCTTACTAACTGATATTATTAATATACCTCACCACTCAGTGCTAGGCTGAACACATAAAAAATGCTTTAAAAATATTTGGGTTTGAATGATTACCATAATACCACTTAGACCAAGTTGCCTTGGAGCTAAATCCTCTATGTCAGTATAGCTTTAGCAATCATTTAATCTCAAATGTTTAAAAATGTATGGAAGATTATATGTCCAAACTGAGCACATAATCTTATCCTGTTTCACCACTCTCCACTTTCCAAATCTGCTCTTCCCTCTGTTTTCCCCATTTCAATAAAGAGCAACTTCATTCTTTACAGTGTTCTGGCCAAAAACGTAGGAGTCACATCGATTCCTCTCTTTCACATACTATGTTCAGTACATCAGAAGATCTGATTCTGACAGCTTCTCGTCACCTCAACTGCACCAAATAGCCTCTTAATTGATCTCCCTACTTTATTAACCTTCATGTCCTCCCTCCACATTCACCAGAACAGAGAGATTTAAAAAAAAAATGTAAGTCAAAGAATATGACTCATTGCTGAAATCATCCAATGTCTCCATCCATCTCAAAAAAATAAAACCCAAAATTTTTACAAAGGTCTGCAACATACTATAACATCAGTACCCCTGTGCCTAATTTCCCATGTTCCCCTTTATTCAGTTTATCCTACCCTAGTTGGTCTGCACTGTTCTTTGATTATATCAAACATATTCTAGCCACAGAGTTTTTTGCACTTGGTGTGCCCTGGGCCTAGAATGTTCTCCCAAAAGATATCTGCATGGTTTATTGCTATCTTCCTCCAGTCCTTCATTCAAAGGTCACCTTTTCACAGAGGGTTTTCCTGATTCATGCTATCAAAAATTGCAAACAACTGCTCCCCATTCTGATTCTCTTCGTTAGTTTTTCTGAACTATTTTTTTCTCCTTAGCACATGCCTAAAGTATATATACTTATTGATATTTCTTGTTTATTGTCTGTGCCCTCCACTAGAAATATACTCTAAGAAAACAAGTTGCCTTATTGCCTGTGATTACCAATGTATCCCCAGCCCCTACAAAAAAAAATGTCCACCACAAAGTGGATAAATAATGTGCTGACTCAAAAAATGAATATCTCTTTAACTATCCTTTTCTTCTATAATGGATTTAGATTATACACTAAAAGTTGCATCATGCTGCCCATTGTACAGTTTTGGGGACACCTGGTTCTTCAAGCACTTGCTCTAGAAATTTGAATAAAGTTAAAGAAAATTAGAGCTGAAGAATAAGTTGTTACAATACTATCTTCATATATGTTGAAATGTCAAGGTATCAAACAATTATGACAATAAAGGTAAAACTATTTATGGAAGCAAGAGGACTGTAGAGTAAATCTTAGCCTCTAGAGACATGAATTTAACTTTGTCACTCCAATTTTGCAATTGCTACCTTGAACAAACTGCTTATTGCTTTGACTATGAGAAGCCTCAAACACATAGAGATAAAATAACTGAGGCTTCATGCTACTGTGATAAATATACCTTTAAGCACATTTAATGAAAATAAGACCAAATTCATGAAATAGGAAAATGTGGTTTTTGCCTCATGGTTTACAAATAATTCAATGAGAGTTCACCAAGACTTTCTGTGGAAATCTGAATGTTTCTAACTTTATTATCCAAAACTCAAGTCAGTAAACAATATGGAGAATGATATTTGAAATGGTTTTCATTTTAATTGCGTAAGTGTTTCCATATGGAACACAAACTATCTGCATTAATTTTGGACCCCTCTGGATGGTTTATTCTTTTTTTTAAATACTTTTAGAAAGTTGCACTTTCCAGACACTGGTAGAACTATCACCCTATAATAATTATTAACTCTGGGCCAGTAATGATTAAGAACCTGTTTTACTTACTGCATAATAATATATTATTTTAATGTTGTGTCAAATTTGTTAAAGCACAGTAATATGAATTTTAATTTGCCTCTTAAACATATCTTGTTCTGAAATATTTGTAATATAGCTAAAATGAGGTGTGGTTTGTTTGTTTTTTTTCCTTTTTTGCAAATCTACGAACACTTGCTTTGCTATTAATGTATCAAATAAGCATTACTTCATTGGTTTGATTTGTGAATTTCACTGAAGCCAGTAAGGCCAGGAAAGGCCTATTTTCTGAAAAATGTGACATGAATTCTGTGAAATAAGTTCCTAGCATTGCTCTGCATCTTGGGAACCATGTCATCAGACACACAGGTCACCCTGCAAATGCTTGGAAAAATAAAGGGCTCAATGGTCAGAGGAAATTTGGATTTACTTGTCAGAACAGGACAAAGGTCACAGTTGGGTAACAGTAAGAACAATATGACTGTATTTCTTATAATTTTTATAGTAAATTAACCAAAAAAATTCAGCAACAATTTTCAAATTTGTGTCAAATTGAGGTGGGGGGAGCAATCTAAATATATTCAGGCTTTAATTGCTAAGAGAGAAATACTGGCAAAGTAAGATCACATAAAAAATATACAGTTGTCCTCTCGATTTAATAAAAGGCATTCAACAAATCTCTTTGGCATCAGAAGCATAGCATAGCATGACCTAAGTTATTGAGATTTTTCTTGCTTTGAACTTTTTAAAATTTATTTTTACTGTTGACACTATTACAGATGTCCCCCATTTTCCACCCTCTTTGCCTATTTCCTCCCATCCCCTGCCTATCTCTCCTGGCCTTCACCACACTGTTGTCTGTGACCATGGACTATGCATATATGCTCTTTGGCTAA
Source organism: Myotis davidii (assembly GCF_000327345.1). Lineage (NCBI taxonomy): Eukaryota > Metazoa > Chordata > Mammalia > Chiroptera > Vespertilionidae > Myotis > Myotis davidii. The sequence goes on from NW_006283633.1 coordinate 537,761, forward strand.
TCTCTTTACCTTCTTCTATCCAGCCCTCCCACACCACTCCATTCTGATGTCCCCCAGTCTGTTCCAGTGCTTCATGCTTATGGTTCTATTTTGTTCATCAGTTTATTTTTGGTTTGAATTTTTTTTTAAATTAAACTCTCACCAAATTTAGTGAACCAGATCTTGCAATATCCATAATGAAGGAAACAGAAAAGGAAATAGTAGAAAATGTGGGAATTTACTATCTTACAACAACTGAGAATTAAATGCAGATACAGGTAGAAGAAAAAGATAGATTAAAGTTGGTAAAACAAAAAAATGATCACTCAGAAATTTCCAAAGGAAATGAGCTGATCAAGCAGTAAGTAAGAAAAAGATTATAGGAGTATCTCAAGTCTTACTTTGAAGTATCTGGGGTGAGGGAAAGAAATGAAACTATGCAGATGGAAAATTCCATTCTTAGCATTTCTAAGGTGAATACAGTGATGGATGATGAGGATGATGATTTTCAAAATGTCATATTCTATTAGGAGTGCTGATTTATTTTATTAGGGTACTCACTTAATCCTATAAAACACTATTATATGATACTACTAGAGGCCCGATGCATGAAGATTCACGCAAGAATGGGCCTTCCTTTTTCCCCTGGCTGCCGGCACGACCTTCGCTCTGGCTGGAGCCTCCTTTCTGCCTTCCCTCCAGCCCGGGGCCACCTTTCTGTCTTCGTTCAGGTGCTAGAGCCACTTTTCCACCTTCCCATGCTGGCCAGAGGCCCAGAGCGGCTGGGGTGGTGTGGAACGCCTGCGTCATTGCCATTTTGGATTTTGGATTTTGGGTTAACTGTTGGGTTTTTGTATCAAGACTGTACTGCTTTAATTTCTAACACTGTGATATTGTAATCATCTTTTCTAATAGCTCGATATAACTGAGAGTGACTATAATACAATAACATGATAATACTGAAAAAGAAGTTGAAATATATTTTATTTTAAAGATTCATGGAAGGACATATAAAACTGGGTTAGCAAGATAGCCAAAACAGAGCATAGTGCACCACATGCAGGAATGACTTCGGGACCTGGCATGACAGAGAAGGTTGTGTGATTGTGCACACAGAGGCTGAATCTCACAAGTCTAGGATGTGACAGGCAAGTTTTTGTGAAATCAAAAGTTTTCTTTTTGTTGTTGTTGTTCGTGTGTGTGTGTGTGTGTGTGTGTGTGTGTGTGTTTAATCCCCCCCTCCCCCAAAAAAACACCAATGCTCAGTTGAAATTAATGGTGTAGGAAAATCTTGAGTAGACCACAAGAATAAACATGCACTATTGTCTTGCTCCCTTAATTTTTCTATGTATCTGAGTAAAGTTACTTTTTCTGATCCAGAGGATACATCTAAAATGCCCTGTGGGTATACAAAAGGGGAAGATTTGATAACCAATATTTTGGCTCCTTATAATGTGAGCTGATTTCTCTCAGATCTTATGAAAAGATCATGCTTTCTAAAGTATATCAAGTGATATGTTGAATCATAGCAACGAAATAATGTTTTCCTTAGCTCTTATGTACTTTAATGTGAAAAATAGAATTTCAAAGCAAAATGTTAATACCTTGGCCAGCTATAAAGTAGATTTTGCCCATCTATCTGCATATTTAACAGATAATGCAAATGTAAATTTTGGAAAGTTCCATTGGGCCTATAATCCCTTTACATAAGAAAATGAACAGATCATACCTACGCAGTGTCCTTTTATCTTATAGACAAGGCTCCTAAAAATGGGTGTGATTTGCTTACTTGTGATAATGAGGTTTAATAATGAAATTTGGGGGTTACTTTTCAGTTTCTACAAAATGTGAAGAAGTATTTAACAGGATTCCTAACTTTCTAGAAATGGAAGAAGACAGTCTCCTGAGACATGTGCCTCCAAAATTGCTATCATTGTCTAGCCATAGAAAAATGTTAAAATATTGGCCTTCTATAAAATCATAGTTTCAAAGTATGAGACGAGAAGAATTTATTTCTCTAATCTTAAAATATATGACAGGTGAAAATGAAGAAACAGATTACAGTAGAATAAATTTATATGATGTTTCTCTAAAACCGTGTGATGAGCTCTGAATAGACTGTAAGGAACCTGGAAAAATGTGAATTGATTCTACTTGAGATGCATGAAGTTCTGTGTAGGTTCAGGACAAAAACTCATAAACAGAAAAGCATGACTTATTTTTGGGATTTAAGACTGTTTCTAGAATGTAGCACCAGGAAAAAAAAACAAAACAAAACAGTCAAGTTAAATAAGACTTTCTCATTTCTTTATTGAAACTGTAATTTATTTGAAATTTAATATAGACTTCATAATGCAAAATTACTTCAGTGCTTTTAAAACCATTTTCCATGACAGTATTTTACTTTATGTTGACATCCAATATACTTGGAAGTATTTAAAAATGATGAACATTTTGGGTATTAACAGACTATCTGATGATTCCTAAATGCAAAAGGACTAATTGACAAACAGCTGGTTTACCAGAGCAAGCCTATAGAGACAAAGTGGATGGCCATTTCTGGAGAGCTGGAAACTCATTCCTACAAGCCTGATACTATGAATTGTCACGATTAAGTAGTAATAACTTTATGCATATTACATATACTTTTGATCTGGTAGTGCTATTTCCCAGTTGGCTCTATAAAAAGTTGATCACCCCAACCGGAGGCCAAATACTCCATGCTCTTAATAACTTCACTAATGGTGAACAGGACCATAGATCCTCTTCTATATTACCTGTTGTGACCCAATTATACTAAGTTTCTTAGAATTGGACAGAGCTAGGCTTTCATGGGTAAAAATTTTCTTCACTTTCCTTTCTTGAATACAGAAATTAGACCCAGTGGTTTTATTAAAACAAAGTTTACTAGGGATCATTCAGAAAACTTGATGGTTCTCAGACAAAATGGGTAATGTCTCCTGATACGAGTTTGGTAGATTGATTTTAAGAATATTCATTTGATGCTTAATATGTGTCAGGTACTGAATAAAATATAATGTAGATATAAAAATATACACACACGTATACAATCATGTACACACACCCATCCCATTTTTACTCCATATTCCATTTTCATTCCATTTTCCTCGCTAAAGCAATTTCAGGCAAAAGAAAAAGGAATGGGGCTAGGAATGGGAATAGTTACTTGATTTTCATTTTTCCATTCTCTTGAATAAACTTATTACATTTAAACAGAGTGGGAATTTTCCAGATAAAAACCATGGGAACTTTATCTCACAGGCCTAAAAATAATAGATAGGAGCCAAGATTAAATTTTATAAAACTAACACCTTAAAATTTCCACAGTTCCATGAATTGGACTTTTAAATTATCAAGTAACCAACCACAGAAGGTCTTTAAATAACAATGCTTACACTGTAAGGATACACAAAATAAATGGGCAGTCCCCTGAATTGTTTATAACAACATAGGAAAAGTGGTTTAGTTCAGCCATATTTTTGTTCAAATGCTTTAAAAATATTATTTATATAGGTTGAACTTATTATCTGCTTAAAATGTTATATAAATAACTTTTTGGAAATCTAGCCTAATTCCTCTAGAGTCCAGTAGTTTTCCAATTTTATCATTTTATTTACTAGACACAGTGGAATGAGACAGGCTAGGGAAAAAAAATCACTGAATACTATCCATGTTTAAAAATAAACAGCAAAGTTTTGTGACCTGGAACAAATAGAGTTAGTAAACACATCAACTTAGTAACAATTTAGTGCTTACTAAAAACAGTATAAGCATTTGAAAGTATTTTTAGAACATTAGGATGGGAAGGTTTCATTTGATTGATTGGTTGGTTATATTTTCTTAAGCCTGGGTAAACTGGATGAGTAGAGCCATTATAGTTTAAATAATAAAAAAAAGTATTTTAGTTGTTAGTTAAATCATGTCACTAAGAAGCAACCTGACTAATGAAAAAGATTACTTCATATTGACTAATGATTGTACTTAAAATCAATTTTGGTGGTGCTGACATTGTGGGAATTCACAATATCTATGTAACCAACATTGTGTAGAGTTGCGAAGTTATATGTCGTTATGATAATACTAGTGACCTGGTGCATGAAATTCACACATGGGAGAGGTGGGTTCCCTCAGCCCAGCCTGCACCCTTTCCAATTGGGAACCCCTTGGGGGATGTCCTACTGATGGTTTAGGCCCCATCCCTATGCCAGTCAGTGTCAAAAGCTCTGCTTCCTAGGAAGACACTGGCTCCTCACACTTCACTCAGATTTGGTTCTGATTGGTCAGTTTCAATGCCAGTCAGCATCAAAAGCTCTGCCTCCTAGGCAGCCATTGACTCCTGGCACTTCACCCAGATTAGGTTCTGATTGGTCAGTTTCTATGCCATTCAGCATCTCCAGGCCTATCTCTGGGCCTGATCAAAGAGGCGGGGCTGATCAGCAACCCCCTTGGAAGCCCAGAGAGAAACAGAGGCCCAGATGCTGGCAAAGCCCGAGAAAAAGAGAGAGGCAACGGCTGATCAACATCTTCCACAGAGGCTGCGGATCAGACCCTGCCTCTCTCTTTGGGTCTCTCTCTGAGCCTTATCCACAGCCCCCTCAGCAGTCAGTGCTGGGTCACCTTGGCAACGCAGCACTGACTTCTGGTGTTAGGTCAAGCCTTCAGTCCTTGTGGATGTTAGGACCCTGGCTCTTTAAATATATAGATTTTGCTGTAAATCCATTATTTGACAATTTCATTGTAAAAAAAAGTCTTACTTTGAAAAATGAGGCAAAACACTAGCCTAAACTTCTCTCTTTCAGAAAACTCGTACCTTGATAGAGGTTGATAAATGATTATTTATTAGTAAAAACTCAATGAAATATTTTGACCTTGACAGTTAACTTCTCCTCCTCAAGCCCTACTAGGATCAGGAGCTCAAGGGCTTTGAGGAAGCAAATATGTGAATTTAAAAAATCATATTAAAGTCTATAATTCTTAATATAATTTCATTATTCAATTCCTAAAATAATCCAGAGATAATGTTAGAAAAAATTTAATAGTGTCATCTCGCCAATTAATGGGAAGAAGGCGTTCAGATAATTTGCCTAAGAATAAGAGGAATCCTAATCCTCAATGTCCTGGTTTGTTATTCTTTTTTTTTTTTCTGATTTGTTATTCTTAGTCCGACTACCATTCAGATTATAAACTGGGCAAATAAATCATGATGACAATATCTACTGTGATGTGAATTAAATGCAATAGTGTAAGTAGACATTAAAAAAATTATATTCAGTCCTGACCGGGTGGCTCGATAGATTCTACCTCATATCAATTTCTCTCTCTTTCTCTTCCTCTCTCTCTAAAAATCAATAAAAACATATCCTCAGGTGAGGATCTAAAAAAAATAAAATATCCATTCCTATTATTACTGGACATGCTGGGCCCTTCTGAGGGTTGAAGTCCTCATCTAATCTCCATTTTTTAGAATCTCCATAAACTGGATTACCTCTTTTTTTTAAATAAAATATAAAATATGCTGAAAAATATATGATGAAAACATAAAAATCCAGCTTTATTTCATGTACTTCAACCCTGTCACTCTCATTTGCTTAAGCAGTGCTATCAATTCATCTGGAGAACCTTCCCTGACACTCAAGGTCAAGGCTATTTCCCACGTGTTTCCACATTATCCTCTGCTACAACAGTAAGACATTTCTCACAAGATACTGATTTTGCTGATTACTTATCTATATTACTAATTATGTACTTGAGCTTTGCCTGTCACAAAGATGGTATTCAACTACTTAAGGAACAAATAAAGGACGGATGATGAAGCACAGTGCTTTTTTTTTTTTAAATTGAGATTACTAAAACAAAGTTTTCAGATATGTTTCCACAGGTGCTTCTTAAATACAAAAATTTCAGTGTTCCTATATACTGCAACTTTAACCAAGTTATCAAACTTAGTAATTCCCATAAGGGACCTTCTGATGCCATGGTAGGTATATTTAACGATTTGCTGAACAACAGACAAATAAACCTTGTAGATGATGCCCAATAATGGAAAGGTGTTTTTTATTTTCACTCGAGGATATTTTTCCATTGATTTCTAGAGAGAGTGGAAGAGAGAGGGAAAGACAGGAATATTGATGTGAAAGAAACACATTGATTGGTTGCCTCCTGCACGCACCCGGAGCAGGGGAGAAGCCTGCAACCGAGGTATGTGTCCTTGACTGGAATTGAACCCGGGACCCTTTGAAAAGGTTTTTAAATACCATAAATACTATTTCAGTTTAGTATAAAATCACATTACCTAAATATCTGTAATGATTACTTTTCTGTCTAGAAAAGAAGAAATTAGGTGTTTCCTTAGACAACAGAAGCAGAGAGAGCTAAGAAGTTACTAACCAGCTGCGTTGCCACCTTGGAGTAGAAGCATCCCCTTCCGTCTTTTATCCCTAAACTGACCTCGCTATAATCTCTCTCTCAGCACCACATTCAAAAATCAGTCTAAACACTTTCCTGCCTTGACAAACGATAAACTTGCTGAATCCCTGGGGCCTGGTGTGTGACGTGTTGTAATCAGAAATTTTATAAAGGATGGAAAGGGAGAGCGTCTTTGAGAAAGTGATACTGGAGCAAAGACTCGAAGGAGATGAGAGAGTTGGCCCTGTGACTCTGTGCGGTGGGGTAGGAGGAGGGAGACTTTCCGTTCTCACTACAACACCCTGATATGTTTATGGCAAGATGATGAGGCTGGTGTGGTTGAAGCCAAGTGAGCAAAGGGAGGAACATAGGAAAGGAAGTCAAGAGATGATAACGCAGCTGGGTTTGGGATTCTGCTTTCATTGAGATAAGAAGTCCTTCAGATTGGATCAAAAGTATGAACTACCTGGTTTGCATTTTTAAAGGGGGATAAAATGGCTTTTGAGAATGAACCAGAGGAGTGACAGTCTGACTCACATTTCAAGAGTATCCTTCTGGCCATTATGCTGAGAATAAACTGAAGGGGACAAGGAGGAAAAAAGGAGGACAATTAAATGGCTGAACTAAAAAATAGAGAAGGGATAGTGGCTTAAATCTAGGTGGTAGTGATGAAAATACTGAGAAGTGGTCAGATGCTGGATCTCGCAGGAACACTCTTAGGACTGGGTGTGAGTATGAGTGGGGGTGGGGGATAAAATATTTGGTTTGGGGTGAAGGCACCTGGAAGGACATCACTAAGAAGGGAAGGAAGCAGGCGAGAACACCGAAAGTGTAGTTCTAGAATTGTGAACCTTACTAGAAGTCTAGGTGGACATATCAAGTCAGCAATTGAATCTATGAGTCTGGGGTTAAGAAATGGAGATAGAAATCTGGGAACCATGAGATGATGTTTAGAGCCATATGACTAGACTACATCTAGAATTATACCTCAGACCAGAGCAACTATGAGAGGCCATGGAGATGAAAAGGAACAGCAAAGGAAGCTAAGAAAGACCAGTTGCTGAAGAAGGTAAGAAACAGGAGAGAATGGTGTACTCAAGGCAAAGGGGAGAAAATGTGGCAAGAATGTGGTAAATGCAAATTGTCCATAAGTAGCTTCACTAAATGCATCCGACTCATCCTTTGGAGCAGCGTACTTTTTTGAAGAGCTGTCTCTGAGCAGGCCTGCCTTAGATAGCTGATCCTCCTCTGTGTTCCCACACCACAGTGTTGACCTCAATTATAATATTTATCACAATTAAGACGGCAGCTTCACTTCTCTGCATAAGTTCCTTAAGGGCCAGAAGCTTCCCTGTAATGTGGAATCTAGAAATATCTCTCTGGGAGACGGGGTAAGGGTGGGGGGAGGATTTATGTTTATTGAGAACTTACTGTGTAATAGGCAACTTGTCCATACCTTTACTCGGGTATTTAAAAAATGAAGGAAGTACTGAATGAACAGTAGAGGTCACATAGATAACAGATAAGGACAAATCAGTATATAGGCAGAGCCCTGGAGTGAAGACCTGTGTCTGGGGAACCACAGTTTAATAACAATAACTATCAAGATGACTCAGCTAACTCTTCTTGCTCCTTTTCCAAGATTGTCAACCAAATTCTCCAATATGATTTTGTTTCTGTTACAGATCAACTTGCAGAATTAGAGAGTGAAACTGCCAACATAAATAACTGTTCAATTTGGCTACTGTACTTGTCACTCTGAGGAGTAAATTAGTGCTTTGTTTTAGACATTAGTCTAACGAAGGTTTGGTGAGTGTGTAACTTTTTGGGCTTCTGCGTATAACCGGTCTGCTTGCATTCTGCTTTTCAAATGTCAAAATCAAGTTGTGAAATCAAAATGGGACTGACTTAGAGTATGTGATAAAAGAAATCCAGGACATACATACTGTGTGACTGACTGCTAAAGGAAAATATTGATTTCCATTTATTATATCTCTTGTTGACACAATAACGGTCACAGTAGGGATTCTTGTATAATAGATGATTGGGTAGATGTTGTCATGCAATGAACTGAACAAAATGATATTTTGTTGTTGTTTCAAATGTGATCCATTTTTTTCTGAGTTTCAATTTATTCCCTAAGCTGAGAAACAGAATCCCAGAGCCATACTAACACATTCCACGTTTAAATCTAACATTTGGTAGTGCAGCCAAATTGCTAAGCTAGATCAATTTGTGATGCCCTGAGAAAATGTGCTTGCGGTAGTTTAAAGACCAAAATTTGAACTGTGCTGACACAGCTAAGGCAATTTACTCTTAAGGTGTAACTGGGCTTGCATTTGGTCTCCCTCTGGGATACTTGTACCATCTTTAAATTCAACAGTGTCAAAGAAAATTTTGGATGAAACTATTTGGATCAATGACAACAGGTAGATAAACCTTTGCTAGTTTTCCCTTTTTAAAATATGGTAGACAGCAATGCTTCCTCTATATTTATTGACACCAGGGAGATGAGAAGAGAATTCACAAGTATATAATTTCTTGTTAGCAACTCATCTATAAATCTCTGTAACCACATTAATCAGCACTTTGTATTTTTATGTCCTATGTATACCTGAAATCTAAATCCTCTTCACACCAACCATGACAGCCAGAGCTGTGCTGGGAATAGATCAATGCAGGCAAGTTAGTGATGTTCCCAACTTTGGAAACTACCAATCACATGGATTTTTCTTTAGGTTGGTGTCTTCTTGAATGGACAGAACCCATCACATGTGTTAGAATTGCTAAGCTCTTTGCATTACTGTGCATTGTGCTTAATGTCTGCTTCCCAAGAATCATTCTAATAGAATTTAAACCCACACATAGCTCCTTAGTCTTTAAGATATCGTATCCCAGTTTCTAATCTCACCACACTGGCTTTTGGTCCTGGGGTCCTCTCTTGCCCTGTTCATGAGGTCTGACATTTATTCATACAATATAAAAACAGGGGAGACTAAGGGAAATTTTATAAGCAAACTTTGATTTTTGATTTTAGGAACTACTTTAATGGAAAAAGAAGAAGAAGGAGGAGGAGGAGGAGGAGGAGGGGGAGGAGGAGGAAGAGGAGGAGGAGGAAGAGGAGGAGGAGGAAGAGGAGGAGAAGGGGGAGGAGGGGGAGGAGGAAGGAGAGGGGAGGAGGAAGAGGAGGAGGGGAAGAGTTATTCAAATCATCTGGGAGGATATGGATTGAACACCAGAGAGTTCCTGAATAGAATCATTATGGAAGTGGAAAAACTCTAAAGTGAGCACTGAGACTGATCCGTAGAGTTAAGACATTTTACAGTTAGTGTCTGATTGTAAGCATTTTTTATTTTATGGTATGTCTCTTACCTTAACTTCCACATGTGCCATCAGTACTGCAAAATTGGTTAGGTGGTTACAAGAGCATGTCGTATGTGTCTTATTTGTTGTCAGGAGCCGGCAGCCTTGAGTTGACCAATAACCTGTCATTGTGCGCTTGGAATAGCTCCAAAATGAACAGTTGGGGTTGAAATTTTCCTCGGACTGCTACAGGGTAAAAATAAAATCAATAAAGCCAATAACTACTTTATGATCACATAAATTAGGCAGACATTTTCTTTACATCAACACAACTTCATACTCTATTACAATTCTTGTGGAGATGTCTGCCAGTGTTTTCCTATGAAATTTGTTGTTATCTATTACCCCTGACTAGGGGTGAGTTTAATTTTCCAAATATTAATATTTAAGGAATAATAATACCAGTATTTCAGAATCACATCAATTCATTTCAAAGTAAAGTACATTGCAGAGTAAAAATAACTGCTCTTATCAACTTCCAAAAGGCAGATGGTTTTTAGAAATCTTTGTTAAATTTACAATGCAATCTTAATATAACAAAATTATATCTACACATAAAGATATAATTACTTATAATATCCTATGTGAAACCATGTCCAGTTCAACTGAATATATTGCTAGCTCTTTGTAATATGGAGAAGCATTTATATATCTATCTATGAATATTTTATCATAAGCAATCTACATATTCAAGAAATATTCTCCTTTCTTATTTCAGAAAAAATTACCACTACCATATAATAGGCTTTGAATTGCTACATATCAAATAATAATAAAATTTTAAAAAATTAATACACTTTGTGTTCTATATTTGTGGACAACTAAACTTAAGAAGCCATTTTCTTACCTTAATATGTTTAACAGTGAATACGACAGGATCAGCCAAATAAACCTTATTACTGAATTCTTTGTTTATTGCTGCTGTAATGACGGGCGAATTGACAATAACCGAATGATTGGTGGACATAGCTTCTGTTCCCAACTTCATGCTGGCATTCTCCGTGGACAAATAAGGACCCAAGTTGTTATATAAAACAAAGGCCACTCTGATCTCTCCTAAAATAAATGCAAATGTGAATTATAAATTGAGGAGAAACTCTGATTACTTTCTGTATGTTCTACTTAAATTAGTTATAATTAGATTGTAATCAAATCTGTATAATATATACTCACAACAACTTAAGAATTCATTTTAACCAAAGTGCCAAGTCATTCATTGGGAGAGGAAAATCAAAACATGCTGAAAGAACTGCCTATAAGTATTAAAAGAAATGAACCTCAATACCTATCTCACTACACACTCAAAGCTTAATTCAAGATGGATCACATACATACACATAAAAAGTAGAACATAAAACTTTCAGAACAAAATATAGAATATCTTTGTAATCTTGGGGAATGCAGACATGACTTGGTTAGGAACCCAAAAACACTAATCATAAGGGGAAAATGGTAAATTGATTTTTGTCAAAATTGAAATTTTATGTCTATCAAAATATAGCATTAAGAAAATGAATAGGCAAGCCACAGACAAGAAAAAAGAGTATGACTCATGAATACATAAAGCATGTCTGTATCAACAGCAAAAGAATAAATGCCACACTAAAATGGCAAAATATAAACAGAAACTTTAGAAAAAATAATATATGATAGGCTAAGCAACATGAAAAATTATCAACATCATTATTAATGAGGAAAGTAACTAAAACCACATCAAGATACCCTTTCATACCTACTAGCATCTCTAAAATGAAAAAAGACTGCCCACACTAATGTGGATAAGGATGGGGAACAATTGGAACTCTTGTGTACTGCACACGGCTGGAAGAAGTTTAAAGTCATTCAACTATTTACGGATAAGGATGGGGAACAACTGGAACTCTTGTGTACTGCACACGGCTGGAGGCTGGAAGAAGTTTAAAGTCATTCAACTATTTAGACAAACATTTGGCAGGATGTTTTATAAATACATATCTACCCTTCCTAGGTAAGTGAAAACATAAATTCATAAAACAAACAAACAAACATGTATAAGAATGTTGATAGCATCTTTATTCATAAAAGCACCAAACTGGAAACAACTAAAAACCTATCAAAATGAGAATAAATTATAGTATATTAACACAATGGAATATACTATGCATCAATAAAGGACAAACTACTGACACATGGAGCATCATGACTGAATCCCAAAAATACTGAGTGAGAGAATGCCGACAGGAAAGAGTCCACGGTGTGTGACTCAGTTATAGAAAAGCTCGGAACAGGCAAAAGTTGTCTATACAAATAGTAATGAAAAGAAAGTAGTTTCATCAGGTGGGGCAGAGGGTGAGCAGAACGGAAAGAGGCACCAGGGAATTTTCTGGGTAATAGAAGAGAATCGTATCTTATATTTCAGAGGATAAGTACAACTGTCAAATTCATCTAGCTATACACTTAAGGTTATGTGAATTATATTACATGTAAGTTATATCTCAATTGCAATAAAACACAAATATAAAGATTCAAAATTTTTATCTGTTTTAAAACTCAATTATGTTCTATTAAGGTGACTGTTTCCATTCGTCCTTCCACCTTATGTTTTCCCTATGACAATCCTCTGTAAAAGTAACCATCTTTTATTTTTTTTTCCATATTTCCTTTCTTAAAAGAAGTCTTCTATTATGAACTCATATTGGTCCAACAAGAGTCAGATATTGCCTTGACTACTAATGTTTTTAAGAAAAGGAAATATTGTAATTTATGACATCTTGGCTGAATCTTGAGAGCACTATGCTAAGTGAAATAAGTCAAACAGAGAAGGAATACTGTATGACCTTACTTACATGCAAAGTCTTAGGAAAAAAACAACCCATAGAACTGAAAGGTGGTTCCCAGAGGTGGGTGGTGGGGAAGAGAATAGAAGGGTGGGTAAAGGGGAGCAAAAGGTACAGTACGTGACTGTGGTTAATAACACTGTCTTGCCTATTCTGGAAGTTGCTAAGAGTAAATTTTGAAAGTTCTCAAAAAAAAACCAAAAACAACCAAACAAATTGTAACTGTGTGTTGATAGATGTTAATAAGATTTACTGTACTGTTCATTTTGCAATATATACAAATATCAAATCATTATGTTGTACACCTGAAACTAGTATAGTGTTATATGCCAATTATATCTCAATAAAAATAAAGAATTGAGACTAGACTGTCTGGATCACAGAGTGCATGCTGAAGACAGGTGTGAAGTGGTGCACATGAGGCAGGAAGGAAGTGGACCAGGTAATAACATGCGATAGCATTGGTTAAGTCATTTGATGTCATTCTAAATACAACTGGCAAGATTTATGTTGGGGGAAGAACCTCTGTCAACAGAATTTATGTTTGGGAGCAAGAGTAAAGGAGGGAAACCAGTTAGGAAGCTAATACAGGAATCTGATTTTGTTTTATATGAGATCTTATTGCTGCCTCAAATTTCACATTGTCAAATTAGCAACGTAATAAAGATTTATAACTTCAGTCTTATAAGATTTCCAACACTTACAAAAAAATTTTGTTCGGCTAACAACAAACATAATTTGTTTTTCTTGAAATTATTTAATATGCTATTTAAAAAACAAAACAAAAATCTATTCACCCTTCAATCTGAAACCTTAGCTTTGAGTTAATCACTACGACTTGAAGTTATCTTACGATCACTAACAGGTTAAAGCAGCGGTTCTCAACCTGTGGGTCACAACCCCTTTGGGGGTCGAACGATCCTTTCACAGCGGTCCCCTACGACCATCGGAAAACACATATATAATTACATATTGTTTTTGTGATTAATCACTATGCTTTAATTATGTTCAATTTGTAACAATGAAAATACATCCTGCATATCAGATATTTACATTACGATTTATAACAATAGCAAAATTACAGTTATAAAGTAGCAACGAAAATAATTTTATGGTTGGGGGTCACCACAACATGTGAGGAACAGTATTAAAGTGTCGCGGCATTAGGAAGGTTGAGAGCCACTGGGTTAAAGGTTCTCACTTCCTTGGACAAAAATAAATTTTTTACATTAATATTAGGGAGGCTTGATATATACTTTCTTTATGAGATTACTTATTTAATTTTAATCAAATTAAAATTATTCAGTGAACTTATCCCTGTTCACTACACTGACCTCTTTTACCAGTTCTATTCCCCAAAAGCACCTCCTCACAGGAAATTTTTGTGAAAGAAAAAAACATAGACACACCCTCAAAATAAGTGACTAAGGAAAAAACATGTAATTTTAAAATTACAAGTAAAACTTTTATTACAAGTTTTAGAAAGCCAATCTGACAAGTTAGTAAGTTAGTCCTTTCAAGGAAAAAAAAATTATCTGGATTTGTTGTTCATTAATTTCCCTCATATTCAACTTTCTGACATTTTACTGATACTGAAAAGTAACAAAACACTTTCCAAATCTGAGAATTTTGTAGAACAAATATAATTTCTCTATTGTTGGTGCAGGCGACAGAAAGAGGAGAAGGAGCAGGAGAATGAGTACAGTGGATGAGAGGAGACAGACAGCAGATGAGAAGGAGATCAGGTTTTGAACAGCACATTTAAAATTCCAAGATAAGAAACAATGCATCGATAAGTTTAATTCTATCAAGCTTAACAAACAGACTCTAACCTACCATTTCGTCCATTTTGCTTTAAAGTATTTGCAGAAAGCTGGATGGTGCTTCCATGACCCATGGATTCTGGAAATTTTAAGTCTTCCAAGTTTCCTTCTGTGCTCAGCCTTGCAACTTCCAACTCTGTCAATGGCAAAGAGATATCAGCGCTTACTGAGAAATACTGCAAAGCTAAGGTGTTTTTCTAGATCACTGAAATAGTTCTGAAGTCAAAACACTGGAATTAATGTTCTATTTGTCTTGCTTTATAGTAGTTCAACCTTTTATTTAGAAAGTATGATTTTATAATCATATGGTTTCTTCAAAATAAAGCAAATAAACAATGAATGTCAGGTAAATAAGAATTCAGATGTATCAGTTATAAAGTAAAAAAAGAATTAAAATTCCAGCCCAAATCCTTATACTTTGTCATTGACTTAAAGTTTATTTTTAAAATATTATTTTATGAATTAGATATAAATACCTTTATAATCTAGAGCTGCAGTATTATATCAATATTGATCTATATTTAAATCTAATAAGTTTGAAACAGCTTTATCAATTCTTCTGAAATAAAACTATCAGCTACATCCCTATACACAATAAAAATAGATTTATACTCCTATGAGCCAATAATGCAGTTATCAGAAATTGTTTTAACCTCTAACTTAATGATTTCTTTACAGTATGTAATTCAGAGATACTCCTATTATGACTGGAGTAACCCATAAGCCCTGTCTTAGGAGGACAAATTTTTAAATAGTATTATATATATCCATATAGATACATATACAGTGGGGCCTTGACTTACGAGTTTAATTCGTTCTGAGACTGAGCTCATTAAGGAGCTCATTAACTCAAATTACTCTATCAACTCAATGCAAAAAATCAGCCAAGAGGCAGCTGGTATCTCAAAAAACTCATTAGTCGGGACACTTGTAAGTCAAGGCCCCACTGTATATGTGTGTGTGTGTGTGTGTGTGTGTGTGTGTATGTACACACACACAAACAAATATACATTAAAAAAAATTAAATGAACCTCACTGTAATGATCCGAGGCTAATATACCCAATACTGGAATGTCCAAAGGAGGAAAACACACATGATTATGAGGGCCCTTTCAGCCAATGACGGATGATATCCTTTTAATGACAGAAGAAGAACAGAGTACTATTCATAATATCTAGGCCACCACCGATACTTTTTTCTTTTCCCTCTTCTGCTGTCCAAGGGTCTCTGGCCCTTCTGTACAACAAAGGCCACTTACGAATATTGTCTGTGTTCTCCCTGACGATGTCAGTCTTCAAAAGGTTATCAGCCAGCACAAAAGCACTTTCCTCCACGGTGTCAAGCAACATGGTGGCTGCACGGAGCTGATCACTTGTCGTCAGGTCTCTCCACGCGTTCAAGGCTTGTGGCTGAAGGAGGTTGTTAACTGTCTCGACCATTGCCTACAAGAGGATGAACACAATGACAGAGGTCTCCAGTGAACCCGCAGAGCTGTCAGAAATCCAGGCGTACATGTTGCCCGGCAAGCAAGGATCAGAGGTGTGCGCGAGTTCAGTACTGTCCCAGCCTCCCCTGTGACATGCCGCAGCAGAAGTGTTCATTATTTTGTTCTGTAAAATCCCGAGCTGACTTTGCAAGGCAAGAGGAAAACCTGCTTTTGCTTTGAAAGACAACAGGTACAGCCATGCTGATTTCTTAGAATCAACAGCAAGGCTTCAAGAAGACTTTAAATTATTTGGCTGGTGAACTGTTGGCAAGTAATTTAAACCAACACCTGTATCACACCTGCCACAGAAAACAATTTTTTTCCTATACATCACCATACAGCTATGCTGAACACGATAGAAATTAAGAGGATGCCTATAGATAGGCCAATAAAAGAATGTGTCGCCTATAGGTCGAGGCCTCACTGAGCAAATGAATGTTTTTCTTCGTCAGCTGGTAAAATGTCAGAATGGGGAAAATATCAAAGTATACATGCTCCCAGGGGCTTTGGCTCTGTTATGTGTGGAGAGAAACCTTCACACTGTTTACTGTTGGGCAGGGGAATAAACAGTGGGAACTTGCTCTGTAGGGCCCTCAGGTGTTTTTCCTTAAAAAAAAGCAGCGGTAGGTACACTCACACATAGAGATAAAGCACCACAATTCACATGGCTTTATCCAAAAGAATCACCTCTGTAGTTATAACTTGTATATTTCCTGTGGTTAGCTTTATGCTCTAGGTTACAAAGAAAAAACAGTCCTCCCAGTAAGATCTGCTTAAGGTTTCATTCAAACATAGAGGATTGCAAAATAGAAAAATACAACATCTGAAGTTTGAAAGTGATCCTCCCTGAACCCTTTGATTATGAAATACCCATCTTTTCCAGAAATAAAAGTTGAATAAACAGCCAACACAAGCACTTGCTAGGCAGCACACAGGAGCTTTAAAACAGGCCTCCCATTATTGACAAGTTCGTAGCTGGGCTGGGGGAGCAGACACTGCACACACTGCCTTGTGTTCTGCTGGCTGGGGCTTTCATAGTAACCAAGGAACAACTGTTAAACATTCAGCTTCATAATGAAACACCTTGGCTGCCAATTAACACCAGCTTCAAAAACTCATTTGCCTTTTGATAAAAGTTGCTTTTCTTGATACTCTTCCCAGCTATTCCAAGTTCTGGCCAAAAATCTATTTCACTAGACTTTTATGTAATAGTCCTACGTGAGTACTATGCATCATTAAAAACATTTTTTTTCTCATGAGTCTAAGGAAGGGGAATTTTCACCTAGTGTGCTTAGCTCTGTCATTTGTTCTGAGTTTAAAACACGACCTGGAAGCCAGACAAAAGCATCTCCAGATCACAACAAAATGACCTGCTTTCCAGGAAGTTCTCTAACGCCAACGCCAACAGGATATGCCAGATAGGTGGTGCCAGATAGAACAGAAACAAACAAAAAGAAGTTCAGTGTTTTCTAAAGCCAAATAGAGAACACCATTCTGTAGTGCAAGGAAGTATTCTCTCTGGGATTGGATGATCCTCTGAATTAATCAGAAATGCTCTGAAAATCCCACGTGCCACAGGGGTTACGCCTGTTCTTTCAGGAGCAGCCATTTTAACATTAGTCAATAATCCTACACTGATTCATTTTAACCTCACTCTAGGGAATATTTCTCTGAAGATAATAATATTTCTATTCTGGTCTTTATTACTTTTCATTTTTTAAATTAAAAAACTAAAGAAAAGGAAACAACTCTGATCAACTCGGAGAATGGGAGGGTATAGCAACATACGTATTAAATAGTTTGTAATGTGTGTTCAAAAGGCTTGAACAAACTAACCTGTTTTCTGCTAGTGATACCCCTGAAGTAAGTAAATCTTAATGATAACATTATAATTAACACAACTTGTTTAAGCTTTCCAACGATTGCTGACATGTTTCGGTTACCAATTTAATGAAGGCCAATTAAATAGTCACAACTCACCAATGGTAAAAGGATATCTATACTTTGTTTTCCTATATATTTATAAATTTTTACCCACAAATGATGATCTCTGATCAAAAAACATTTTGTCAAACTAGTCATTTACATAGCTTTTATAAGGTGAACACCATCTCTTTAAAAACAGGTTAATTTTAATTTTATTTGGTTACGAAGAAATGAGTCTAACTCAGTAGTTCTCAACCTTCTGGCCCTTTAAATACAGTTCCTCATGTTGTGGCCCAACCATAAAATTATTTTCATTGCTACTTCATAACTGTAATGTTGCTACTGTTATGAATCATAATGTAAATATCTGTTATGCAGGATGGTGTTAGGCAACCCCTGTGAAAGGGTCGTTTGACCGCCAAAGGGGTCGGGACCCACAGGTTGAGAACCGCTGGTGTAACTATATGTAGAACCAAGTTGAATGGGAAATGTTCAAGAAATTTAAAGTGAGGTACTGGGACATCATTTTAATGTTTAACAACTCTCACTGATTTCTCTTTGCTGTTATAAATATTTTTCTGACCTAAAATTTACATTCTAAATTTGGAAGAAAATAAGATCAGTCCAGAATTTATCTTAAATAAATGTATATTCTCAATGCGTTGTATGAAGGAAAAAGTCACCTAATGGTTTGGACACTTACAGATTGAAATTACCTAAAATTTTGAGAAATAAATTTAATTAACAATGTCCTTGACGGAAACTAAATACTAACTCACTTTATTATCTCTTTAAATATTTTTTTTTTACTTATTGCTTTTAGAGACAAACAGAGGAAGGAGCAACCAGCAGTGTATGAGAGTTCTAATTTCACCATATCCTCATCCCCCAGGTATTATTATCTATCTTCTTTTGTTGCTTGTACTTTTTGTGTCATGACCAAGAGACCATTGCCTAATCTTAGATGATTCCTGTATGTGCCCTTATGGGGAATCAAACCCGCAACCTTGACATACTAGGACGATGCTCTAAACAACTGAATTACTGGGCCAGGGCTCATTATCTTTTAAAAATTACCAGCAAGTAAATAGGAAATGGATGCTGGAAATTTGCATTCTACTTCTGCCACCAAAGTCAGTGTGCCTTCAGACAAATTTATGTTTTTTAACAAATCAACGAAGTGTCAACTACACAAGAAAATTAGTTTAATTATGTTTCAATATGAGGCTAGACAGGGACATCCACTATTAGGTTATACTATTCTCATGATATGGTTTATTGACCAGACTCTAAAGTGACTTTTGACTATTTCTAAAAATCAAATATAAATTAGAAAGTGTCAAAAATCACTTCAATTCAAACCAAAATCATGGACATACCATATTCTTCTGGGCATATTTTTGCTTTACACAACATTATTGGACCTCTTATAATTATTCAGATCTTAAGCAAATCATTTGACTAGTTTTACTCATAGAATTGTATGCTTGTTAACTCATTGTAAACTATATAACTACACTGTACTGTACATATTTCAAAAGGGGGAGGACTTAGTTGTTATAACTACTGTGAAACATTTGGGGAGAAAACTAGCTATATATCTTCCCCAAAACATCTGTTGTCATTATTTAAAGAGCATGTGCTTGTGAAATAGGCTGGGAGGCCTTTGCAAAAATACATACAAGGATCTATGGTGAGAAACGTCAATGTTACTTCCTACACAGGAGAGCAGTACATCTCACACGAGGCACGCAGGATCACCTGGGGACTCACCTATCCCTGGCCCTTCACTTGAAAACCAACAAACTTAAGATTCAAATCAAATGAATGCCTTGTGAAAAGATACATAACTTTACCATTGTTGAATTTTTCTAAAGACGAGCTTTTTAATTATAAGCTCATCCACGTTTTAGCTCAAGTTACCAACTGCTCAATAAGGCCTTCCATTATCGGTATATCTAAAAAGAATCCCCCCACTATTAAATCTATCACTTGGTTTGTTTTCTCTGTACCATGTATTATTACCTGAAGTATCATATATTTATTTTTTTAAATATAGTTTATTGATTTTTTACAGAGAGGAGGGGAGAGGGATAGAGAGTTAGAAACATCGATGAGAGAGAAACATCGATCAGCTGCCTCCTGCACACTCCCTACTGAGGATGGGCCTGCAACCAAGTTACATGCCCTTGACCGAAATCGAACCTGGGACACTTGAGTCCGCAGATCGATGCTCTATCCACTGAGCCAAACCGGTTAGGGCAAGTGCCATATATTTATTTATCAAATGACTATTTTAGATCTGTCCTTCAAGAAAAGTCTGGCTTTTGACTACCAGTGGTCAGCAAACTCATTAGTCAACAGGGCCAAATATCAACAGTACAACGACAGAAATTTCTTTTGAGAGCCAAATTTTTTAAACTTAAACTATATAGGTAGGTACATTGTTATTAACTTAATTAGGGTGCTCCTAAGGCTTAGGAAGAGCCACACTCCACGGGCCAAAGAGCTGCATGTGGCTCACGAGCCACAGTTTGACAACCACGGGACTGGACCGTGATGTTCACAGGGAAGAGAACTTGTTCATTGTGTTTTCCCCGGGGAAATTTTAGTGCCTGGAGATATTTTGGATATTCAATAAATGCCCACTAAACAGATAACCTACATTTCCTATCAAATCATTAATGGCCTTATATACAATAGGAAAATTGAAAGCATTCTCTTCTAGATCTGGAACTTTTTGCCAGGTCTCCTAAGAAGTCTTCTGAAAGACTAAAGTGCTCAGATACACTGCCATAGTATGGGAAGATAGCAAGCTAATTAGAGGGAATTAAGGAGACAACCAGAGTTCAAGGAGAAAAGCAGAACCACACATTACCATCTGCATAACAATATATTCCAAAATGTTAAGTGTATCAAAGCTCACTTTCAATATAATTCAATGAGGTTTTATTAAATATGTAAGATAGGTATGCTATGCAAAGAACTAGGGAATTCACCCTTTGATGAAAAGAGATGGAAAACATATAGTGTACTCTCAGTTTGCCTAAGGGCCACAGGTCAGCACAAAATAGAGCTATAAACTTACTGCAAATGGAACAAAAGAGAAATTCTTGCTGAAGAGGATGAAGAAAAGATCCCAGAGGTGTTCGATTTTGAGTTAGTTAGACCCTAAGAGATGAATAAACTTGCCTTGATTATGATGAGGAAATTTGAGTCTAAAGGACATAAAAAGCAAGTTGATGATTTTAAAAAAAGGATAGAACCTGAGTAGGGTTTCGGATAAGGAAAATGTATTAAAATATTGATTTTCTTGGCAAAGCATTTTTAAAAAAAAGAACTTCAGTATGATAGAATTTGGGGCGTTACTATAGAAAATGCACTGTCATTAAAAATTTTTATGCAAAGTAGTTATATGTTTACAGCTCTTTTAAAGCAAAATTTCCTCTGAAAACATCAAAGAATGATTGGAGAGCTGATTTATGAAGCCAAGAAAATAACAAATTGGAAATAAATTCTATATAAGTTCATTTTTTTGACATTCTTATGTGTTAAAACAAAACAAAATTTTATAAATATGCAAAGTATTATTAGGCAGCCTATTAGAAAGTAAAGAGCAATGATTTCGTATGAGGAGATAAATTTAAATAATACATTGCTGACATCCTTTTGAACACTGCCTAGAAATTTTATTTTACTCTTTATGTCCACATCTTTGTTTTTTGATGTATTCTCCAGAACGCAATAGTTCTTTAATAATATATACGGAAATCCTTTTGCTGAACACTGTTTTGAGTTTTACTATATATTTTCTATACAGTGCTATTAAATATTTTTCTTCATGATAAAATCTCAGCATATGTAGAAAAAGAAAAATAAGTTTTCAGGTGCCTGCTCTCATCTCCTATTTTCTGACTATATTTATATATAGTTTATATTTAGTTATAATTTGAAAAAGTAAAAACAACTTTTCTTTTATTCTTCATTTTTTTTTAATTCTTGATATGAAGTTTATCTGCTGAGGATAAAATAAAATAGAGTACACGTTTAAAATCATTACTGAATAGGCACAGTGTACTTATGTTTAGATATTGATTCAAATAAAAATTTTAAAGGTCAAGTGTTGGAAGAGTCTTTAAAACAGTTTTGAACTTGCAGGTTTTTTATTAGAAGTCAAGTTGAGTGACTGATATTTACACATTTGATCAATAAACCTAAGGTTCCTTTTATAATCATTGTCATTTAACATTATTAAGCATCTAAAAACTACTAATCTCTGAGCTCCCTTTTATATTACAGAGAAGTATTGGCATTTTCAAGTCTTAATTAAAATTAGATACAACTGACCTTAACATGATAAGAAGAACCTTTAACAGTGGAACAAGATAAAACTAAAATTTCACAGAAAACACTCTGTCTCTTCAAGAGACCTCTTGTTTAAAAATGTATTATTTTCAGCAAGCTGTAATTGATTTATTTTATAAATCTCATGTAGATTTAAATTGAGTGAATGCTGCCAAATAAATCTATATTGTGTTACAGGAATTAAATGGAACTATAAACTTGATTCAAACCTCTTGCTAACTCAACATTCATTCAACAAATGTTAACAAAGTGTTTTCAATTGGAATGCTGAAAGATAGACAGATACATTCTTTCTCCCTCAAAATGATGACAATATAGAGAGGCCAGACAATTACACAAATAATTAAGATACAGCATGCCAGGCATTATAATAGTGGAAACACAGGGTTCAAGCTCTGTCTTGGAAAGCTCATGAAGTATAATTCCAAACTTAAATTCCACATTACCTAGACAAGCAAGGGGTGGATCATGTGCTTATAGGTACAGCGGTGAGAGACAATAGGCACCTCAGAGGAATTGAAAACAATTCCTTATGGAAGAGCAAAGAGTGCAAAGGGTTCAATGGCTAGATTTTGAGTGAAAGCTCATTTTCAGAGGCTTTCAAGCCATGTTAAGTAAGATACTTGCAATTCTTAAAGGTAACAAGCCACTGAAAATTAAAAGTAGGGAAGTGATATGTTATAATGGCTAATTTTTATTGAGTGTGTTCCAGACTCTCATCTGAATGTTTTCTATGCATCAATTCCTTTAATTTTGACAATAACTCAGTGAGGTAGATATGATTATTATCCTCATCTTGCAGTGAGAAAATTGAGACACAGAGAAGTAATTTGCTAAAGGGTAATTAGCTAACATAAGGCAGAGCCAGGGTTAAAACCCATGCATTCTGGCTCTGCAGATGGAGGGATTTGATATTCCAAAGATATTTAAAATGATTTGTTGATTAATTAAAGTCAGTTGGAGAGAGCAATAAAAAAGTATGGTGCACAGAATTTGGAAATAGGCAATAAGGTGACACTTAAAATGGGAATAAAGGAAGAGGAGCACATTTCCATTCATTAAAAGGTAGACAGTATAAGTGCATGTGGGGGCAGAGGGTGCTGAACATGATGAAGTCGGAGTGCCTATTTTGAATGCAAAGGACTTGCAGGGTGCTGATTACAAAGGCCTAGATAAGCTTTGTCAGGGAGGAAAAAACCTGACCTTTTCCTTGTTATGTTCTGTGACTGGGCCTAAGAATTAAGCTGACATATGATACATTAACAGGAGAAAAGCACAAACATTTTATTTAACATTTTTATGTACACACAGGAACCTTCACAGGAAAAATGAAGACCTGAAGAATCGGGTTGGACTGATAGCTTATATACTTTTTAAAACAAAGAGTGACAGATTGTGAAGTGGCAAGATAAATAAAAAAGGTTTAAGCTTCTAGCAGCAGTAAATTGTGGGAAAGTGACTAGAAAATACATAGGGGAATCAAATGGAAGATAAGAGTTATTTTAGTATGTTTGTTTTCAAAGATCCATTTTGGCTTTGACTGCCTGTCTCTGGCGATAAGAATGTTCTTTTCTTGCTGATACGTGGGAAATTTTATGATCTGCTTTTAGACAGAAAGAGGGAGAATATCTACTGTTTCTCAATGGACTTCATCTCAAAATAATCAATGTGCCAAAGTAGCATATTTGGGGGTAATGTTCTTAACCCCTTCTGCCTTCAGGTTACTCGAGCATCTGACATTGAGCTTTCGGCATCATAAATTTATGTAAGCTTCTTAAAGCCATTGATATGTCTGACATTTTTCCAGATAAACTGAGTACAGGGAGAAGAACTGATGACCCAGAAATGCTAACAATAGGAGAGAAAATGCAGAAAGAATGGTTGACAACTGAGATGAAGAAAAAGTAGCTAGAACAACAGCATAGTATTACAGAAGTCACAGGAAAAGGGTTTCCATCAGTTTCCAAATGAATTCAAACATAAAAGCATCCCAAAAGCCCTTCTTCTTTAAATAATAATAACACCAGATTTTTTTCTGGGTAACTGGTAGAATGATTGTAAAATAAAGAGAAAAACCACAGAAAAGTTTCTTTTGAAGGACAATCATTTCAGTGTTGTGTATCTTTACTATGAAGTAGGACATTTTTTCATTTAGTATGTCTTTTTGGTGTTTTTATTTTTATTTTTTTGAATATGTGCCAACATTGTTTTAAACACTTAGGATACAATTTAAACAAAGCTGAGAAAAATAAATCCTAAAACTAAACATTCTGGCAAGGAAATTAAAAAATAGACAGGTGATAGCTAGCTAGCTAGATAGATAGCTAGATGATAAATAGAGAGATAGATAATAGATAGATAGATAAAGAGATGATAGATAGAAGCTAAGTACCATGTAAAATACAATTTAAGAAGGCGTGTTAGAGAGATCTAGAGTCAGGGGAAGGGTTGGGGAGAAGGTGGCTCATGATTTCACGTAAGATAATCCAGGTGAGCCTCAATAAAAAGATAACAGTTCAGAAGAGACAAAGTTGTTGATGGAGTTAGCCATGCAGATATGCGGAGCAGCTATTCCAATCAGATTGAACAACTGAATAAAAGTGGCCAAGTGAGCACATGCTCTGCATGCTCCAAATCCAAAGGGGGCCGCCTTTGGCTCAAACAAAAGTAGACGAGGGTGGGATGACCCACATTAACGGGGTAGGTGAAGACTGCATGTGAAACTACTTTGCGGGTGGAGATTAGAAATTCAGTTACGGCCATGGCATGTTTGGGGTGCCTATTAGACAATAAAACAATGACGTTGAGAAGTTAGCTTGAAAATTAATTTAGGAGTTCAGGAGAGTGGTCTGTTCTAGAGACAAAATGTGTGGGTCACAGGCAAACAGGTGGTGAGATCGCCAAGGGAGTGACTGTACAAAGAGAAAACAAGAGGGTTAACCACTGAGGGCATTCCAACCTTAAGGGTTTGGGGGCAGAGAAGGAACCAGCAGAGGAGGCTGGAAAAAAGCATCAAAATAGAAGGAAAATCAAGAGAATGAGTTGTATCAAGGAAGAGGGGGTAGACAACTGTCAGATGCTTCTGACTGGTCAATCAAATGGATTGACAACCAACCCCTGCGTTTAGCAGCATGAGGTCATTAATGACCTCAACAAGTGCAGTTGCAGTAAAGTGGTGGGGGCAAAATACTGGTGAGGTGAATTGAAGGGAAAATGGGAGAGGGATTGGCAATAGTGAGTGCAGACGTGTTTTGAGGATTTCTACTGCAATGGACATGCCAGTAGGCAATGAGAATGCAAGCCTGCTAAATGATAAATGTTTAGAAGTCACTTTGTATCGCTAAGTACAATTTAAAAGGCCTTGAGGATATAGAAATAAAAGTAGCACTGTTCCTTCCCAAGGAGCTCAGAGATAGAAAAGTGAAGAGATATTAAAATAGTTTGATAATTGCTGTAATAAGAGGAAAACTGAGGGTGTTGTAAGTTCACATAAGAGGGCATTTATCCGGACTAACTGGGACTAAGAGTGCTTCCTTAGAGTAACTGACATATAAAGTAGGTGATGACAGATTAAGTCAAAATTACTGAGATTAAAGGATCAGAAAGGAGAAAAAAAATCTAGAAGTAATTTAAGCAAAATATATTACTTAATCTGAACTGCCAGTACTTAGGTGGTTTGGGAGTATAGAATCCAAGGATGTGGGAGGCAATGGTTAAAAGTGTGGGAAATCAACAAAAAAGAGTCAAACTCTCAAACACAATAGTCCAAAAAAGGAAATGTTTTCTTAAGGGAAAAAGAGTAATGGAGAGTCTTTGAGTGGGGTTACGTCATGATCAAACTTGCATTTTTAAAACATTATTCAGCAGTAGGGAGAATTGGTTAACAGGAGAATTTGTAAATATGTAAAGAAGCTGGTTAATGTTTTTTTGAGCATCACCTACATGAAGGTGATAGCTGACACTGTAGGAACGGATATCAGAGGAAAACTAAGCTTGCAACCAAAATAATCTTGCAAGAATATGTCATTTCCCTAGTTAAAAGTTCTTTAATGGCATTCAGAATCTTGACTCCTTTCCATAGTTTTCCTATCTTTGTATCCCCCTTCAACCGATTGCTTCAGGACACTGGCTTTCTTTTTATTTTCGGAACTCTCCAACCACTCCTCCTCAGCTGACCGCCTATGGTCTGGGCGACCTCTGATCCCGGAATGCTTTTCTGCAGATAGGCACATGGCTGATCCCGTAATGCCCAGACTCAGCTTAGCACATCTTCCCTGATAAACACAATCTAAAGTAACCAACTAGTCGCTTGAACTCACATGACTCTATTTTCATTTCTGCCATTATTTTATTTTATTAGTTTGATTGATTTACTGCCTATTTCCAGTTTGCTGAACTAGGATGTGAGTTCTGCAAGAGTAGAACGCCTTTCTGTCTTCACCCCTGAATTGGTGCACCTTGGACAGTGCATGAAGTATGTCAGTGAATCAAAGAACATTTCTATGTTCTTCTTAAAGTATAGAGGTTAATTATTTTTTTAACGGAAAGAATATTTTCCTGACATTAAAAAGGATAAGCTTGTAGGGAAGTTAGAAAAACTATCACACCTAGAGGAGCCCAAGGAGACATGACTATTGTAATATTATGTATGTATGTAATGCAATGTGATATCTTGGTTAGGATCCTAAAACAGAAAAAGGACTTGGGTAAAAACAAGGAAACCCGAATTAAACTATGCACTTTTAGCTAATAATAATATATCAATATTGATTAATTGCAATAAATGCACTCCATAATATTAATTATAATAAAATAAATTGTAATAAATGTAAATATGAATGTAAGAGATTAATAATTGAGAGAATTGTATGCATAGGGGAAATATATGAGAATTTTCTCTACTTTTCAGTCAATTTTTCTGTAACTCTAACACTGTTCCAAACATATTCTTTAGTAAAAAAATAAAAAGTAAATGCTTATAAAGAGTTAAAAAATACAGAAATATATAAATTTAAACCTGAAAATCTATATATGGAACAATAACTCCCACCTCACCCAAAAAGAATCACTTTGACAGTATGTTGTATTCCCTCCAGACTGGTAAATATTTACACATACACACAAACAAATGCCATCACTATAATCATGCTGTTCACTGTTGATTTTTGCTTGCTTATTTGTTTTTACTTCATAATATATCACACCTATCTTTCTAAGTCAATACAAGATCTACCTCATTCTCCCTGTGGCTCAAGAGTATTCTATTTTTTGGTGCAGCAGTTTACTCAATGGGTTTCCTACTGATGTTTTGTTGATATAAACCATGATACAGTCTACCTTGTGATCAGCTCTACATGTTGGTTCTTTTCAGTAGTGCAATGATACCTTATTTGCCACTAGCTATTCCCAAAGTTTTGTGTGTGTTTTTCTAGGCAAGAAGAACAACACTACCTTGCTATTGTATGGGAAAACTTATAAAGAAACATTACAAAAACATGGGATTGACTTAAAAAGTTTTCCCTGGTAGGATATTTAAGAGGCTGATAATGATTGCTTTGAAGGAGGAAGCTGAATGACCAGGGAAGAAGTACAATGTAAACTTGCACTATGGCCGAAACCGGTTTGGCTCAGTGGATAGAGCGTCAGCCTGCGGACTGAAAGGTCCCAGGTTCGATTCCGGTCAAGGGCATGTACCTGGGTTGCGGGCACATGCCCAGAAGGAGATGTGCAGGAGGCAGCTGATCGATGTTTCTCATCGATGTTTCTAACTCTCTATCTCTCTCTCCTTTCCTCTCTGTACAAAATCAATAAAATATATTTAAAAAAAAAATAAAGTTGCACTATGGATCTCCAAGGGAACGCCACACCGACAGCACAATGTCAGTGACATGCCCCAGAGTTAGTAATGCTGTTTCCCTACTTTCTGGATTTTAAACTGTGTAAAAATGCTTTCTGAGAATGATTTGAAATATATATATTTAATTCTTTATGCAAAATGATTGCCCTCAGACTATAACTAACTGAATAATTACAAACAATAGTAATCTGTACATAGGGTCCAAATGTAACCCTATGGCATAAATCTATCCATGGTATGTTAGTACATCAACCTGGATGAAGATATCTATCTGTATCATTAAATAAGAAAAAAGTATTTCCGGTTGCATGTACGAATGCTAGTTGTCCCATTCTCTTACCATACACACAGAATCACTGGACACAATGCCCAGCTGCAAAGCTATAATTATTAATGTAGGGTTTAGCTGTGCAGAATGATAGTCCATGGGATATAGTCAGAAGTAGTTGGGTAAGACTTCTGTGAAGTTCTAAAAGAGATGAATCTTTGGTTACTTGTCATTCTCCTTCTTCCTGCTCAGAGATTAGCATGAAGTGATGATTGTAACCTAAGTAGCTATCTTGTCACTGAGGATAGAAGACCCATGTGCTAAAGATAATAGAGCAGAAAACATATAAAACTTTTTTTTAAATGTGTTTTCATGCTAATCCTGAACTGTCATGTCTGCATTTTTTTAAAATACTAGAGGCCCAGTGCAGGAAATTCATGCAGTCCGGTGAGGGGCAGGGGGGTGTCCTTCAACCTGGCTTGCACCCTCTCACAGTCCAGGCTGTTCAGTTGATTTGCATATTAGCCTTTTATTATATAAGATATTTTCATTGATTTCAGAAAGGAAGAAAGAGGGAGAGAGAGAAAGAAACATCAAAAATGAGAGAGACTCATTGGTTGGCTGCCTCCTGCATGCCCCGCACTGGGGACCGATCCTGTGCAACCCAGGCATGTGCTCTTGAGTGGAATCGAACCCGGGACCCTTCACTCCACAGGCTGACACTCTATCCATTGAGCCAAAACAGCTAGGGCTGCATTTCTTTTTTATGTGTGAGGATAAAGCCCTGGTTTGTTCAAATGCCCACAGTTATGTTTTGTTACTACCAGCTGTACAAAATTCATACATTTGGTAAGGGAAAATAGCAAAATTATAACTCTGTTGGGAGCGGTACTAAAATATCATTTGTTGGGTTCCAAGCCATCAGGCAACTACTTTGCTGCAAATTACCCCTTAAAATTTCCATTTCTTTTCTGACCTGTATCAGAAAAGTTAATGATACTTCCAGGAAGAAAGATCTTAAATCTGTAATACTATTTTTAATATCTTTTTTTTTTTGTATTCTGGTTAGCTATGTGATCACAAAGCTGTTAAAGTAATAGCAAAATAAATTGATGTATATTCTCTTGTTTGCATAGAAATAATATCTATTTATATTCTATGTATTTAAAACTTTTCTGAAGGTAAACTCATGTTCCGAAAGTAAGGACCATTTGAATAGATTTTAAATAAAGTTTTACAATTAAGTAATGATCCAAGCCTTTGATCAGGAATTTATAAGAGAGAAGAGTATACCACCTGGTAAAAAGAAGTGAGAAAATACTTTTGTTTTAGATAAAATGTTTTATTTAAAAAACAGAAGGGCTTTCTTTTTTATTTTATCCTCATTAAATTACTTCCTGAAGCTTTTGAAAAACTATGTCTATACAAACAGAAGCCAGGATTTGTTTATTTATAGGAAATGTGCAAAACAGAAGAGACAGTCATAAATGACTTTGTAACGCAGCCATCTTTGCCTGGCCTGACACATTAACTACGGAAATTTTGAGAGATTCCCAGAATGATTTTCCTTGCACGTCAAAGCAGGATTTCCATCACCAACATCTGTCATTGTCCTCTGGATTTATCTGAATCATTCCATTTATAAACTGACCTGTCCGAACTCCTAAATAATACCTGTATAATTTACTATGCTTGCAGTACATAGGGTTTTATAGACTTTTGAGTCAACAAATGCCTGATAACAGCATTTAACGACTATAACTTAGAGAAGAAAATGATAACTTCTTGATCTAAAGAAAACTGCTTTGGATTTGTAGACAGAAGTCACTTTCTTTGATCTCAATGTCTTTTGGCAATAGGTTCAGGGCTGAAGAAACATGCAGGGTGCAGATTTATATTTTCTCTCTTTCTGACACAAATCAAGTGCAGATTTCTCAAGCTGTGAAATATATTAAGTTCACATGGTTTTAACAAAGGGTTACCAAACCTCCAGAACCTGCTGTGATTCAAACTACTTTCAGATGTCCTTTTAATTATATTAAATGAAAGTTTGGTTTGGCTTTGATGCTTATGGGCAAACATTAAAATCTCTTGAAAGAGCTGCTAAGAGCACTCCCTGTTGCTGTAGTTAATATACTACATTGTATGCACACTGCTAGCCAATTTATTCTAGCCACTTTAACAAGGATAGCCAGCCTGACAGGCCACACTGAAGAGTATCACGAGTCAAGCAAAGCACAAATCATAGAGCACTCTGAAAGTTGTTTGGCATGCACCACGGAGCTCTTTGTCACACAGCCAATTAAGTGACCAAACAAGGAACTCGAAAATACTCATTAATTTCTTCGTAGCAGTATAAACGGAGGTTAGAATACTTCCTGTCTTATACACCGAAGGCACACGAGTAAAACTGGCATAATTCAATTTGCACATTGTCAAAAGAGCAAGGAGCAACTTTGGTTCACAGTAAGTCTGGATTAAAGACATACAAAAGGGGACAGATAGGTAAAAATGTTTAGAGAGTACATACAACAATAGATATCCAGGCCTTGGAATTTTTAAATTAATCAACAGCTGACGTGACTTTTATCCTTGAAAAGCTGTATCAGCATTTCTGAGCAGATCCAGCAGCACTTGCCATCATGTCCTTCTCTGGGAAACCTGACCTTGAGTAGACTCCTGGAAGCCACCCTCTCCAGGTCTTCCTCCTTCCTTAAGGCTGCTCTTGGGTCTCTCTTGGGTTTCTCCTCTTCTCCCTGACTTCTTACTGCGACAGTGTCCTGGGGCTCAATCCTAGATTCTTTCCTCTTCTCTCCCTACACTGACTCCCTTGATGAATTCATCTAGAACGTTGGTTGTAAAGGCCACATAAGGTGAACAGTACCAAATGCTTATTTCAGGCCTGACATTTCAGCTGAACTTCAAGCTTGTATATCTAACTGCATATTTAACATCTATATTGCATGCATATCTAAGAGGAATCTCAAAGTGAACATGCCCCAAATAAAATTATGTTTGTGCCCTGCCCAATAGATAACAAATTAGAGCATCTCAATATATGGTGCTTCATCCTTCACGTTGTTCAGACAAAACACTTTTTATCATTTTAAGTTCTCTCTTTCTGACACTTTATATATAATCCCTTAGCAAATCCTGTTTGTCCCATTAAAAAACAAAAAAAAACAAAACAGAATGTGAATAATTATCTCAGCATCCCACACTCATATTCCACTCCAAGTGGTCAACCTGTTTCAGCCCTTAATTTTCCTGCTATAGTCTATTCTCCACTTTTTAAACTTTAGAGGTCATGTCATCCCTCTGGTCAGAAACCTACAGTGGTTTACACTGTTTTTCTGAATAAAAACCAAGTCCTCACAATGATCTATCAGACCTGGGGCCTTGTCACCCCAGAGAGTCATGCCCCCATTACCCACTTCTTCACTCTGCTCTGGATGCACTGGCCTCATGGAACACCACAGGCATAGTTCCACCTCAGAAACTTTCTTTCTTTCTGCTAGAATTTTTTTTTCTGCATATCTGCATAGTTCATTCCTTCACCTCCTTTAGAGGTTTGCTCAAATATCACCTCAGTGTTGTATTTCCTACTTTTGTAGGAGAGAAGAATTTGTTGCTCCAAAATATATTTCTCTAACATAACAATTTTTTTAAGCTGGTTATTTTTAAGAAACAGCAGACATAAGAGAAGCTCTGAAAACTGAGTAGAAGAGACATTTACATTTATAAAGGAACTCTCTACTGTAAGGGTGTCTCCCTCTCTGTACCAGGAAGACAAGGATGACTCAATCTCTAGAACTCTTATCCATGAAGAAAACAATTACTTAAATCTACATAGAAACCATGTCCTTGTCTACCGTGCTTTTCTTGGTTACTTCCCATGACTGACTCTCCTATTGCTTTTAGCTGAGAATGGTATTTAAGGTGATGGTTTCAGCCATTTTGGTGAATTACTCGGTTCTCCCATAGATACAGGACGTATACATGTTATTAAACTTTTGTTTTTCTACTGCTGATCTTTTTGACTTGATTATTAGACCAGCAAAGAACCTAGAAGGGTAGAAGAAAAATATTCTCATCCCCACACTTGGTTTTTTCTCCTTACCATTTATCATCATGTCACATACCATATATTTCTTATACTTAGTGTATTATTTATATTCTGCCACTAGAAATTTTACTGTAGGAAAGAGAGCAGGAGTTTTGCCTGTTATGTGCATTGTATTCCCAGTACTGATAAGTTTACTGGGCACATGTGCTCAGCTATTAATTCTTGAATATTTGTGTTGTTACTAGTGCGTGATATTTTTCCAGTTGAAGACAGAGATTGTTTTGGCCCTGCTGGTACCTAGGAGAAAGATTTCTAGTGTATAATTAAGGTAAAACAAACAAAATCAATAAAAATAAAATGAGCAAATTATAGTTCCAAATTGAAATTTAAAGAAGGGCTTGCTTCAAATACCTTATAAGCTTTAAAGAACACACAGGCCATCTTCCTTTAAAAAAATAGGAATGAAAGTAAGGATAAAGGAAGTTAGAAAGGAAGGAAACCAGGAGTGTGCACATGGGCACATGTGTGTGTGGAAAAAGGGGAAGATGGGCACATGCTCAGTGAGTCAGGCTGACACAGGGACTCTGCTTATCAGTCAAGCCTGGGATCATGGATTGGCTGGAGTAGGCGGGGCCACTGCAAGCAAACATTCTGGAATATATAAGCCTCTAAACAAAGGAATTCACTCTCGTGGGTTGTGGGGCTCTCTTGTTCCTACTTCTTCGCATTTACCCTCATGTTTCCTCCACAGTGATGTGGCCCTGCAGACCCCACATGCAACGGACTGGTGGACTGCAGCTGGGAACACAAGCTAAGCCAGCCTCATGCTGGATTGGGCCCGGCTCCAACATCGAGTGGAAACTCTGGACTGTGGCTCTGATTCCAGCTCTGCTAAACTTCTTCCTCGGCGGAATGAAAGGAAATGGGTCACTGAAAAGTAAGGGGTTTGAGTCCACAGAAGTAAAGCTCTCTACAATACCTCATCCTCCCATGCAAGTTTCAAAAAATTCCTTTTCTTGGGATATCACAAGAACCCCACTCCGACCAGCAACCGGGGGGTGGTGGGGGGGGGAGGGATAAGGACCTCTCCCCACTGATAAGAGATCTAGCTAATTCATAAAATAGACACTGTACCTCTAAAAAATTGAAAACCAAATGGATTTAGATGGTCAAAATCAACCCTAGACGAGTATTATTTGTACAAGTGGAAAGGTCATGTTTTTAAGAATCTCAATGACTAAACAATCACATATTTGTAAATCTAATACATAAAGTGCTTCAAGTATGTTTCATATCTATTTTATAGAGAGCTCAAAATATGCCCTGAACATAGAAACAATAGGGCACATAAACAAGTCTTTAATATTCAAATAGACTAAAGTTTAAAGTATTGTTCACTGTATAATTCATACAATAATGATCTACATTAAACCAAACAGAAGTAATGCCATGTATTAAGAAGCACAGCATTTCTGCATCACCAATATTCTGTGTGTATTTGGTGTTATCAAGATATTTAGTCAATAGCTGAAACATTTACTCATAGCCAGTCAATTATAACCCCAGGAAATCAGCCACTGAATAAACTGTGCTATTAATTTTCCATCAGAGATTTGTGTTTGAATGACCATGCATTTCAGAGATGTAAATACTGAAAGGCTAATTATCTCCAAGGTCCCATTGAGGAGATGGCATAGATTGCAATAAAACCCATCCAAAAATTGCTCAAAATGATCTTTAGCCTTCAGTGCTGAAGAATGCTTTCATTTCTCTGTTACACACACGAAAAGGATAGGTCACTTATACACGGAGTATTAACCTCCAAAAGCAATTTTCTTTCCCAAAACCTTAGAAAAATAAGCTTTTAACAGTTTCTTATATACAGAAATTCACTATTTCACAAAATATAAAGTCAAAGCTTATCTTCCTAATATCTGTTTGATATTCAAATTATTATTATTATTTTTCCTTTTAAATGTCTCTCTCACAAAATATCTTCATTGTGACTACACTGATATGGTTTAGTTTCTAGACTGCCAATACAAGAACCAGATATATGTATCTTGTGGCACTCTTTATAAATGCAACTGGCCTTCCCCTTTAAAATGCTGTGATACAGCCTGACCGGCATGGCTCAGTGGTTGAGCGTCGATCTATGAGCCAGAAGGTCATGGTTCCTGCTCGGGGCACATGCCTGGATTGCAGGCTCCATCCCCACTAAGGGGTGTGCAGGAGGCAGCCGGTCAATGGCTCTGTCTCATCATTGATGTTTATTAAAAAAATAAAAATACCATGATACTTACACATAAAGAATAACGTTTATTGGTGCATAGTTACATATATTTTCTTCTTTCCCGCTGAAGGGGAACAGAATACACCACCCCAAGATGTTCACATTGGCATGTGGATTATTTTGAGCTCAGAGCAATCAAGATCTAGCACTCAGGAAAAATGTGACCTCTCCCTTAACTACCTAAAGAATTTAGATAGGAAGCCTGTACCAGGAAGAGAGCTATTAACAGAAATAACTTTTTTTATCTGAAAGACTTGTCTACACGGCAGGGCAAACATCTGTTTACCAAGCATCTGTGCTCCTTATTCTCCTGTGGATTCCACTCCTCCCCGTGGAAGCCCCAGGGCCCAGCTCTTTGCTTAGCCCAGGATGGCATATAAACCTCAACTGCAGGGCTACCTTTGAGTGGCATGTCTTCATGGGGCTCCCGTGCATACATAACTAACATTCTTTTTCTCCTGTTCATCTGTCTTGTGTCAATTTAATTATGAGGCAGCCAAAGAACCTAGAAAGGAAGAAGGGAAATGTTTTTCTGCCCCTACACTGCCTTCCTGCCTTCTTTCCTTTCTTGTAAAAGGAACTATAAAGCTTGTTTCTGGGATTTTATTTTTTCATACAGAACTCATAAATATGTGAATGGATTTTACCTTTCTTAAAAACAAACTACAACATGATAAGTGATGAAAAATTACATTTACTTTGGGATTAACACTGACAATGAGTGGGAAAGTAAGATAATGGCAGCATATGTTGAATATTCTGCTATAGAAGCATGATATCCCAAGTACCCTGAGCTTTCTATTGCCTTACATGATTTTGATGGTCATTTTTAAATATATATATTTATTTATATAAATATATTTGAGAGAGAGAGAGAGAGAGAGAGAGAGAGAGAGAGAGAGAGAGAAACATCAGTAATAAGAGATAATCATTGAC
>NW_006283633.1:573539-575068 GCF_000327345.1 Myotis davidii
AAGACAGGGCTATAATGGGGGCTGGTGTCAGGGATGAACTTACACACACTTCATTCATTCAGTCCACATATATTTACTGGATTCCTCTTATGTGCTAGGCAAGGGGACTACAACAGTGGATGAAACAGACATTTTCCTTGCCTTCCTGGTGCTTACTGTCTAATAGCCTGGTAGACTCATTGGCAATAAATTACAGAAGGCAAGCTCTCCTTGTTATTGATGGTTGCTACTCTTTCATAATAATGCAATAAATAATATTAGTGCTCAAAATGAATATTATATGTTTATCATGAACATTTAATTAAAAGATCAATATTATTTGTGCAATGCCTACATTATTAGTCCTAAGACATACTAGGTTAGCTTATGACCACCATAAAATCTTTGAGAATATTTTATAGTTCCCAAATAATTTCCTTTGACAGTTTTGACCAAATAAAAATTTATACATTTTAGAAACTTGTGTGGGATAAGAAGCCCGTTTTTATTTATGTATGTATGTATTTATTTATTTATTTGCATATACAAGGAGGTTTTACTGACCAAAAGGTTAACAGCAAGTCATGTTCATTCCCAAACATCCCTACCCTTCCTAAGAAAAAGAATAATTAATAAGCTTAGTTGACCTGTTTCAATAAATGACCCAATATTTTACAAATTAGATTGTGGTTTCCCTACTCTTTCCTATTTTTTCCCTTCCGTAGCCTTGATTGTTGATGGAGAAAATTACTCAGTTTTAAGAAGCAGTTACTGTGATGCCTTTTGTGTGGCTAACACTGAACTTTTTAATGCATGCATTCTTCCTGAGCACAGAGCAGTTACTCCTCTAAAGAATTAAGTGAGGAATGAGTGCGAGCAAGGTAATTGCCAGTGCTGTCATTTGGATCATTGACTCGCATCTCGGTTTTGCAGGACTCTCTACAACCCTCCAGAATTTCAATGGTGGAGCACAATTAATTTGTAAGGAGTTGGCTTTGCAAATATGATGGGTTATAACTGCTTCAGGGAACAGTGGGAGTCATAGGAAATGAGAATAAGCCAGCAAGCATGTGAATAACCTTTGCCCTCCCATCTCCTTACCCCACCATGCAAATTAACATATGACAGACCACATTATATAAACAACTGAAAAGAGCCAAATGGGGGGAAAAAGGAGCACATTAAAAAGCTTCCCAGATGGAAATTTGCCCATTATGCCGTTATTTGATATTCAGAGGAGGCAAGCTGATTAGCTGTAGCCAGTTAGAAAATGACATTAATTGCCAGCTTTACCTGATACTGTCAGACAGCAGCACCATTTTTAAATAAAGATACAAAGTATCGCTATAACAAGTAATGTTATGGATATGTAACATTAATAGAAACTACTACTTGCAGTACATTATGATAACAATAGCTGGCAGCAATATTCATTAATAGCATCCAGTCAGCCTGGGTAATAACACATTAAAATCACAGCATGCCCAGATTACACAGGCAACTGTGGAGCATATTCTACCAGGGGCTTGGCTTGATTTTATCATGGCTTT
>NW_006283633.1:578165-579585 GCF_000327345.1 Myotis davidii
ATTTTTATTGATGTCAGAGAGGAATGGAGAGGGAGAGAGAGAGAGAGAAACATCAGTGATGAGAGAAAATCATTGATTGGCTGCCTCCTGCACGCTCCCTACTGGGGATGGAGCCCGCAACCTGGGCATGTGTCTGGCCGGAATCAAACACAGGACCCTTCAGTGGCTAGGCAGATGCTCTATCCACTGAGCCAAACCAGCTAGAGCTTGATGGTCATTTCTGAATTACTTGCTACTTAAATATTAGCTGGCCCATTAATGAAGTGTTTTCACATACACCTCCATGAAGAAATCAGAGAGTCCTATATCACACCCAACTCACCTTGCAGTGATGATCAACATTCTCACAACCCAAGTTGCACCTCCTCCTTAGTCTGCGTGTCACTTGTAAGAAGGCGCATTGGCACGGCCATATCTTTTCAGCACATACCCTTTCACGTGATTTTTCTCTTCCCACCCTTCACGCCCACCCTGAAATCCCTTTAATGCAACAGTGCGTATTATCATTTTTTTCTCTCAGATGCCCACTCATGCTACCACCAACAGAGACAATTCAACAACTTAACACATTTATAAAAACGCAGAAAGTACCTGGACATAGGCTCTGCAAGAGCGCTCCCTTTTCTGAAGCTGAATCCAATAAGACAGCAGATTAAACACGGAATAGAAAAAACAAGTTAGTGACAGAAGGAACAAGAAAAATAAAAGAACACATCTACACAAAACACCTTATTTTGTTGAGCACCACTTCCTAGAAGAGGATGAAAGCTAAGCAGCAGCAAAATGTAAGCTATGGCTTGTAAAATAGTGGCCAACACACTTTCAGAACAGCCCAAGTGAAAACTGGATGGTGTAAAGCTGTTAATGATGGAAGGAAATCTTGGAGTAAATTTAGTAGAAATTAGTAAAAATCAACATCCTTCATTCATTGTAAATGATTAATTTCACATCAGGTTAGTTACTAAGTCATGGGCCACAGATAAAGACATATGAAGTTAAGTGACAAAAATTTGGAACCCGTTTTTCAAAGATAGGATGTCGTTTGTGGTTTACAGACTATGCAGATGGTTAATATGCAACCACAAACTTTGTGTTCAAACATACAAAAAATTCTGTTTACCTGAAAAATAGAAATGCCCATTCATTATGACTATTTGATTCTAAGGGACAAATACCAAGAGGTAAGTAACTTCTGATTAAAAGAATATGAACAATACCCTGATTTATCACTGCTTTTATAGTTCCCAAATAATTTCCTTTGACAGTTTTGACCAAATAAAAATTTATACATTTTAGAAACTTGTGTGGGATAAGAAGCCCGTTTTTATTTATTTATGTATGTATGTATTTATTTATTTATTTGCATATACAAGGAGGTTTTACTACATTCATGTACAGATGGGGTCAGGCCTGTCAGAAG
>NW_006283633.1:579727-584085 GCF_000327345.1 Myotis davidii
TGCCAGTGCTGTGATTTGGATCATTGACTCGCATCTCTCGGTTTTGCAGGACTCTACAACCCTCCAGAATTTCAATGGTGGAGCACAATTAATTTGTAAGGAGTTGGCTTTGCAAATATGATGGGTTATAACTGCTTCAGGGAACAGTGGGAGTCATAGGAAATGAGAATAAGCCAGCAAGCATGTGAATAACCTTTGCCCTCCCATCTCCTTACCCCACCATGCAAATTAACATATGACAGACCACATTATATAAACAACTGAAAAGAGCCAAATGGGGGGAAAAAGGAGCACATTAAAAAGCTTCCCAGATGGAAATTTGCCCATTATGCCGTTATTTGATATTCAGAGGAGGCAAGCTGATTAGCTGTAGCCAGTTAGAAAATGACATTAATTGCCAGCTTTACCTGATACTGTCAGACAGCAGCACCATTTTTAAATAAAGATACAAAGTATCGCTATAACAAGTAATGTTATGGATATGTAACATTAATAGAAACTACTACTTGCAGTACATTATGATAACAATAGCTGGCAGCAATATTCATTAATAGCATCCAGTCAGCCTGGGTAATAACACATTAAAATCACAGCATGCCCAGATTACACAGGCAACTGTGGAGCATATTCTACCAGGGGCTTGGCTTGATTTTATCATGGATTTACGTGACAAAAATAATTCCTTTATGCTCAGCTTGAAAAAAAATTCTAATAATAATTTGTATCTAATAGATACAACTGAGTATGTTTTCTGATGCTGAAATTGCACAAAAGTCTGTAGGCTTTCCCATACCATACCGTCACTACTGTAAAATAGAATTGTACATTCAAAATATATGTGGAGAGGTTATTTACTTTGGGGGAAATTAAAAGCTAACCAGGGCCATAATTATAATGAAATAGTGACCTGAATTGTCTCTGCAACAAGCAGTGCACTTTAGAATGATCTGATTTTATTCAAAAAAGAAATGAACCAAGAAGTCTCACTGCCTTCGCTGCAGCTTTAAAGACGGACATAACTGAGGTCCTTACCTTGTTCAAGCTGCGAGCAGCACTATCTTTTCCACCTGGAGTCAAGTTCCGGAGTTGGACATCCAGGAGGCCTACCAGCTGGTCCATGGCACGGACGGAGTAGGTGATGTCTCCAGCATTCAAATGATTCCTGGTTTGTTCAGCCAGCTCTCTAGCAATGTTGGCAGCTGTCTCTCCAGATTTCAACTGCAATTTTGAAAGCAGAGTAAGAAGGAAAACCATCTTAAATAAGTAATTTTATTGGTCTCTGCGGATAACTGTTTTGCATAGAAGTTATAATCATTGAGCCAAGAAATAGTTATTCAGCTCCATCTTCATCTGGAACATTCCCTGAGTTTTCCTGCTAATCCATTTTTTTTTTCCTTACAGTACCTGACTTGAAATTCATGTCTTTATGAAGCTCCTCCTGAGGAATCTTACTTCAAAAACGTGTTCTCACCTTAATTAGTCATTTGGGTGGCTAAGTTTATTTGCTGTATGATTTTTCTCTGTGAGCTTCTAAATTGGATGTTGATGAGTTTGCATTATGAATCCCCAACCATAGTCTAAGTTCTCAGAGGCAAGGAAATTTTCCATTGTGCCTAATTTGGAACTTAGTATACAATGAATACTCACAGGCTGCTACACTGTGAAAATTTTATTCTAAATAAAATCTCTGCTTTTCAAAGCGGTCTTCATCTTCTTTCCTACTTAATAAGAGATTTTGCTCCCAATACACTAGGTAGCAAATTATTGCTGTTTCTAGCATTTTCCTTTTCTGAAACTGTATGCTAACTTTTAAAGTCTATTCTACAAGAATGTATCAAATTGCCAAAAAGCCAAAGATATTCAAAGAGATAAAGGCCAATCCCATAATCATGTGAACATCTCAGATGGCTCTAGGGAATAAGGAGATAGAAATATCTTGCTCTGTTATAACTTAAATATTTTATTATTGTCAGTATTTAGAAAAAGTGTGTGTGTGTGTGTGTATGTGTGTGTATGTGTGTGTGTGTATGTGTGTGTATGTGTATGTGTGTGTGTGTGTGTGTGTGTGTGTGTGTTCCCCCTTTTTTTAAGTAGAGTCCAATACAGAACTTAGGATCACAAACGAAAAGGTCCTCTCTATTTAGGGCAATCCCTCTAATGGATATTCAGAAACCTACAAAAGAGCACAACTAAAACTCCCAGTCGTGCCCTGGCTGGTTGGAACTGTGCACTGAAAACCAGCACATGCCCAGGTTGCTATGCAAGAGGGCGAGATTGAAATAAAGTTATTCTACATATCCTAGCTTACAGACATCGTGAAAATGTCTGGCTCTAACATTTCTTTTACTAAACTCTTCTAAAATTATTTCTCAGAAATAAGCACATGCACACTGAGCAATCTTATGAGTTTTCAGAGGATTAGTAAACTAATGCTTATAGATATTGAAATGGTGGGATTATAGCTAGGATTAAATTAGGTGAGAGGAAACCCTGCAGTTTTCATAAAGTATAATAATTATAACAGAGATGGATAGTATTTACATTTC
The DNA here is from genome assembly GCF_000327345.1 of Myotis davidii. Classification (NCBI taxonomy): domain Eukaryota; kingdom Metazoa; phylum Chordata; class Mammalia; order Chiroptera; family Vespertilionidae; genus Myotis; species Myotis davidii. Next base: position 582,274 of record NW_006283633.1, read on the forward strand.
AAATATTTACACAAGTGAAAACAATTTTCTTTTAAATAAGCTTGACACTTTATGAGATTTATTACATCAAACATTAATTGAGTGCCAAAACAATTCAGAAAAGCGTTACTCCTAAGCGTTTAAGTGTATGGCTGCTACTTCACTATTTTGCTATAAATTTAAGTCAAGTAGGTATGTGAACAAATGTTTCTATCTTACAATTGAAAGAAGGTTAGATAAGTTTAAAGTCTTGAAAAGCCCACCAAGCTCTGATAAAATTAAGAAGCAATTTATTTCCCTTTCATATTAGATCTACAGAGTGAAAAGAATGGGAAAATTACAACCTAGGTGACAGGATTCAACCTAGCCTTCCAGGGCAAACAACTGGCTTACTTTACATTGTAAAATAGCAGCAGTGTTTTTTAGATCTGCACATCCTTCTTTTAAAATTACAGGAAGAACCCTATTTCTCCCAAAATCTGCCAGTAGCTTGTGTACAAACAAAAGAGATGCTCCAATTTGCTAGAAACAGAAAGACTATTTCCCAGTGCCAATCCAGGCACTTCTTTTCTGTATAATAGTTGGACCAAGTAATGAAGTAGGAAGCACGCCTCATTTTATGTGTAAATATGGAAGCTATTCAAAACCATAATCCCATAGAATTTTACACTGAAAAAGACTGGAGAGATTATGCAATGCAATAAACTCCTTGAAGGTACCCAAATCAGAACATATAAACTCCTTTTTTGAAAATCTGAGTCTAAGCAAGAGATGTAGCTGAGGCCAGAGGCTGTGCTTTCCGTAAGCAGTCATTAAGAAAGGGGAGAAATAGGATATTTTGCTACTTAGGTTTGAGAAGACAGAGCTCTGAATTAATTGGTTGGTTTTCAATAAAAACAGGAAAATATTTTTAAGACATTAATATAAAGATGAATCTATCTATGTTTCCATCCATCCATTTATTTTTACCTGCCTTCCTTCTATCCATCCTATCATTCACGTATCCCCCCACCTACCAGTCTTCCTCCCTCCCTCTTCCTCCCCCCTCTATTATTGCTGGGGTAAAGAGTGCTGTACAATTTTTGCCTTTCCCTTTCTGTATAAATTATGCTTTTTATTTCATCTCATCATCACAAAAGTATTCTGGCTAGTTTGTTTGTAATAAGTTTCTTCACGATAATTCTGACTTTTCAAGGCTTACATTTTTCTCTAGTGAAATGTAATCTACTCTCTATTACCTCACAGAGTTTAATCTATAATGTCATCAGTATGTAAGTGGCCCGAATTCATTTGTGAGTTAGAAACCATCAAGATCCTTTGCCTGTTTTCTCCCTCCTGGCCTGACTGCAAGAGAAAAAGCATGGCTCAATTCTTATAGAAATGAAAATATAAAGTGTGCTCTTCCCAAGTACAGTAGCATCCAGGTCCATTTATTTGTATACTTGCTGTCTATAATGCCTGAATATGCGAGTCAACAGTATGATCCTCCCCATGGTATAGATGACCCAGAGCTGTTCTTTCCTGTCATGTCCTCAGGACTCCCCAGAGTACCATGAAGCCATAAGGAGAGGTGCCGCACACTCCAGGTTACATCACCCCACAATACTTGGGCAGGAGAACCCGAATACACTGTTTAAAGAGAATGACCCTCTCCTTTCTTTTTTCATTTATGCTTTCATTGGGAGTGAAAAGTGTTCCTTTGCTTTATTATTTACTTTTTAAATTATGAATTTATTGATTTTAGAGAGAGGAAGGGAGAGGGAGAGGGAGAGGGAGAGGGAGGGGGAGGGAGAGAGAGAGAGAGAGAGAGAGAGAGAGAGAGAGAGAGAGAGA
>NW_006283633.1:584108-586569 GCF_000327345.1 Myotis davidii
AGAGGGAATCATCGATGGGCTGCCTCCTGTACACCCCTTACTGGGCATCAAACCTACAACTCTGGCATACGCCTTGATTAGGAATCAAACTGTGATTTCCTAGTTCATAGGTTGATGCTCAGCCACTGAGCCACACCGGCCAGACTGTCTCTTCACTTTAAAAGCCTGCAGTTCACAGAACTGCAATAGAGGAAGGAAGAGGCATGAATCATTAAAGATGCCTGTTTCACTTTATTTTTTCAATATGACATTTAGAAAATCCATTAGAGAAAAGTAGGAAGGCCAGAGCAGAGGACGGGGCTGGGAGAAGGAAAAGGAAGAAGGGAGGAGGTGGGAGTGAAGGGAGAAAGGAAGAGTGGGTGATGGCAAATAGAGCTGGGGTAGGAGAAGGACCTAACACAGACAGAATGGGGAGGCTGGGAAGGAGACTAAACAAGGAGGGAGAGTGAGGTCAGAGATTTACTCCCCTACATCTTTTTTTGAAAAAGTGCTTGAGACTAGGCTGTGTCTCCTGTTTATAGGTCATCTTTCCCCTCAAGAACATTCCTCCTACTGCCATTTTTTAGTCATTCCTTGGACCCAGCAACCACAGGCCTGGGTTAGGAATAGCTCTACTCCTATTATTAGCTCTGGGCTCCCAATCAGTCTCTTGCAGTTCACCTTTGCTCCCCCAATACCACTGCAAACCCTCTTCCATCTGTTTATTGTCTGGACTCTGGCCCTGAGGGAGGAAATGAGCAAAGGTATGAATTTGGAGGAAGATGCTTTGGAGAAAAGGGAGAGAAAATACAGACAGATAACTCCTTGAACACTGCATGCTCATTATTCATTGGAAGTTTCCAATGTTAATATCTAGAAGTGTTGGAGCTTTGTGGCAAATAAACCTGTGCAAATACCATTTATATTCAGTGAGTAGCATAAACATTTGGAGGTGCGAGGGACACACCAGGCAAAAGGGTAGAATGTGAAGAGAGACTAGGTCAGTGAGTAAGTGATAGACAGGCAATTATAATTTATTTACAGTTGTGGTGGCTGAGCATGGTGTCTGGGTAAAGGCAGAGCCAGCTAATATACCAGCTAGCACCGACCTTGGGTTAGTTACATAAGCCGATTTGTTGTGCGCCAAAGCCTCCTGTTACACTTTTGAAGATTTTATAAATTTATAATCAAGCTAAGGTAACATTATAAATTCCAGTTGCCTACATTCTATAATCCTAATAAATTTATAACATAACATAATGTTAAAGCTCCATAGGATTCAACAGACATGCTCTGGCAGAACGGAACATATTTGTTATAAAGCAAAAGCACCCCATCCATAAATCAAATGGGCAAAACAGCTGTCTGGTCTTTGTAAGGAATTATCTCTTTTGTCCTAAGATTAGCAGGTCTGCAGAGGAAAGAAAAGAATTAAGCATCATTAAAGTCACTCAGTAATTTCTGCAATGAAATAGTCCAACCATATTCAGGAATTGTCTTGAAAAACCACTCAGCTTTCTAGGTGAATTATTACTGAATTAATATTAACCCCTGGGCTAAGTACGTAGGGAGTATTTTTTGAAAGACGCTAATGTAAGGAGATAGGCTACTGAACTCTTAATCTGATCACATCCAGCCAGAGTTATTCACCCTGGGGTCTGAGCTACACTGTAATAAAATCAAAGGACATAAAAACTGTGGCAGGAACAGTGCTGAAATTGGAGGAGCATCATTATGAATAGCAACACGGATGGAGATGCATATGTAAGAGGGTAACTAGAGTCAATGTAACCACTGTTCTCCCATGATTTAGGGTAAATAGATAGTTACGGCTAATCTGCAAATGATCTGCTGGGTCAGATATTTATGGATTATTATACAGTATATTATTGAGGATCAGCCTAGTTAAAAACAAATAGAGAAAAGAGCAAATGGCCCAGACAGGCCTTTAGTAAGGCCATCATTTGTAATATTTCTCAGGAAAAATCTCTTTCAGAAATTCCCTGGCATAGCTAATGTGCCATGGAAGGTCTCTCCATTTTGGGAGTGCATAAATCCACACAAATTGCTATAATAAGGATTCATCCCATAGCCCTTTTGGCATAAATGCACATCTGGTCTCTGTTTGTAATGAAATCAATTCAAAGCCCCACAGTGCATTAATAATAAAAATGTTCAACATATTGCAACCAAATAAGCTCTGCAAACTTGAGTCTGCAAAAGGCTGTCACATGTGTGTATACTTTTAACACTGATAAATGATTAGGTTACAGAACATTTATCAAACAGCTTAAGATTCCAAAGGTAGACTTTTTTATTGTAATTTTTATTTCCACAGGAAAGTCTGTGTATGTATGCCAGAAGCTTTTGCTTGCTTGATTTATAATATCTCTTGGACTTTTTTTATCTGTAGTTCATAATACCACAGAAATTGTATCCTATATAATACAAGTCTAATATGCAAATCAACTGAACAGTGGAA
>NW_006283633.1:586688-595971 GCF_000327345.1 Myotis davidii
GCAGTGAGCAGTTGTGCGGTAAGGAGAGAGAGGTCCCAGACTGCGAGAGGGCACAGGCCAGACTGAGGAATCCTCCCACCCCCAGTGCATGAATTTTGTTCACCGGGCCTCTAGTTAATAATAAAATTATTAGGAGTAGTACTGCTTGGCTTAGAAGAAGTTCTCAAAGTTGACCTTTAAGAACATAAAATTCCAGAATTAGTTTGTAGAATATCAGAGGTTGTCATTCAATCTTAAATTAAATAAAAATGGGAGAATATTTCCACTTTTTTTTTTAAATCTTGACTCCTGTTTAAGGTAGGGATGATCAACAACACAGGGTCCAGGTTTGGCAGACCTTCCTTGTAGGTCATGTGATTTACCTTTTGTGTGATATGGTTGATCCAAGGGGAAGAGCAGTTGCTAAGATCTGGTCCTTGGGGATCCCAGATTCCATCAGGAGCCAGGCATAGATACGTTGATACTCCTAAAATAATGAGAGAAATAGGTCTGTTTTAGAAATTCAAACCATTTTCTCTACCAGGACTGTATATCCATGCTATGCTGTAATATAAGCAAAAGTAAAAATGAGATCATTACACTGAGATAATACCTATCATAACACCATGCCCAGTACCTGGTAAGCAACTGGTTAGGGAGAAATGTAATACAACAAACAAAAATATTCAATATTTTTAAAGCACTTGCTGGCAACTATGCCAGGAGCGGGAAAAACTTCATGAATTAGATAGATGTGGTACCTGTCTCCAGGGAGCCTACTGCTTGATTTTCAGAGGTAATGGAATAACCGAGTCTTACAGCAATCAGTTTGCAGATTTTTTAGGAAAACAACGTGGGAAAGGGCATTCACTGAAAGTGGAGAAAAAATATACTGTGTTTGGGTGACTTTAAGTGTTTTGAACTGAGGTCTATTGGATAGGGGAGTTGTTTAATGGCAAAGCCAGATCATCAACTCCTTGTCTGTCTTGTGTGGGTGCTGGAAAAATCAATGAAGATCATTAAACAGATGAGAGAAATGAGCTGATTAAGGTTTTAGAACTGCCACTGTTGCAGCTGCATGGGGGTGAGTTTGAGGGAGCGATGCGGAGGTTGTGAGGGGGCTCTTGCAATAATTCTAGTGGGAGACTGTGTGGGCCCCAACAGGAGCACAGCAGCAGGGTCAGAGGAAAGGTAAAAATAAGACTCCGGTGTAGGCACAGTCACGCGGGAGAGCTTCAGAAGGCTTCCTTTAAATCTCTTTCCCAGTTTTCATAGAACCATTAGGACATAGTTCTGGTTTTCAAAGTGCTTTGAAATAAAGTATTTCACTAACTTTTACAACAAACGTCAGAAGTAGGGGCTTGTAATAATATCAGTATCTGATTCGATTGCCACAGAAGACTTTAGAACTAAACATCACCCCCCTTCATAAAGGCAAGGTAGATTTCTGAATAGTTTTAAACACTCTACTGGAGAAATAAAATTAAACGGAACTTTTATCTTGGTAAAAACCAAGATACCTCTGGCCTTCCCATTAATTTATACACCATGGAACTTTTCTCAGAGAAACATGATTCCTTAATGTAATTAAATCAATAACACTCAAAGATACAATAATGAAAAATGCTACTATAGTGACATCTATTGTGTATTTGCTTCCTTTACATATCTTATGGAATAATGCAAAATTTCTTGAAGATCAATGTATGTAACAATAAGAAAATCAAGCTATTTCTGGTTTAAAAATTGTACGAATAATATGGTTACCACTTGAGGATATTCTGAATCATATCAGTAAAAAAGAAGGAGGAAAGAGCTGCTTAGTGCTTAACTGTCCCTTAGAGAAAACGCCCCATTGCTCTCTCTAGTGCATGTTGAGGGAGTGGGATTTTGGCTCCTGCCTGCAGGATCCCTGACAATGCTACAAGCCTTTGACTATTAAAGGACAGCTACAATAATTGGTAAAAAATAGTTAAACTTCTCTTTTGTTAAAATTTAGACAGTTTCAATGACTGTCTTCTAACAGAGAAGTGTTTAATCTCTCTTTCTGCAATGAACATTTGAGGCTGGTGACAAAAGTGAGCACTAGCCCCCATCATTCCAGTGATATTTCTCTGCGTCGCTGAAAAGAGCTGCTGTGGCCATGGCTGGTTAGCTCAGTTGGTTAGAGCATTGTTCTGATAGGCCAAGGTTGTGGGTTTGATTCCCTGGTCAGGCACATACAAGAATCAACCAATGAATGCACAAATAAGTGGAACAACAAATCTCTCTCTCTCTCAGTCTCTCTCTCTCTCTCTCTCTCTCTCACTCTCTCTTTCTCTCTCTCTCTCACACACACACACACGGAAAACACACACACACAACGCACACACACGCACACATGCAGAAGAAGAACTGCCTCTCTGGAGTATCAGGGACATTCATGGCCTTAGTGTACTAAGTGTAACTCCAACCAGAAACTGCACACTATGGATGAAAAGTACTGATCTCAATGTAGTCCCATCAAATTCTCACCTGTTCCTTCTTCAGAATGCATTTTGAAACTCTGAAAATACACTGCATTAAATTGTCATTTAGCTGAGTTCAGACTTTAATTAAATGTGCAGTACCAACAAAGAGACGTAAAAAAGAATGCTAAAAAAGCAAGCCAAAGTAGTGACAAATCTTTAGCTTAGTTCTATAGGACAGACTTACCTATAGTTCCTGTCGGGCATGGCTGCTTTGCCATCTGTCCTTGACGGGTCTTAAACCACATGATTTCTCGGGCTTCCACAGCCTCACAGCTCTCCTCCTGAGCTGGGATTTGGGATGATGCTGATGGCAGGTGCGTGGTAGTGTCGTCAAGCACCTCAACAGCTGGAGACGGGGTGCTGGTACTCCGGTTTCTTCTCCCTGATATTGACGGGGTGGTGCTCCTGCCGGCACTCAAAGTTGTGGTCCGAAGGGTGGTACTGGTGGTGGTGCTTCCCATGCCAAAAGGTCCTGTGGTAGAAATTTCTGGAATAAAATTCAAAAGAAAATTCCTACATCGCGTGTTCATAGTAGGATCTCAAAATGTCCTTAGAGTGTAGACACCATTCTTATTTGACAGTTCAGAGTCTTACACATGGGAAAATAAGCCAATACGAAGGGATCAGAGTGGTGCTTAAGTACCAAGACAGCCATGTGAGCAAAGCCAAACATAGACTTGTTTATGGCTCTTCTCAACTCAAACCACAGAAAACAAATTATAGCACAATTCAACTCTTCAGTAAGCTTCTTAATGCTTCCTGCCTTTTATATAATTAGAGGATTAAAACTTAAAGCCCTTTCCTTAGAATTTTCAAACTTGCTATAGACAGGGAGAGAGCAGAAACAATCTCCACATTAAGTATAACCTGCATTTCTAAAGATGCAGCAAAGAGGAGAAAGGAAGAAAAAAAAAAGGAAGTTAAAGTGCTCCTGAACTAAAAAGGGAAATGCAATTATAGCCTTCTTAACACAAATTAGAGTAGCTCTATGATCTACTCTGATGCACTTAAAAATGACCCATCCTTTCAGAACTTTCAAACTTGACATTTACTAATGTAAAGTCTAAGTAGTTTCCAATTAGTTGTGTCCATAAATTATTTTCGGTAGATTATATAAAAAGTGGGAACATGCATTTCAGATTTACATAAAAGTGATTAGGTTTTTTGCCTTTCCAAATGCACCCAGGCCCACCAGAGGGAGCCACAGCTGTGGATCACTGAGAGCTCCAAAAAGGGTACCCAGGGCCAGTCACAAACAGCACCTGACATTGGCTTACATCAGAGACCCCCTACACACACACACACACAAAAAAAAAAAACACACCCAAAAACAAACAAAAAAAAACCTGGGAGTCCTTGTAGATCTACCTAGTACACAGAAACAAACCTAAACAGGTAGCCAAAATGGGGAGACAAAAAACAAGTTCCAAATGAAATGACAAGAGAAATCTCCAGAAGAAGAGATAAATAAAATTGAGATAAGCAAATGATCAGATACAGAGTTCAGAGCAATGATTATAAAGATGCCCAATGCCAGTAGCATGAGAAAAGATATAGAAAGTATGAAAAATGACTAGTTGGAAATGAAGAATGACATAGCAGAAACAAAGAATAGAGTGGAAGGAATAAACATCAGATTAGAGGAAACTGAGGATCAGATCAGCAAATTAGAAGACAGGGTAGTAAAACATCATCAATCAGAGAACCAAAAAGGAAATCAATTAAAAAACAGGACAGCTTAAGGGAGCTGTGGGACAACATGAAACATAAACAATATCTGCATCATAGGTAAGCCAGAAGGTGAAGAAAGTGAGCAAGGAATAGAGAACCTGTTTGAAGAAATAATGGCAGAAAACCATTATTTTCCTAACCTGGTGTAGGAAACTTTTTCCTAACCTGGTGTAGGAAAAAGTCACACAAGTTCAGGAGGCACAGAGAGTCCCAAGCAAGAAGAACCCATATAGGCCCACACCCAGATACATCATAATTAAATGCCAAAAATTAAAGACAAAGAGAGAATCTTAAAGGCAGCAAGAGAAAAGCAATTTTTTTACCTACAAAGGTGCTCCCATAGAGGTAAAGTAACAACTGATACCACAGAAATACAAAGAATTGTAAGAAAATGTTAATAACAATTATTTGCCAATAAGCTGCACAAAGTGGACAAAATGGTCAAATTCATAGAAAATATGAATACATTCTTCCAAAACCAAATCCGAAAGAAGCAGAAAACCTGAATATGCTGAAAACAACTGATGAAATTGAAGCAATAATAAAACCACTCCTAGCAAACAAAAGCCCTGGTCCTGATGGCTTCACAGGGGAGCTTTACAAAACATTCAAAGAAGAACTAACACCTATTCTCCTCAAACTATTCCAAGAAATCCAAGAGGAAGTAACATTTCCAAGCTCCTTTTACCAGGCCAGAATTATCCCAATTCCAAAATAAAATAAACTCACTACAAAGTAAGGAAATTATAGGCCAATATCCCTGATGAACATAGATACTAAAATTCTCAATAAAATATTAGCAAATCAGACCCAGCAATATATCAAAAAGATTACACACCATGACCAAGTGGGAGTTATATCAGGGATGCAAAGCTGGTACAATATTCACAAATCAATAAACATGATATATCACATAAACAAACTGAAAGACAAAAATCACATGATTATATCAATAGACACAGAAAAGGCATTCAACAAAATTCAACATGACATTTTTATTAAAAAGTTTCAATAGTGTGGGAATAGAAGGATCATATCTCAATATAATAAAGGCCATATATGACAAACCTACAGCCAACATCATACTCACTGGGCAAAAATTAAAAACATTTTCCTTAAGATCAGGGGCAAGACAGGGGTTCTGCTTTCACCACTCTTATTCAACATAGTACTGGAAATCTTAGCCACAGTGATCAGAAAAGAAGAAGAAATAAAAGGCACCCAAGTTGGAAAGGAGGAAGAAAAACTCTCATTATTCTCAGATGACAAGATATTGTACATAGAAAACCCTAAAGACTCCACCAAAAAACTACTAGATTCAATAAATGAATTTTGCAATTTAGCAGGATACAAAATTAACAACCTGAAATTGATGTCGATTTTATACACCAATAATGTACTCTTAGAAAGGGTAAATAACAAAGCAATCCCATTTACCATTGCAACAAAAAATTTAAAATACTTAGGAATAAACTTAACCAAGGAGATAAAAGGCCTATACTCAGAAAACAATAGGATGTTGAAAAAAAGAGATAGAAAAAGGTATAAAGAAGTGGAAGAATATACCGTATTCATGGGTTGGTAGAATCAGCATAATCAAGATACTATCCAAAGCAATCTATACATTCAATACAATCCCTATTAAAATGCCAATGGCATATTTTACAGATATAGAACAAATACTCCAAGAATTAATATGAAACCAAAAAAGACCTTGGATAGCCATAGCAATCCTGAAAAAGAACAAAGTTGGAGGGATCACATTACCAGATATCAAGCTATACTACATAGCCACTGTAATCAAAACAGCCCAATACTGGCATAAGAACAGGCATATAGACCAATGAGACAGAACAGAGACCCCAGAAATTGACCCAAGGCATTAAACGCAATTAATATTTGACAAATGAGGCAAGAGAATACAATGGAGTCAAGACAGTCTCTTCAATAAAGGTGGTGGGGAAATTGGACTGATACATGCAAAAAAATGAAACCACACCACCAACTTACACCATACACAAGAATAAACTCAAAATTGATAAAAGACTTAAATGTCATGAAACCAAAAAAAAAAAAAAATCCTAGAAAAAGCAAGGCAGCAAAATTTCAGCCATCTCTCATAGCAATATGCTTGTGGATACCTCTCCTAGGGCAAGGGAAACTAAGGAAAAATAAACGAATGGGATTACATCAAAATAAAAAGCTCTGCACAGCAAAAGAAACCATCAACAAAATGAAAAGGGAGCCCAGTGTATGGGAGATCATATTTGCCCATGATACATATAATAAATGTTTAATATCCAAATTATGTAAGAACTCATACAACTTAACAAAAGATAAACAATTCAATAAAAAATGGACAAAGGACCTAAATAGACACTTCTCCAAAGAGGACATAAGGAAGGCCAAGAGACATATGAAAACATGCTCAAAGTGACTAATCATCTGAGAGATACAAATCAAAAGGACAATGAGATACCACCTCACACCTGTCAGTATGGCTATCATCAACAAATCAACAAATGACAAGTGCTGGTGAGGATGTGGAGAAAAGGGAACCCTGGTGCACTGCTGGTGGGAATGCAGATTGGTACGGCCACTGTGGAAAACCGTATGGAGTTTCCTCAAAAAGTAAAAATGGAAAACCATTTGACCCAGTAATCCCACTTCTGTGAACATATTCTAAGAAACCCAAAACACCAATTAGAAAGAATTTATGCACCCTTATGTTCATAGCAGCACAATTCACAATAGCTAAGATCTGGAAACAGCCTAAGTGCCCATCAGTGGATGAGTGGATAAAAAAGCTGTGGTACATTTATACCATGGAATACTATGCAGCTGTAAAAGAGAAAGATCTTTTACCCTTTGAGACAGCATGGATGGACCTGGAGAGTATTATGCTAAGCAAAATAAGCCAGTTAGAGAAAGAAAAGTATCACATGATATCACTTATATGTGGGATATCATGAACAAATTAAATTGACAAACAAAATAGATCCAGAGACACAGAAGCATGGAACAGACTGATGACTCTCAGAAGGATGGGAGAAGGGGAAGTGGGGGAGACAGAAAGAGATTAACCAAAGAATTGCTATGTATATATGCATAGTCCATGGACACAGACAATAGTGTGGTGAAGGCCTGGGGATGGGGGGGCAGGATGGAGGGGGTCAGTGGGAAAGAAAATGGGGACATAAGTAATACTTTCAACAATAAAAATAAATTTAAAATAAAATAAATTCTATTTTTTCTCAGTTCAAGATCCATAATCTTTTCATTAAAAAAAAAGTGGTTAGGTTTCTTGATCAGGTATACAGGTTATTAAGCCGGTAATGTATTCAAAAGAATGTACCACCCATATTGTGGAAGTAATCACCATGGACAAGTCATCTTTCTGGGGAAATGTATTCATACTAGAGGCCCGGTGCATGAAAATTTGAGCACGGGGGAGGGGGTGGTCCCTCAGCCCGGCCTGCCCCTTCACAGTCTGGGAGCCCTCACAGGATGTCCTACTGATGTCCTCTGCAAAAGGCGACCATCCGATCAGGTATATAGATACTTCTGGAGGCAGCACCGACTCCTTCCTTATTTCTTTCCTCTGTGGTTGGAGAACAGGCGACTAAAAGGTGGAGACAGAACTGTGGCTAGGCCTGGGGCTTTTGTAGGCAGCGGAAAGAGGCAGAGGGCTGGGGAAAGTCTAGACACGTTTCCTTCGATTGTCCTCCCTTCCTCTGGAGCCCTCTCTCCATTTTTTCCTTCTTATGGTGGATGCTTGGGCCTCGAACCAACGAGAACCCAGGCACAGTGTGGTTCAGCCCCCTCACTTCTCAGCTGAACGTACAGCCTTGGTGTTGTTTTCAAGTGACTAAAGTGCTGGGAATCCACGGCTCCCAGCCTCTGCCTTCTCGGTTTCCTCCTTGGGTCTGTTGCAAAGTTCACCGAGACACCAAAGTAGCTCTGCCCTGGTAGTTCTGCACTGGCCCCTAACTGGGCCCTTCCAGGCACTCTTCCTTGAGTCTCCTGGCCCACAGTCTGGGCTCAGGGAGGTTGCCCGGAGCCCATTCCCTCAGGCATGTGGGGCAGGGGGGTTGGCTTGGAGAGCTGGAGGAAGATGGCAGAGTAACAGTTGGTATGAATCAGCGCCTGCTCAGCCAGACTTCCTAACCTCCCTGTGCCGGGAGGACCCCTGGCTGAGGTCCCCTTCCTGCGCCCAGCGCCCTGTTCCCCTTTCTGCTACCAGGGGCGGGAGCAGCTCACCTGTGCAGCCCTGGCTGTGAGCCTCCTCCCCCTGCCTGAAGCGCAGGGCGGGGTCATGGCCAGCCATGGAGGCAGGCGTGGAGCCAGGGCAAGGCGGGGCCTGCGGCAGCCTGTGCACACCCACTCTGGCTCCAGGCCACCGGCTCCTACTGAGCAGCAGCAGGGGCACAGCAGCCTGTGGCGAGGCCCCGCACCCCTCGCAGCTGTCTCTGGGCACCGTGCATGGAGACTCTGCCTGCTGCTGAGCCACCATCTGGCCCGGGACCTTCAGGGGCTGGGGTGGCCTCAGGCTCCCGCTGGCCCCGCCAAAGCTGGACTCAGGCTTGGCTACTGTCCCCTGTCCCGGCCCACCAGTCCGGAGCGGCCTCTGCCTCCGAGGCAGTGTGTAGTGAGCGCTGGGCAGGCTTGTGTGTGCCTGTGCTGGGGGTGGCAGTCCCCACCCCATCCCCGCCCACCAGTTCCTGCCTGGTCATGACTCAGACACCGTAATGGACAAATTAGCATATTTCCTCTTTATATGTATAGATATAGATTTGTTGGGAAGCCTGAGACTTGGTTGGAAAGTTTGTAAGGAGGACATTTTGATAAGAGGGAAGTATGTGGAAGATAGCCTGCTCTGTTCATCGGAATTCCAACTTGGAGAGTGTCAAAAGTGGCGCCCCTAATTATTCCTTGACTTTTCCAAACAAGTTGCTTATGCAGACCCCCGGGTGTTTACTGGAATCCTTATTATTGGTCCCTGGATGCCCTTGCCTAGAGGACAATGTAAACACATGTATCCTCTCAAGATTACTCACCCTTAC
>NW_006283633.1:596786-610400 GCF_000327345.1 Myotis davidii
TTAATGACAACTTGGATATTAAACTACACCCGGCTGCAACATGGAACGGGAGCTCTGGACACTGTCCTGCTCCTGGAACCCCAGCAGCACCTTTTCCAGGACTGGCTTCTCTCAGTAAACTTTGCTCCCACCAGCCATTTTTGTCCATGAATCCATTCTTTGGTTTTGTGAGACAACGAACTTGGACTCAAACACCACATTTTGGTCTCAAAACCATTCCCTATCTTTTGCTAGAGGCACCTCATGGGGTATAAATTGGAATACTAGCATGTGACTCCCCAGATTAAAATCCTTAACTGGTTTCTGCCCGCCCTCCAAAAAAAGGCTAGGCTCCATTTCTTTGTGCCTAAAGTCCTTGATGAGTTTCTCCAGTCCATTTATAATGCTTTTTCATCTTTTTAAAAATATATATATATTTTATTGATTTTTTACAGAGAGGAAGGGAGAGAGATAGTGAGTTAGAAACATCGATGAGAGAGAAACATCAATCAGCTGCCTCCTGCACACTCCCTACTGGGGATGTGCCTGCAACCAAGGTACAAGTCCTTGACCGGAATCGAACCTGGGACCCTTGAGTCCACAGGCCAATGCTCTATCCACTGCGCTAAACCAGTTAAGGCTTGCTTTTTCATCTTTTAACTCCTCCTAAAAATACAAAATGACCAGTCATTTCCCAACTGCACCCTGTTCTTTCTATCTCAGGGCCTTTGCTTAGGTTGCAGTGTTCCTGGGCACATTTCCACCTGGTTAATTCCTGGTTAGACTTTTCAAATGTCCATCCAGGGGCCTTTTCAAATTTACCAAGGTGGGGTTATAGTCACATGTATTTTGCCCAAGACTCTTTCCTAAGAGCCTTGTATCTGATCAAGAGTAAATATGCTCTTAGTCAAGATAAGTGAACATCAGGGATAGGGAAGGAAGGAAGGAAGCAAGGAAGGAAGGAAGGAAGGAAGGAAGGAAGGAAGGAAGGAAGGAAGGGTCTGGTTGCCAAATTTCACAAAAGAAAGGAAAGGATAAATAGAGGGAAATAGCCAATGGGGTAGCTAAGAGTCCCTACAGATGATAGGCTGCAGATGTTGTTTTATAAATGCATTTACTCTACGTTGAGAAAACCACCAGACAACTCCGTCAGAAACAAGGAGGGAGGACACCAAGCGCCCTCTTTCCCAGAATGGCTCCATCTGAGCACAGCCTCATTTAAACTGTCTGTACTCTTCTGAATCAATAATACTGACAAAAAAGATTTTTAAAAAGTTCAGTTGAGCCTTAGCTGGTTTGGCTCAGTGGATAGAGTGTCGGCCTACAGACTCAAGGGTCCCAGGGTCGATTCCGGTCAAGGGCATGTACCTTGGTTGCGGGCACATCCCCAGTAGGGGGTGTGCAGGAGGCAGCTGATTGGTGTTTCTCTCTCATCGGTGTTTCTAAATCTCTATCCCTCTCCCTTCCTCTCTGTAAAAAATCAATAAAATATATATTTAAAAAAAAAAGTTCAATTTGAAATACATTGGAAGGACTTCCCTTAATAGACATCCTCACATTAAGGCTCGGTATAGAACTCATTTCCTTGGAACTGTGCCATAGAGAGATGTCTACAAGCAGAGTCTGATCATTCCTTTTGAGCTGAAGCAGAATAAAAGTCAATTTTAAAAGTTGTCCCTGATCCTCATCTCTTCCTTTCCATTTACTGCTGTGTAAGACTCCCCAGGGCTCTGCTCAATGCCAGCTTTTGGCGGAGTAAGTACTGGTGATATACAGGTTGTCACCAGTGCCCCAGAAAGAACTGTCTTACTGCTAGATACTGTGAGAAAGGATCTCGATTCACTGAAGAGGCGCAGCAAAAACACTCTGGCCGGGTTCCAGCCCATATCCTGTGCCAGAAGAGTCTGTCCTCTATTTCCAGGAAGGGAGAAGTAAAATGACACTTTTTCTGTGGCCCTGTTATGGAAGCTTACCTGGATGATGTTGCTAGTAATGAAATTCTATGGTAGGAAGTTCCTCATGTGCTTGTATATCAAACAAAGTTTACTGTGTAAAAGAAAGTTTTCTATGTGAGAGACTGCTCACATAAAAAACCTTATCAAAATGATGCAATTTTCCTCATCATTCTGTCATTGTGCTTTTACAGATTAGCACTTTTATAAAAGCAACTAAACAAAACTTCAATTCACATGGTCCCCCTTCATAGTTAACCTGCTTGCAAGAGAAAATTTTAATTATCCTGTTCCCTGAATTGCATTGCCCATGGCTTATTTCACTCTTTATTTTGACTTATTTTAAATTTTTTTCCTTCAGTCTTCCTTAAAAAGAACTGATATAATTTTCAATACTACTACAGGTTATAGTTTGTGGAATACACTAATGAAAAACAGTAAAAATACCCAACATTTCTATAGTGCTTTACATCTTGCAATGTTTCTTTTTACCTTTATTATCTCACTAGAGGCCCAATGCACGAAATGTGTGTAAGAGTAGGCCTTCCTTCCCCTGGATGCTGGCACCAGCTGGCACCTGGGACCTGGGCTTCCCTCACAGCCCTGGCTTGGTCCAGAAGGACGGAAGGACGTCCGGAAAGATGTCTGGTCTAATTAGCATATTATGCTTTTATTATTATAGATTGAATCTAAAAAATATTCAGAGTAAATGTAACCATGAATTCCTAATTTTATAAATGAGAAAACAGCTCAGCTGGTGTTGCTCAGTGGTAGAGCTTCGACCTAAGCACCAAGAGGTAACTGGTTCAATTCCTGGGCAGGGCTCATGCCAGGGTTGCAGGCTCAATCCCCAGCAGGGGGCCTGCAGAAGGCTGCCGATTGATGTTGATGTTCCACATAGATGTTTCTCTTTCTCCCTCTCCCTTCCTCTCTTTCTCTAAAATCAATAAAAACGTATTTTTTTTTTAAAAAAAAATTATTGGTATTTGTCAGGGCTCTGCCCAGGCCTCCCTTAAAAAAATACAAACAAACAAACAAAAACAAATGAGAAAAACAGTGTCCAATGCATCATAATCATACATGTAGTACACACACAGTGTCCCCAGATTCCATATTCAGTGTTTTTCACAATATGCCATCAAAAATGATATTCACGGGGGGAGGGCGGGGCAAGGGGGCACTGGCCTAAGTGGGTTTGGTGGTGCCTGGTCTTTGGCTTGCTTCCTCTGCTTGCTTCCTGTGGTGGGAGACGGAAGGCTCAGGCGATGTATCTGGGAACATGCTGCAGTGATCCTGCAGTTTCTCCAACAGTTTCATTTCTGTGCTTCATCTCATCTGGATGGGGAGCTCCTTACGGCCAAGCCAGAGGACACTGGACTAGACGCTAGGGAGCACTGACAGACCCAAAGGCCAGGCCCAGGCCCTCACGGTGAGAAGATGGGAAGGTGAGGAAGTGACTCAGGAGAGATTAAGTAATTTCACCGAAGGTCACAGAGCCATTGAGTGAGTACGAGGCATTATCATTTCAAAAAGGATTTGCCTACACCTTGGAATTTTAAACTGCAATTCCTGAAGGTGCCCTTAATCCCTTTTGAAACTTGGATCTACAGTTGTGATGTCTTTGGATCCTTTGTCTTTTTCACGTTTGAATTCTTTGAAAATGGTAACGGAGGCTTCAATGGTGCATTGGAACCAGCTCCTAGGGCCTCACAGAGCCGCCTGCCTAATTTTCAGAGAAAGTTTTAAACTGGGATAGACAAAGCTGTTATTACAAAGTAAACTTTATCGCTTTATAGTTAAATGATACCACAACTTAGGAAAAGAACGATATTCTGAATTATTTCATGTACTCCATGAGTCCTCCATAATGCTTTAAAAGGAGAATGAAGGTAAGAAAGCAATTCTAATGAAACACTGCTATCCTTGAGCACAAAGCATATTATTTGGGATGGACCTTGTTATGCATTTAATTGTTTTCACCCAAATACCTATGTTGAGGTCCTGACACACATCTGACTGTATTAGGAGAAAGGACCTTTGAAGAGGTAATTAAGATTTCAAGGGTGAGGACCTAATACAATAGGACTTGTGTCCTTAGAAGAGAGTTAGAGGGGTCCAAGAACACAGAGAAATGGCCATGGGAGGCAGTGAGAAGGTGACTATCTGCAAGTCAAGGAGAGGGCCTTAGGAGGCACCAACCCTGCCAGCACCTGACCTTAGACTTCCAGCTGCTGGACTATGAGAAATGAATTTCTGTTGTTTAAGCTGCCTAGTCTCTGGTGTTTTTTTAATGGCAGCCCTAGCAGACTAATACAGGCATCGACTATAAATGTAATATTTAAAACAGAATATAAGATTTTTGGGATAAAAAATAGCATAAAGGTCACAATGAATGTCTACCTTCTACTCATAAAGTGCATGGACCTTCTTTTGGATGATCTGTCATTTTTTTTTCTTTCCTCTCTAAAATATGTACCACCCTCATGGCTTTCCCTTTAGAAACCTTTCTTTTGTGTTAACTTTATTGGGCATATGAACTTTGGCTGATTACAGAAGCATTTCCTTCTCCCCATCCTCCAAGTATTTATTTAAATTCAAAATCAATTTTAAAGAAATCTTTCCAAGGGCCTGATAGAGGAAGTAAGAAAACTAAAACCATAACAACACTGCAAGTGGCTGATGACTACCAGGGCTCGGGGTAGAAGAAACAAATTCTGCCTGACCCCACGGATATGAGTTGGCAACAACAGATTTAATTACACTTAGTTTTTAAAAAGAAGCATTAATATTATCAGCTATGAAATTATATAATTCTTTTCAGAAAACATTTATAGTACTTGGCTCTGTGGTCTCTTGAGACAGTGAAAATTCCACATGTTATCAGCCATGTCAAAGTATCTTTATTTCTGTAATTTGAGCCATTTTTATTTTCAGATTCTCTCACAGGATTGCATCCTTATTATAAACAGAGGAAACTATCTGTTCTAATAAACATGAAATTGCAATGGCCTCATCATGTAAATTCATAAACTAAAATACAGAATTTGGGGCATCTTATTAAAATATCTGCAACATATTTGGCCTCTATCATGCTAGGAACTGTGTTGTATATGGCATATAAGTGCCTTAATTTAATATTTCTAATAACCTTTGGGTAGGTAGTCTTCTTCATTTTGGAGAGGAAAGAAATCAAATTGAGTATTTTCCCAAGCTTGCATAACTGGCAAATGATAAAACTCCCTTTCCATTAGGACTGTGTGCTATACTTAATCATTTATGCAACACTTAATGACAGAAACACCTGTCAAAACTCTTGATGAATTTGGAAATTAATTTGTCCCAATCACTGCTCACATATACCTTTACCGGTATTACCAGGGCCCAGACCTATTGGGTATCTACTGACCACTTATTACTGACTCGGGACTATTCTGAGCACTTTACAGTAACTTGCCCATTTAATTCTGGCAACAAAACTCTTAATTCTCCTCAGTTTAGAGCTGGTGAAACTGAAGCACCAAGAGATTCAGTAATTTGTCAAAGATTAAAAGTTTATAACAAAGACATCACCTAGGGACTGTTACAGAGACTCCACTCTTAACCACTACTTGCAGGGAATACTGAGAAACTGAACTTGATCCTCAAGAACGCAGCCTGCCCACTGCTGAGAGAGGAGGAATGGAATCCTCTTTGAGATCATTTCTTTCTACTTATGGCATTTCTAATTCTCCAGAAGTAAGAATTCAGGACCAGTTTAGAAAACACTATAGAATCCAGAATACTTACTAAATTGCCCAGCATATAAATAGGCAGTAAACAATCAGCATACAATAATGTGAAATAATAGCTGGTTTTTCTCACATCTATATTATATATCAGGAAGTATGCTAACACTTTACATACATACTTGACATATGGCGAGGTTAAGTGAATCTCCTAACTTCACAGAGGTTTAAAGTTATTTTTTAAAAATGTGTCAAGTGTGACATATATTATTTGCCTATCAGAGAGTTCAGCTCTGAAAATTACAAGATTATTTCATTCCATCCACCTTTATTAATCAACTACTGTGTGACAGGCATGGTACTGGGAATAAAATGTTGAGTATGGTTATCATGTTCCTTGCCTTAGAGAAGCCTGAGAGGTTTTATAAAAGCTAATGAAGAAGATAGGAAATAGAAAGAGGAGAAATATGCCAACTATATTTACTCATCCTATATAATAAAAGCCTACTGACCACCAGGGGGCAGATTCACAATGCAGGAACTGCCCCCAGCCTGCAGGCCCCAGGCCAGCAAAGGCGGGTGCCGGGGCTGGGGGTGCAGGGGTTCTGATCACCGCGCTGGTGGCCCCGCAGATAGGCCCTGATCACTAGCCAGGCCTAGGGACCCTACCCATGCATGAATTTTGTGAACTGGGCATCTAGCTCAATATATATTTACTGGTGTTATTATATTACACTTTGTGCTGGGAATCAAGGATTCAGAAATGAAGCAAAGATTACTGCCTGAAGGAGATTTTAATATACTGTATTTTATGAAAGGTACAGCATCAATTATTCTATGTACCACTTGGGAAGCAAAAAATAACCTTGGCCAAAATAAACTTTGACATGCCTTCAATTGTTAGGCTCATTCTAGTTTATGAAATGTTAAAAGGTGAGTGAAATCATGAGAATCTTAGAGTTGATAAAATACTGTAATTACAAAATGTCTCCTTATAATCACAATGAGATAAATAATCATTTAAAAGAGATATGATAACTTTGGTCAAGTAATACTTCTCTGTGCCTTGGATTTCTATTTTTGTGTTTCACTAAATGGACAAACAGGCATACCTCAGAGATACTGTGGGTTTGGTTCCAGACCACCAGAATAAAGTTAATATCACAATAAAGAGGGTCATATAACTTTTTGGTTTTCCAGTGCATGCAAAATTTTGTTTATATTATACTGTAGTCTATTAAGTGCGCAATAGCACTAAGTCTAAAAGAACAATCACTGTACATGCCAGTATTAAAAAATACTTTATTGCTAAATAATGCTCACCATCATCTGAGCCTTCGTCAAGTTGTAATCTTTTTGTTGGTGGAGGACCTTGCTTTCATTTGATAGCTGCTGACTGAGCAGGGTGATGGTTGCTGAAGATTGGGGTGATTGTGGCAATGTCTCAAAATAAGATAATAGCCCTAGCTGGTTTAACTCTGTGGTTAGAGCTTTGGCCCATGGACTGAAGGTCCCAGGTTCGATTCCAGTCAAGGGCAAACATCTTGGTTGCAGGCGCATGTGGGAGGCAACCAATTGATGTTTCTCTCACATTGATGTTTCTCTCTCTCTCTTTCTCTCTCACTCCCTTCCACTCTTTCTAAAAATGAATGGAAAAAAATATCCTAAGGTGAGGATTAACAACAAAAAAGACAATAATGAAGCTTGCAGCATCAATTGACTTCCTTTTAAGAATGATTTATCTGTAGCATGTATTGTTGTTTGATAGCATTTTACCCACAGAAGATCTTTCAAAATTGGAGTCAATTCTCTTGAAGCCTGCAACTACTTTATCAACTAAGTTTTTGTGATATTCTAAATCTTTTGTGGTCATTTCAACAATCTTCACCAAAAGGAGATGCTATTTAAAGAAACCACTTTCTTTGCTCATCTATAAGAAGCAATACTTCATTTTTTAAAAATTTTACTATGAGCAATTAAGTCACAGCATAAGGCTTTACTTCTAATTCTAGTTCTCTTGCTGTTTCCACCACATCTGCAGTTACTTCCTCCCTGAATTCTTGAACCCCTCAAAGTCATCCATGAGGGCTTGAATCAACTTCATCCAAACTTCTGTCATTGTTGATATTCTGACCTCTTCCCATGAATAACAAATGTTCTTAATGGCATCTGAATGGTGAATCATTTCCAAAAGTTTTCAATTTACTTTGCTCAGATACATCAGAGGAACCACTATCTATGGCGGCTATCACTTTCAAAAAATGTATTTCTTAAATAAAAAGACTTGAAAGTCAAAATTACTCCTTGATCCCTGGACTTCAAAATGGATGTTGTGTTAGCAGGCATGAACACATTAATCTTGTTGTACATCTCCATCCGTGCTCTTGAGTGACCAAGTGCATTGTCAATGAGAAGGAGTATTTTGAAAGGAATCTGTTTTCTGAGCAAAGGTCTCAACAATGGGTTTAAAATATTCAGTAAACCACGTTGTCAACAGATGTGCTGTCATGCAGGCTTTGTTGTTCCATTTATAGAGCACAGGCAGAGTAGATTTTGCATAATTTTAAGGGCCCCCGTATTTTTAGAATGGTAAATTAGAATTGGGTTCAACTTAAAGTCATCAGCTGCTTTAGCATCTAACAAGAGAGTCAAGTCGGCCTGCCTTTTGAAGCTTTGAAGCCGGACATGGATTTCTCCTCTCTAGTTATGCAAGTCCTGGATGGCATTTGCACCCAATGGGAGGCTGTCTCATCTACATTAAATTCTGTTGTGTATGTAGCCACCTTCATGAATCACTTTAACTAGATCGTCTGGGTAACTTGCTGCAGCCTCTACATCAGGGCTTGCTGCTTCCCCTTGTACTTTTATGTTATGAAGACAACTTCTTTCCTTAAACCTCATGAACCCACCTCTGCTAGCTTCAAATGTTCCTTCTGCAGCTTTTCACCTCCAGCAGGCTTCATAAAATTGAAGAGAGCCAGAGCCTTGCTCTGGAATTGGTTTTGGCTAAGGGAATGGTGTGGCTGGTTTGAGCTATACAAACAGCCAAAATTCTCTCGATATCAGCAATAAGGCTGTTTCATTTTCTTATCATTTGGTGCCTTCACTAGAAGAGCATTTTGAATTTCTTTTAAGATCTTTTCCTTTGCATTCACAACTTGGCTAACTGGGACAAGAGGCCAGTTTTTGGCATTTCGGTTTCTTTCTTTTTTCACAATATATTTTTTATTGATTTTTAGAGAGGAAGGGAGAAGGAGAGAGAGATAGAAACATCAATGATGACAGAGAATCATCATTGATAGGCTGTCTCCTTCATGCCCCACACTGGGGATTGCGCCCACAACTGGGCATGTGCCCTTGACCAGAATTGAACCCAGGACACTTTAGTCCACAGGTCGGTGCTCTACCCACTGAGCCAAACCAGCTAGGGTGGCATTTCGATTTCTGACATGCCTTCTTCACTAAGCTTAATCATTTATAGCTTTTGATTTAAAGTGATACATGTGACTCTTTCACTTGAACACTTCCAGGCCGTTGTAGGGTTATTAAATAGCTTGATTTCAATATTGTTGTGTCTTAGGTAATAGGGAGGCCCAAGGAGAGGGTGAGAGATACGGGAATGACTGGTTGGTGAAGCAGTGAGAACACAGCATTTGGAGATTAAGTTTGCTGCCTTATAAGTGTGAGGTTCATGGTGCCACAAGACAATTACAATAGTGACATCAAAAATCAATAGACTTGCTCAGAATAGGGTTGCCAGAAACCTTCAATTTACAAAAATTTGGTATCTGCATAACACAATAAAGGGAAGTGTAATAAAATGAGGTTTGCCTACAATAATACACATAATTATTTGAGAACAAAATGGCAGTATGAGTTTAAAGTACTTGGCAAAGTAAAAGACAGAGAATAACAGAGTAATAAATACTTACTATAAGTAGTAATATTGCTACTTATTCCTTCATTCAACCAAGAATTATTGAATGCTTACTGATTGCCAACTGCTATTATAAATGGTGGGGGTACAGAAATGAACTAAACGATGGCAACAACAACAACCAATCTCTGTCCTCATAAAGCCAACATTTCAATAGGAGAGATGAACAATATAAATGATGAAATTAAAATACAGTATGTTAGATTTTTAAAAGTGCTAAGGGTAAGAAGAGGGAAAAATAATGCAGGGGGAAGTGATAGGAAGTGTTGGGGCAGGGGAACTACCATGTTTATAGGGGGTCAGGCATGGTCTAGCTGTTAAGGTGACAAGGAATACCTGCTAGAAGTGGTAAGTGAGAGATGCAAGTAACGGGAGTTTTCCAGGCAGAGGGAACAGCATCTGCAAAGGCTCAGACAGTGAAATGTCTGGAGCAAAGTGTGTGAAGCAAAAGCAGTATGAATGAGGTCAGAGAGATGATGGGGTCAGCAGCACTTAGGACTTTACAGGTAATGGTGAGAACTTTGCCATTTACTCTATCTGGTGTGGGAAGTCACTGAAAAGTTCTGAGCAAAGGAGTGACATGATCTGACTTAGGTTTAATAGTATCACTTGGCTTTTTATGTTTAAGAGGGTAGGGAGAATAATCATCTACTTGGCTGTAGAGCTGTGATGATGATGATGATGATGACGATGAGAATGTTATGGGACACATCTTATATAATAAAAGCCTAATATGCAAATCGACCAATTGGTGGAACGACCAGAGGAACAACTGATTGCTATGACATGCACTGACCACCAGGGGGCAGACGCGCAACATAGGAGCTGCCCCAGGCTAGTCAAGGCGGGTGCCAGTGGAGGCCCCCTAGTCGCCCAGCAAACTGGCTCTGATCGCAGGCCAGGCCTAGGGACCCTACCCATGCACAAATTTCATGCACCAGGTCTCCAGTGCATATATAAAAGAGCACGGAGGGGATAAGAGTGTAAGTAAAAATTGGAGACTCTAGTATATTAAATACTGGCGAGAGGGGGACTTGACTCTTGAATATGAATACTATGATCCTCATTGGCATATCTTAGGTGCTCAATAATTGTTGGTTGAACTGATAATTTTCTTTTCCTTTTCATTTAATAAAAGAGTTAGACCTTCTCATATAAACTCTTCTTCAGCTCCCTCTCAATTACTGTTATTTATTTAAAATGGAAACAACCACATATATATGTTGCCTTCAAACAGGAAGTTTTATATTTTTTCTATGAGAATACTCCTGGATTCCTGAGTTATAACCAGCAAAGTTACACTGGTGTTCTCATTACTGTAAAATTTCTATTAAGTGTTCGTTTATGGGAATATCAAGTAAACCTTGGTGGTGAAAAACCATATAAACAAAGTGAGGAATAAATTCAACTGAATTTGAGCTTACTGACTTCTTGACAGCCAGTAAAACACTCAAGGAGAGTAAATAGTTGAATCGGTGTTAGAATTTAGAATAATTCCTTACTTCTAGCTTTGATACTGTAATTCATTCCCCCGGTTTTGACATTAATGTTATCTCGTTGCTGGAGTTATTGCCTGATATTTGCAGTGACATATGTTTTATTATTAATTTGTGAAATGCAGTTTACCTATGAAGATAAAGTAATACCAAAATGTAGGGGTTATGCGTGATTTGTTTACAAGGATGAAGTTACATTTAAAAAAAAAATATCCTCTGTTTGGAAATGAAATACTTAAAGTGAACAGTAAAGAAGAGCTCATAATTTAAGGTCCTGTTTTTCAGTGTCTGTGTTTTTAAGAATGCAATTTTAGTAACTTTGATCCATGGTGGATGCTTAAAATACATGTATTTATTTGCCCATCCTTTTTACAAACGCATGTTTCTAAGCATAAAATCTAAGGCACTATTTGAGGATAGTTTTATTATTATTTGCTTTGTTGTTTATAGGTAGAGTCTAGAAAAAAAGGAGAATATTATATTTCTTTTAAAGTAACTCAAATATTTCTTAAAAAACAAAAAAACAAAACTCAAAGCATTGATTTTTCAACAAATAAACTGAAGAGTGACATGAGCAGGAGATCCCACGAGCTGCTAGAATGGGAAGAGAAGGTGGCATAAAACATGGTCCCTCTCCACAAAGAGCTAGAGGGTGGGCAGGTTCATTGATTACGGGTTGTTGAAAGCCATAGCTTGGCTCTTCACTCTGCCCACCATCTAACACTGGTGAGGCCACTAAACAATTTATTTTTCCAGGTGATTTATCAGTAAGTAATACAAAAGAAAAAGAGCTGCGCCCTAGCCGGTTTGGCTCAGTAAATAGAGCCTTGGCCTGCAGACTGAAGGGTCCTGAGTTCGATTCTGGTCAAGGGCACATGTCAGGGGGCGTGCAGGGGGCAGCTGATCAATGATTCTTTCTCATCATTGATGTTTCTTTCTCTCTCTCTCCCCCTCCCTTCCTCTCTAAAAACAATAAAAATATTTTTTTAAAAAGAGCTGCATAATTGGCTTATAAATGATTCTTAATTTCAAGTAAAACCACAAAAACATTGTAATTCCTTCAAGATCACTAATTTATCAGCATACAGATTATAAACTTGATAGATAAATCATTCTGCCAAAACACATTTATACTCTACAACAGAAATTTGCAATTTTTTTCATCTTATAGCACATACAAACTAGTTACTAAAATTCTATGACACACCAAAATATATATTTTTTGTAGATATGAAAAAAATAGGTATAATTTTGATCTACATAAAAATCTTAACAATAGTAATTAACTACCCTTTTTACACCTAAGTTATTAAAAAAAAAAAAATCAGGTGCCTATACTTGTATTCAAGGATTTCTGGTACCAAGAGTTAACCAATCAGACACAACCTTATTATGCAACTTGACCAATAAAATGCAACTCTATTATATGATCTACATATTTATGGTTCAAGACAGGGCATTCATACCAGATGGCTATTACTGTGTTGGATATTGTCATTTTTTAATTTGACAACCTAAGGGAAAGGAGGTCAGTGCCCCTGACTAAATAGTCAGGTACTGTATGTTTTAAAAATTCTTGTGACATACCAGTTGAAAATCTCCACTGTTCCTGACTGCAGAAAAAAATTGACATTCCACTCTGTTTTTTATGCACATGTGCTACCTGACATACATTAAGCACTCAATAATACATGATGGGTAAGAGACAGAATAAATATCTATGCTGCATTTTGATGAGTATTTTCAGGATAACTATGCATACTACTGTATCTCAATCATACTGAAATTTGATTAAAGTTGGATTAAAGAATTTGATCACCCACCTCAGATTAAGAAGACTTAATATACTAGAGTTTCAAATTTTTACTTACACAATACTAATAGCCATAATAGTAATATCAGAAATTATAGATCTAGGGGCCCTCAAGAATCTTAAATATTTATGTAGATACTACTTCTTCATAATTACTTTCCACCTAAAATAAAGGAGAGGGTATGAATTATCTATGTTGACCTGAGGATTAAGTGGTTGAGTGATTTGGCCAAGGTATTTTCTGTTTGAGATTCAGAAAAAGAATTGATGACATTTATCTCTAAGCCAGTGTTCATCTCTAAATGTTTTTAACTAATCCTCAAGTTGAGAATTGAGCAACATCTCACTCACATATGCACCAAATAATTTATTTTCTTTTAACATTCATGCCAATCATGCCTACTCATCTCCTTCCAAATTAATAGAGTAATAAAAACTGCCCCATTTTACTTTCTCCTGGTTTTTTTTGTTTGTTTGTTTGGTTGGTTTTTTGTTTGTTTTTTAAGGAATGGAGTTGTGTATTCCATAAATGAAAAGTGAGTCTATGAAGCCAATTGCTTCTGTGGAAAAATCTGCCCACAGGATAATGATTTTCAGGTTTCTCTACAAAAAATTCCACAAAACAAACAAACACCCCCCCCCCCAACAATAATTATAAACATGCACGTCACACATATATTTCAAATCGCTAGGGAAACAAGTAAATAAAATA
>NW_006283633.1:610518-621581 GCF_000327345.1 Myotis davidii
AGGGAGTGATAAACTCTCAAATGCTGCTGACACTTCCAGTCAAATGAGTGCTAAAGGGTTTGCATTGCACTTGACAATATAGAGGGCATTTGTGAAGAGTAGACGTGAACGTCTGATCAGAAGGAGAGAAAGAGAGAGAGAGAGAGAGATAGAGAGAGAGAGAGAGAGAGAGAGATTCCTTATCTTTAAAAATGTGGATTTCGATATTTACTTTGACAACATTGACATACAATAGATATTTAGTAATAACATTATTATATTCAAATGTAATTATCCCAAGATGCTATAAACTCTGTTTCAGGAGAGCTATAAACAGCCATCTAACTTAGGAAAGTGAACTATTTAATGCATTTATATAATACAAATGGAAGGCAGCCAACCAAAAGTAAAAATAATAAAGTTTATCTTTACCTCAATCTCCGAGGGACAATTAAAAACCCGGTAATCTACCACCCATTTTATCCAAACCAGCTTTAGGAAGGTATATCAAACTGTTACTTGCACTCCGATGGGAAGCAATTTTTAAGAAAAGAAAGAATAAGGTAAATAAAGAGAAAAATATTTCTTCCAAATCATTGGCCTGCTATGTGGCATTTCAAAATTTGAGATAGGATCTGGAGGCATATAGGATATAACACATCTGTTTCCAAAAATAATTCAGTATTTAGCTCCCTATCTCCTGGCAACTGCTTATCTATTCTCCATTTCTATAGTTTCCTCCTTTTTAATATGGTTATATAAATACAATCATAAGTATGAACCCTTTAGAGTTTGACTTCTTTTCACTAATGCTCTTGAAGTCTACCCAGATAGCTGCAGCTGCCAACAGTTAAGTCATCTCCCTGCACCATCCCATGAATACCTATAATCTGTCTTTCACCTTGGACCTGGAGTGATCTTTGAAAAATGCAAATCTGATCTTGTGGCTCTTTAAAAAGCTCCCACCTGATCTTATTATAAATTTGAAATCCTTAAAGATGGCTTAAAAAGCCCTCTAATCCTCACCCTGCTACCTCTCAAGGCTCCACTTAAGCCTTGAGGCCTCTGCTCTCTCCCTTCTACCCACTGTCTCAAAAAGGCCCTTTCTCATCTTCAGTGATTCAAATGTTTCTTTCAGAACCACTCTCTTCTCAATCTTAACTATTTTTCCTTCCACATCTCACTCCCCTTTACATGTTTAATTCCCTAATCCTTGCAATATATGTGATTTATAGTAATTGCAATCAGACAATGGGAAAGAAATTAAACCGTTATTCTGGAATACTCATATTTGCATAAAAATGTGTATTATTTTAAGAGTGTAACTTAGGATAAAAATCCAAGATTTAATTATTCCTGGGAGTGATCATTTTTACATCACTAGCTAGGCAGAGCCATAGGAAGGGACATCTGCACATGAGTCCCAGCTCCTCCACTTTCTAGCGTGAAACTCCGGCGTATCTCTAAGCCAAGGTGAATGTTAGTTCCTTATAAAAAACGGGGTAAAGTAAATGTATGAATAACAATGTAATATTGCACATCCAATGCAGTCTCTGGCACATAATGGGTGCTTAATAAATATTGTGTACACTTGTGAGTATATAAGATACACAAATGGTGCAAAGATATAAGGAAGTTATTTGAAGGAAATAAAAAATCCATTTGACTATATAATTTCCATGTCCCTAAGAATTAGACATAATGAGTACAACTTATAAAAAATAGGAATTCTGAATTCTTCTATGAAAGTTAAAAATACACTTGTAGCTACCCTAGTGCAATTTTATCAGTCATCACATGTGTTAAATACCACAGAATATGTAGTATATCTAATAGCTCAAATAGTATCTGAAAGAAACTAGTTATTTGTACACTAAAAAACACACACAAATGGATAAAAGATTTAATTGTAATCATACAATTTTTGTTCATTAATATTTCTGCCTCCTTGCCTAACAATGAATCTCTTTAATATTACAACCTCACCACTGAAACTAATTCCCAACACTGGGTAGAAATTAATCTGGTTTGTATTAAAGGCAAAGGAAAGGTCCAGCAAACACTCAAAGTAAAAGTAAACAGAGAAAGTTTCCCAGCAAGGATTTAGTAAACACAATTTATTATAACAAGCTAAACTTAATTTATGGTAGAGATTCAATACCTATTTTTCTGTTATGTAACTTACATTACTTTCAGTTATTGTTATTCCACTTAACCTATTTGTAATATTGTTTTAATGCAGAAGCATCTTTACCTATCAGTAGGAAAAAGAAGAACCCAGGATAGCTTTTCTGCTCTCAAAATCTCCCATCTCTAACCCCCAAATGATGTGAAAGTTCTTAAAACAGAACCAGGAAATGAAACAGACAGAGGAGAAGGCAAACAAACAGTGATAAATTACAAGTCTACAGAAAGACGGGCACTTTGATGTTAACGCAAAATTCTACACACATAAAAAGTATGGTGACAGTGATTATGTGACAGTCATCTGTAGTCTCCCCTCCAGTTTCCTGAATGATAATATGTACATCTTACCAGCAAGTTTTTAACATGTAGACTAATAAATTTTAATAAATAGCAACATTTTTAAAATGCAAAAGCAAATAGACAAGGACTCCCCACTGGCAGACAGATTTCTAAGTGTCCTCCATGATTCCTACCTGCTGGTATTCACACTTTAAGTAACTCTTTACCCTTGAGTGTGGGTGAGATCTGTCTTTGCTTCTACCCTACAGAACACGGCAAAGATGGTGGGATATATGTGACCCTGTACACAACTGACGTTACCTATAACTGTTACCTATAATGCTTGTCTTATGAGAAGATGTTCCCCTCTGGCTTTGAAGAAGCAAGCTGCCGTGTGTGAGCTGCCTGTAGAGTCGGCCAGTGGGTCCAAGGGGCTGGGGACAGCAGTCAGCAAGAAATGGAGGCCCCTGTTTGACAGTCCACAAAGTACTGAATGCTCCAAGGACCACAAGAGCATGGAAACAGATTCTTCCCCAGTTGAGCATTCAAATGTGAACTCATCCCTCTATAATGCAGCCTTAGAGAAGATCCACCTAGGCTGGGCCTGGACTCCTGACCCAAATATCAGATAACAAATGTGCCACTAAGTTTGCGGTGCATTGTTATACATATACCAGTAAATAATCCAAGCCTAACTACCCCCCCCCCTTTGTGAATTAGAATATAAAATTCAGGATATAATTTATCTTCCTATCTTTTTATTTAGAAAATTAATTCCCAACCTTGGTAGTATTGACATTTTAGGACACACAATTCCTTGTCATGTGGGTATGTGTAGCAGGCAGTTGTCCTGGGCATTGCAGGATGTCTACCAATATCTTTGTACTTTATACACTAGATGCCAGTGGTACTACCTCCAGTTGTGACAATCAAAAACACCTCTAGAAATTGCCCAGTGCTCTTTAGGGGCAAATCACCTGTTTGAGAATCAGATGTACAGGATTCTCTTTATTTCCTCCAATATGTATTTGTTCATGACAGGGCTACTGCATGCGTTAAAAGTTTTAGGATCTCTTCAATATATATTAATCTAAACATGAAATGGCTGGATGGCTGTTTTTCAATTTGTGAATGTCTCAGAGCCTGTAAATAAAAGGAAACTGAATGGCTTTTAAAAAAAATCCATAGATCATGACTTTGCGGTTTTCGTGATTCAAATACTTCTAAGACACACTTCTACAAATCACACATTAATATTTAAAAATTGGTTTTCTTTTGTTGTTTTACTTAAGAAGAACATACATCCCAATTGTATGCTTGAATTGGGTCAAGGGTGGGGTGAGGGAGGGTGAGTTGGTGAGATAAATTGTAATGGCTTCATGCTTTCTGATTCCAGAGATTACACTGCAGGGAATGGATGCTGCCAGCCTCTTCTTTACTACGTTATATCTGCCTTCCAAAGATGTTCAAATGCCTCTAGTGTCCAGTTGCTTTCTGAGTGAGAACGCTGAAGATGAAACTTCTTGCTTCATTGCCACTCCATTCAGTGATCACAAATTTACAGCTTTCACATAAGCATACCACACAGATGTGTTCTCACGTTAAACGCTTAAGGAAGGAATTATGAAAAACAAACAAATCTGATCTTTGAAACTAGTTTGTATCTTCCCCTTCCCCTTTGTTATATAGTTGGATTCACATCATTAACATGCAAATCATACTGCACCGAAGTGCATTTTAAACAAAGGACGGAAAGCAGGGCTTGTGGTTTCTATATGGACTGACACAAAGATTTTGCCTTAAGAATGTAAAACTTCTGATGACTTTATGTTTACACTAGAGGCCCAGTGCACAAATTTGTGCACCAGTGGGATCCCTTGGCCTGACCTGCGGATATCCCCTGAGGGGTCCCAGATTGCGAGAGGGCATAGGCCAGGCCGAGGGACCCCAGTGATGCATGATTGGGCCAGGGAGGGACCCTGGGAGGGCTCCAGAGTGTGTCTGGCCCATCTTGCTCAGTCCCGATTGGCTGATTGGGGCTGGGGAGGGTCTGCAGGAGGGCTACAGGGTGTATCCAGCTGGTCTTACACAGTCCCAATCGGCTGGAGCCCAGCAGCAAGGTAACCTAACAATCAGAGCATCTGCCCTCTGGTGGTCAGTGCACGTCACAACAACTAGCCAAATGGTCAAACAAACGGTTGGACACTTAGAATATTAGGTTTTATTATATAGTACTAGAGGCCTGGTGCACAAAATTTGTGAAAGGGGTGGTCCCTCAGCCCACCCTGCCCCCTCTCACAGTCTGGGAGCCCCCAGGGGATGTCCTACTGATGGCTCAGGACCGCTCCCTATGGTCTCCCTCTGCAGGCTGATCTGGGGCTGCTGGGGCTGGGCGGTGGGTGCAGCTTGGACACAACCCCCTGCCTCCACTCCAGGGCTGCAGGGCTGGGCTTCCCCCTGCGTGTTGTTCTCTCAGGCTCAGGGCTGTATCTGGCCCCTTCTCTGAACAAAGGAAATTAGTACTTTTCTTACCTTGCCCATAGACATTGTTTAAGTTACCCCAATTTTAGTGTGAAAATATAAATACTGCTGTAAACCAAGGTAAACTGAAAAAAAAGTGCTTTTTTAAAATGTTTGTTTCTTTCTGAAGATAAAAATATTTTACCGTGAATTGGAATTTCTATTCATTTTTTAAAAATAAGATAAACGCTGAGACTAGAAACTGACTTGAGATATGATTACATAAAAATTTGATCCAAATCATGGGAAAAATAAAAAAGAAATAATAAATAAATATATGTAAATCATCTAATACATTATATATCCTAAATATCACCAGTACCTCTAAGTATATGATAACATATATTAGTATGGAAAGGGTGGGAAAACTAAAAAGTTTCAGAGAACCCGTTCTAAGAGACAGAGAGAGAGAGAAAGAGAGAGGGGGGCGGGGAATCGCCTGCCTCCAAGAAGGAAACACAACTAACAATGATCATTACCTAGCCCTGCTCACCTCCCTTCTATGGTGCTCTCCTCCCTATAGAATATCCCATTAAACTCCTTATTGTGTCTATAACACATCCTTAATAATGGGGATTCTCCTTTCCTCAATAGCCTTATTTATCGTCACACTCATGAGCTACCCTCTGACTCAGTGTTTCATAGTGTCTAAACACACAGCATGAATCAGTACTTCATTCTTTTGAACTACTGGACAATATTTATGAATGTACCATATTGTATTTATCTATTCATCTGTTGGTGGGCATGTTGGTTGTTTCTACTTTTTTCTGCTACCGAACGTTTGTGTACACGTTTTATGTGGACATATGCTTTAATAGTTCTTGGATATACACCAGAAGGTGTAATTTCTGGATCATATGGTAGCTCTTTGTTTAACCATGTGAGGAACTTTCAGACTGTTTTCCAAAGTGCTCCCACTGTTCTGTAATCCCCCAGTGGCATATGAGTGTTTCCATTTCTCCAAATCCTTAACAACACTTAAAGTTATCTGTCTCTTCTACTGTAGCCTATCTTGTCGTTATGAAGTGGTAGCTCATTGTAATTTTGATTAGCAAGTCCATGATGACTAATAATGTTGATGATCTTTGCATGTGCTATTGGATATTTTTATATCTCCCTTGGAGAAATGTCTATTCCGATCCTTTGACCAATTTTTATTTGGGTTATTTGATTTTTCATTATATAGTTGTAAGAATTCTTTATATATTCTAAATACATGTCTCTTTTCAGATATTTGATTTGTAAATAATCTCTCCAATTCTGTATGTATCTTTTCACTTTTTTGAAAGTGTGCTTTGAAATGGAATTGTTTTCGATTTTGATGAAGCCCAAGACATCTATTTTTTTTATTTTTATTTTTTGCTCGTGCTTTTGATGTCATATTGAAGGAATCAATGCTTAACCCAAGCCCGTGAAGATTTATTCCTATGTTTTCTCCTAATAGTTTCACAGTTTTAGCTCTTATATTTAGGGTTCTGAGTTAATTTTGTATATGTCATTGTATGAGTCCAACTCCATTCTCTGTCATGAGAATATCCAAGCAGCCTAGCAACATTTGGGGAAAAAACTATTATTCTTTTCCCATTGAATTGTCTTTACCTTAACTTCTCATGTGTGATACACACTTAATCATCAAAAGAAACACAAATTCTACTCATTCAAACAATAACTATAGAACTGTGTTGTTTTAAATTTTAATTCAGTACAAGGAATATCCTAAGAACAGAAATTATGTCTTGTTTTTCTTTCATTTTTGAAATTCCCAGAGCCTGCTGCATACTAGGCACTTGGTAAATGTTTGGTAAGTTAACGAAGGACTTTTCAGATTGCTCTTGGATGACTGGCAGAACTCTGATGACTAATACTACAAATGGAAGGCATTTCGATTTGGGTTGCAAAGCTACAAAGTAAGCTGGAGTGATACAATTCAGTTTTTTGAATGCCTTGATAAGGGCTTTAATTACCTACTAAATTAGTTAGAAATAAAAGCTTCTATTGAGGTTTTTAAACAGAGAATGAAATTCTGTTTTAGGAAAATTAATTTGGCTACAGAATATAGAATATAAGAGAAAAAGAAAGAAAAAAGAAGCAAAAAACAGCTGGGAGGTTATTATAATAAACAGTAGGATAAAAAGACATAATGACACTGGTAATGAAAAAGGTAGTATGCATTTTAAAATATATTCTTATTTTTAGTTTCTTATCCAGAGATATCAAACAGGGAATCAAAAATTCATTACTGGAGCTCAGAAAAAGTTTGGGTTAGATATGTAAATCTGGTAATTATCTATTCAAATGTGCTAAGGTAGATGGGGGCACAGATGAAGCTAGTTTGGAAAAAAGAAAAGAAAGAGAGAGAGATTTCTTGGTATTTAAAATAATCATAACTGAAATTTAAGATTTCCTGAAACCCAGAGGGAAAGAAAAAATTTAAAAAATGAGAGAAGTTAGGGAATTTTGTTGAAAGACTTAATTGCTGAATTACTTTCATAGCTCTAGGACATTTAAACATCAAAGACATGTATTTTTTATTTATTTGCAAACAAAGGTAAATAGACATCCACATATCCCTGAGAGCATATACTTTCAATTCTTACTTTTGTCACTTGTGCAGATCTAAGTCATTAGCTAAGCTGGATTTTCTGTAACTACAACGAAAGCAGCATTTACAAAGTTTCCAGTAAACAAAAATATAGGCTATAAAATAAATAAAATCATAAGAGGCTAAAATCCTTTCTCTTTACATTTCCACTTAAGGAACATATCATAAGAAAATTTTACAAAAGAAATTCATATATTTATATAAAGTGACGTATACTTGTGGTATATATTAAGGAGGAGATGTAAATACTAAAAGTACGCACAGTTTGAGAATAACTGAAGTGGCCTATAGATTGTTGCCACTGAAAGTGATAAATATATGAGTACACAGATAGATATTTAAGAGTTTACAAAAAATTTAAAAAGTATAAGACCCAACATGTGCCTAATTGCTATTGCTATGTAAAAATGGAATAACTGGCATAGAACTGGAATAGAGCATAAACACTAATGCATTTAGTAGACAGAAAGACCAAGACACATTAAGGAATTAGGAATATAAAGTTATATTTTACATTTCTGGGATCTAATTTTTGAGCATATTTATAGGTAAAACTTTATATACTAATGTATCAAGAATAATATTACATTTGCCACACCAATACAGTAACTTCACTTCCATTTATCATGTATATTATCACTAATTACCGTATATATTGAATCAGAAGATCCTTAAAAATCAACCTTACTCTTACATATTACGCTAACCTAAATAAAGAACACATTTATAGATTATACTTAAGATGTAAAAGTCATTTCAAAAGGTTCTCTGCTACACCCTTTTAAAAAAATAAATTCAATTATATTCCTTTTTTGGAATATGGCCCATGTCCATACAAATATACTACCATTAAAACCACACAAGAACACCATTTTAAGTGACATTTCCCATTAAGAAGAAAAGATATAAATACACCTTTATCAAAAAAGCAAATATCCATTACTTCTTACAGGTACTTCAAATGCATTTGGTAAAACTCTAAGATTAGGGTTATTCAAAGGACTTAAAAAACAACAATGAATAATAATGTTCTTCCTTACTGGAACAGCTTCAGACAGCAAACAAAACTCTTTGCTCACATTTTACCATAAACACTGGGTAAATCACCTAGTTTAATGTGCTGCTTAAAAGATTCTGTAGCATTAATGCACCAATCAAATCGCACTTTACAGCTCCTACTTTAAAGGACACACACTATCTGATCTTAGACTCCACTAGACCCTCCTTAAAACCAACTTCACTTAAATTTATTTGTTTGGTGATGTTTTGGGAAAAAATACTTACTGCCCCATTTTTGAAGGGCAATTCTAGTAACTATCAAAAACAACCATGTAAATGTATTTCAGGGAATCAAAATAAGCTCTGTCTGACTCTGAAGGTGAATCTTCTCTACTTAACTGGGTGAACTTTGGTCCTAAGTCATGTGCAGATACCCCCTCTCAGGTGTACCTCTGGGGCTCCTGCCTCTCTTCCTCTCACAATGGTCTCCCTCCTCAGTAACTTTTAAGTTTATTTAACTAAATAGTGGGTGCTGATATGCTTATCTCAAAAAGTCATTTACATTTAGCTATAAGTTTCTGTTGGTTTAATCTAACCATAATAATGCAAATATTCATCAGTATATCTGTTAAAAAAAAGATATGAGCGGATATCATAATCCCCTTTCTGTTATTTTTAACCTAGGGAACAGAATCTGAAGGCCAAGCACCCAAGAATTTTCCATGTTGTAATCAAAAGAAGCTTGCGACAAAGCCAGTAAGAGCCTCATAGAATCTGTACATAATCTCCACTGTAGGCACAGTTGACTCTCAGGGAGTACAGCTGAATGTCATGAGCTTCAAAAGAGCAGAGGATGGAAAAATTAAAATGTATTTTGCAAAAAAATTTTCAAAAAAGAAGAAGAGAGGAGTTCTTCTTTTGTCTTGTTTAATTTAGTTATTCAACCAAGCATGAGCAGGATTGATAAGGGTGACACTACCTTTAATCCCTAACCAGAACTATGCCAGCCATGAGAAAATAATATTCCCTCAGAAAGGGGTGTGCTCAGGGGAGAGAGGCAGTTTCGTTCATGCCAAAAAGTGGAAGGACTCTTCGGTCAAAAGACAGACTGTACAGGGAGTTCCTTAATTATGAGGTTGCAGAAAGCACATTGGAAAGCTTGGAGGCATTGAAATATGAGTGTTTTCCAGCCTCACCATTGACAGGCAGGAAGAGAATGAAGTAGTCCTGGGCCAGTACCAATAGTATCTAAATTTCTCCTCACACAGAAGACGTATATGCTGAGGACAGGCTGACCTGCTCCAGAGCAGACCCCGTGATGTCACTGAAGATGCAGTTGGCCGTGGAAGCTCCCTGTACTGGGACAAATGCTGCAACCACAAAGCACCTACCTCAGTGAGATGGGGAGATACCCCACCACCAAATCTACTGAAGTTATTTGAAGGGCCATGGTATTTACTTTCCCCTCACTTAAACCTGATGAGAAAGACTTCATGGGAGCTTAATGTGTATTCCCAAGTTTGGGGACAGAGCAGAGACGGAAAGACCAAGACACATTAGGAATTAGCTCTAATTCTCCTCTAAAGCTGAAAGCAAGGCTGCATGAGTTTCTCTGGGGCCGGGGGAGGGCCTGGCGTGGAAGGGAAAAGGTAGTATCAACAGAAGACTTGTCCAATGGGATTCCCAGGGGCAGAAGGAGGAAATGTAAGTGGCCGTCCAGCTGGAAGAACATGCATCATTCATTTTCACACAAAGCACAGTCATACTGGCTGGTGTGGCTCAGCAGTTGAGTGTTGACCCATAAACCAAGAAATCATGGTTCCATTCCCAGTCTGGTCACATGCCCAGGTTGTGGGCTTGATCCACAGTGATGGGGCATGCAGGAGGCGGCTGATCAAGGATTCTCTTTCATCATTAATGTTTCTCTCTCTCCCTCTCCCTTCCTCTCTGAATACAGTACTAATATATGTATTTTTTAAAAAGCACAGTCAAATATTTCTCAGTGGGACTGTCAGCTTTCAAAAATCTGCCCAAGCTGGAGAACCATCTTTAGGCTTCCTAAAAAGAAACTCTTTCTGTACACCATCAAAACCTATTACATAAACACTTTCCTGTGTGCCGTACCTGCCCTCCCCTCCTATCCTCCCACTTGACCATTGAGAGGCCAAGGTGGTGTAGCCCCATGTGAGCAGCACGTGGGGAAACAGAGAGGAAGCCACTAAGCACCCATTTTGCATTGCAAGCTTCCCACCTGCTGTACTAAGGCAAAGTTTTGAAGAAAATTTATTCTCAGTACATTTTGCTATCATATGGAAATATACAGTGTATTTTAAATATGGAACTATTATGGGACAATGGGGGCTATATGGGCAAGAAGGCCTGTGGTATTATTAAAATAAAGTTATTTCATGATTGGATTCTGAATCTTTATTTCATGTGCTGATTACCGTCTAGGTCAGCCGTGGGCAAACTACGGCCCGCGGGCTGGATCCGG